>NW_021320070.1:1175076-1369386 GCF_001605985.2 Dendrobium catenatum | reverse complement strand
ATATTCTATAATGGATTCAATATCAATATAGGGTTTTGAAAATTGATATTTCTATAATCAAACACAGTTCAAAGAATGACATATTATTTCGAAAAATAAACATGAAATTCTTAAGATTGTGTTTAAAAATAGAATTAATTTTTTTTTGAAAAATTTATTCATTCTTTCATTTAGATATAGCATGGAGAATATTATATCATCTCGAAAGATGAACATAAAATTCTTCAAAAACATCCAAAAGTAAAAATGAGTTTTATAAAATTCATCATTTCTAACATTGAATATATCAAGTAGAAAATTATATTATCTAAAAAGACAATAATAACATCCTACAAATATATTTAAGATTAGAAATGAAGTTTTTAAAGATATCTGCATTCCCAAAGATTCTTCCCTTGTTTTATATGAATAAAATAAGGTTTATTTTAGTCTAGGGTTCTCAAATCCCAATAGGAGCAAGCTCCTATAGTTAATTACATCCTAGGAGGAATATTCCAAAGAAAACTCTCGATTAAAATAGTGATTTCATACCTTTTTGAGTACAAAGTAGAAGACAAGGAAACAGAAATAGGAATTTTTCAAGAAGAAAGCTCAATGTTGAACATTTATTAACGGGTCAAAGGAAGGGAAGTAGGAGGCATCGGATTCTGAAAAGCTCAGAGATAACCTCAATCTACCCTATATTGGGCTTTATATTTTAGGAGAAAATTTTATGTTTAAGTTGACATTTTATTAGAAATTTGGGATTATATTCCCAGAGGGCGAGGACTTAAGATTCTGAAAGAAATCAGCCTTAGAACCTAAATCTAATTTAGGTGCTATAAAGTAGTGACCCAAACCTAACTAATGAAGTGTAAATCTGGGTTTATCCTGGCCTGGATTGGGGAGCCAGCAAACCACCTAGGCGCTTTAAAACCATGTGTCCAGTCTATTATGAAAGATGGGTAGGGACGTTGTTTAAGTTTTAATGAATTGGGGGCCGACATCTAAGACAGATCCTAATTAGCCCCTCAACTTATGTAGGGTGAATTATGCCTATAAATGAAATTAACAGTTTAGACTCTTTTTAGTTTGTATCAAATGCAATGCATGCTAACTGACTCGAATGCATAAATTGAATATGAAGTAATTTTAAAATTTAGGCTTAGAAAATAGATTTTTCCCTAGAGATTGCACAACTTCTCCTTGACAGAACTGCACCCTCATAGGTCAAGTGGTCTGCCAGAACCCGCAGGCGGGGAGGTGCCTAACAAGGAATAGAAAGTATTAATATGCTTATGCTGACTCTAGGCGGTCCCGAGCATACTTCATAGATCGTTAGAGTTACTATCTGAGCCTAAAAATTTTATTAGAATTTCAAGTAAAAGAATTTTGAGCGTACCGTTACGAAAAAAATCTCTCCGATTCGAATCCAAGCTAAAACAAAGCACGACATGCAAGGGCCCTAAAAAAAGCTACTGCACAAACAATGTAAACAAACAAATTAAATAATCCAAAATTATAAAATCCAATGTCCTATCTCCATATTACACCCAGAATTTGCAGAAAAGTAAAGTGGCCGGGCACCACTAACAACAAACCCAGATTCTAATCCTAAGAATGACGCAAGTGATTTTTGAACTGGGATATACTGTTCCTTGAATCTTATTTCTTCATCTTCTTTCTTCAATATTCTCGTTCTGTCTTTTTCTACAAACTCCTTGGATCTGTCGGGTTCTGGATATCCAAATGAAAAGAAACTCATCCCTAAGAGGGATATTTTTTTTCTATTTGGATATTGAATCATCATAATTTGGCTTTCCAAATAAAAGAGAATAATCCTTTAAGGTATATTCTCTTTTCTTCGGATTCCAAATTGAATGTGATATCCCATTTTTCAAAACCACTTTCACAATTTTGACTGTTGATATATTATATTTACATTACATTTCATTTCACAGAAAGGGAAGGAAAATCTAGTCCACCTGCAGGGTTATCCTAAGCAATTTATAATAAAAATCATCCCACGCAATTATATATATATGCATTTGAATTTAAATTATTAAGCCACACTTGACCACACTCTTCTTCATTTGGGCACCTGTAGCATTTATTTATTATTAATTAATTAGCCCCCTTTTCATCTACTCTGCATGAGTGTGGCCACCTGCAGAAAATTATATTAAAAAAATGATCGCTCCTAACCTATGGGTAATCCAATCGTTAATCAATTCACAACACAGAGTGCAGTAAAAATAAATAAATAAACACACCAACATTTTACAACCATCATGCAATGAAACTAGAGAAAAATCCCGTCACACAGCAGTAAAGAAATAAACACCGGCCTAACCTAAAACAAGAGTCGGTTGTCCTAGCAAAAAAATCTAAGTGTGTGCAATAGGAAGTGTGATTTTGATATGTCTTATATAGGTTAATTATTTACTAAAGTTTTCTAATTGATTGAATTTTAATTTAAAAATATTCACTAATCCTAAGGTGAGGTGTCAATAAGTTTTTTATGTTATATATTTCTATCCTAAAATGTGCATGCATCCTAAGTCTAAGTTTTCTAAGACTCAGTCCTTAATTTTTGTCCTTAAGTGTCACTACTGTTGTATAGGGTGAAATTTTTGTTATTACTAACCAACCCTTAGGACTTTGCGCATGTGTAAAAGGGGTTTAAGGATCTAATATCAAATAAAAGTAAACCTAATAAAATTGAAGTTACTACAGGGACCTAAAAGGGAAGGGTTTATGCAAACCAGATAAAGGGGCCCCTAAAAGTTTTCTAAGTTTAGAATACTTACAGTCACCGGGGGCTACGACCCGGTGGTTCTGCCCGTAGTACCTCTACCCGGTTAGATAGAGGCGTCTGGCATCGTTAGCTCCTTATCCTTTTGTTCCCTCGACCGGTACCATTCCTCGCAGTTCATGCAAATAAAGAGAAGAAAATAGGAAAAGCAAGGAGTTTGTTTGAACCGGCCTTAGGAAAATTTACCATTATATCCTTATTTATTATTCAAAATCAAGGGTTTGGATTAAAAAGGCTTGATTTAAGAATGATCTAAATGTTGATTAGAGTTATTTACATTAAATCCAACTTGAATCAAATTGATTAAGTTTGATATTATGTAGATCTATATCAAAGAGTTTTGATTGATAGTGATTTATTTAAATTAGGTTCGATTAGTGTCAAATTTTTTGAATTTAATCTTTACTAATTTAAAATGATTTTGATCTGATTTAGGTCGAGTCAATACTACGTCAGTGGGTATCCACCTAAGGGAAATCCTGCGGGTGACGTCTATTCTAGGCTACAAAGACCTAGGTGCTAGAGTCGATACCAGGGAAATTGACCTCGAATAATGAGGTCAACACTTTATACAGGAAGTCTATCATCCACTACTCGTTGTTTTTCACATGTAGTTTGTTATGCACTAACAAATCTCCTGCTTCGCATTTGTTGATGCTTGCATTCATTGTAGTTGTTTGGCATTCATTCGTGAATGGCATATAGTGTATAAGGCAGGTCTCCTATGATGATTTATAGAAGCTTGTGTTTGTTGTAGTCCCTTTCGTATTTGTTCACAAATGATATATGGTGGATATAGTGAATCTACTGTAAGGGATCGTAGGTATTTTCATTTGCTATGTATATTTCGCCTTTATTTTCAGATAGATTGTTGCATCCACATTGGGGAATGACCACTTTTATTACATGCATCTACATTACTAACTATGAGCAGGTTATTGAACTTATCATCATACTAGTCTTTATTAGTCATGAACTATCCATCATTAGCTACGAGCTAACTAGTACCAATCATGTTCTTTGTGGCTTCTTTTAGTGTGCTATGCTATTGGATAACTATCTCTTCCATATGATTGATACAAATGTCACAAATGATTGTCATTGTTTCTTCCATTTAGTCTTTGCTTGCAAGCAAGTTGTATCACAAGTTTATTTGTTTGTTGATGTCAGTTTGAGTGTGCTAAAGGCTTTAAGTACTGTGGAAAAGCTTCAAGCTATCTTTCCTTGCTAACATGCCCTCTGAAATTATACTTTCATTTAACTATACATCATCCACTGATGCTTAATTGAGTAATTAGGATTGTCATCTTTCATTCCACATTTTCCATTTAATTTTCAAGTTCAAGTTTTATTCACTTCTGCTTATTCCATGTCAAATTCAATGTGCAAGTTCGATCCAAGTGCAACTTCAAATCGAGTTCTTTATAGTTCAAATGTCCACAAATTTGGTTGCAAGTTCAAGTCCATGTTCATTGTGCTTGACTCAAATAAAGTCAAAGTATGGTTTGCTATGTCTTATTCAAATCCAAATTTTAGTTCAAGCTTAAATCATTTGAGTTAAATTCAAGTTTAAATTAATCATTTAAATTTTATGACGTTTTGCATTTTGTCCAAATTCAAGTCCAAGTATAAGTTCCAGTCCGAGTTCAAGTTCAGTTTGTCCAAATTCTGCCCAAGTTCTTGAATCTTTAGTCAAAATTTCAACAGCGTCTCCCTCATTTTGGGGTTAACTACAAGAAACTAGGCCTTTCCCACCACGCTAAGAAAAGCGTGTATGGTAGGTGTCCTCCAACAAGGACACTGCAGCCAGATTTATTTTTGTCCCCCCGCCCACGCTAAGAAAAGCATGTATGGGTCCTCGATACCTATTACAAAAGAAAAGCAGTTGTTTCCCCACAAGCAGGTACTTATATGTATCCCCACTTCATTATATGCATTACACCGGGTTCCCATCCCTCCACGCTATGAAAACTGTGTATAAGCGATTTTTTGGTGCGCTACGATCTCCGAATAAGGGATTTTGGGTGATTACTCGCTTCATCGCAAGCGTTGCAACGCACTTCCTCCCACCATGCTAAGAAAAGCGTGTATAGGTGGTCGTTTTGTCGCTCCGCATATGTCAAAATTGGGCTCTCAGAGTTTTAGGGATCAAAGAGTTATACCTTAGCATTTTGGCGGCGATGGAGGTGGTATGGTGGCATGCACAAAATATACAAAAATACAGGAAATCCCTCTCTTTTCTTTTTGAATTCTTTTTTTTTATCTCTCTTTTGGTATCATCTCTCTTTTTTATGCATAGATATTTACTCAATGACACTAGCGAATAAAAAAAGTGTTAATTGCATCAGTCAGACAATAATGGTTAACAGGTAAGATCAAATGACAAATAAAATAACAAAAATAAAGTATAAGTAAAAGAAAATGAATCCACTATTTAGGCTTGAGGATAATGGGCTTTGTTTGGATCTTGATAAACAACATAGAGTTATGAGGCAATGGATTGGAAGGTTTGAGTTGCATGTGTTTAGAATGAGATTTTGGTACCAACTTGAGTGGAGTGGGGTATAGTAAATGGATTTTGAGTTTGAATTTTGCTGTAGGTGAAGATTAAATGTATGTATGCTTGTTTCAAGTGGTAGTTTGGAGGGGTTTTAGCGAGTTTATTTTGATAGATTTATGTGAACTGTAAGCATTAGGATGTTGGTTACTATTTGAGCTGAAAAAGGATTGGGAAAAGAAGGTGGAGTTCAAGGTTGCAAGTGGGTCGAGATAGGTATGAAGGGTCCTCTGTAGCTTGTCTGAAGATTAATGAGCAACTTCAGAAAATAATTTGGAGTTTTCTTTCTCATTCTTTGATGGCTCAAAATCTGCTTGTGAGATCTTTCTTTCAATGGCATCAACCTTCTCCTTAAGTTGTTTAGCCTATTTCCTTATTGACATTTGCTTCTTGTTATAGTCCTGTAAAGAATGCTTTAACTTGTTCACTTCAACATCAACCTCATGGACCAAAGGCTCTTCTCTTTTTTTTTCTTACAACTTCATAGTCCACACTTTGCTACTTTAACTCTGCAAGCTTCTCCTCGAGTTCACTTCTCTCATCAACACTTGCAAAAAGGGCATCCCTTTTTTATGCCTACTTTAAGGGCAGCTTTTCCATGAGCACTTGCAAAAAGGCCAAGCTTTTCCTCCCTATATTAGAGGAAATTAACTATGGCGTTGAAAATGAGGACCATCCTCTACAGTTCCATCCTTAATAGATTAGAGAGCTGGAATCTGTTATAATTTATAAACATGAGAAGCTCATTCATCCACCAAGCTTATAAGCTTTGAAGCTTGATGTGTGACTCCTACATCTTGCTCAGCATTCATATTTGGAATTATAAAGAAGAGAACATACTATGATCGGGTATGAAGAGAGTTGGTGTGCGTGAAGATCAACTAGCTTCGGGATGGGATTTTGGCCTGAGATTGAAGGATGGATGGGCTCAGCGGGTTGGAGAAATCGGAGAAGAAAAGGTAGTTTTCTTTGTTTGTTGTCGGAGCTGGAGGGGAAGAGGCTTGGACATGAAGTTGTGTTGGCAGACAGAAAGAAGAGCAGGTATTACATTTTCTACAGGGACAGTACTATGGAGAAAACTTCTAAGTTCTTCAATAAACTCAGATGGTCCTTGATGTAGAATTCCATGTCGTCTCTGTTGGTTCCAATGCTTGCCGGCATTTCTACTAGGATTGTATTGAGTTCATTGGAATTCCTAAACCATACAATTCAGTAAAATGTTTAATGAGGATATTCAACCTTAATGATGCTTTCATCAATATTCCCCTTCATTAGAAGCTTCCCTCCTTCATAAGAATCATCACCATAATGATCAACAAGCAATCTGATCTCAATCAAAGTAGTCGACATATCTCTTACCAACTTTGGCAGCAAAGAATCCTTGACAAATTCACCATTTGAAGGAGCAGCCTTCAGGATCTAGTAGATTCAACACTACATGTTGAGGCACCTTCATTCAAAGTTGTTGAACTTTGTCTAGAAACCTACATAAATTCTTCCATCAAAAGCTCAAGTCCTCCATTTGTTTTTTCCCTTCATGGCCTTCATCTTTTCTTTCTTCAACTCGGTCTTCCATCAGCTCCTCCGATGAAACCATCAAATTTATGATGGTGAACTCGCTTCTTTCTAAGTCATATGAGGTATATTCCATGCTTATACAGAACAGGCACGGGAAGTCGTCCTCCCTTCGGTTCTCCCAACATGCTTCGGCATTTGGTAGAAGAATACATTAAAGCTCTTCAATAGAAATTAATGAGAGTACCAAGCTCTTTATCGTCATTTAGCCAATACGAGTATACACATACTTGATTGAGCAACTTTAACATTTCTTCAAGCTTGAGGATATGATATCATCCGTTGATCTCCAAGAAGCATTTATGATTGGAGTTGCTCGTGTGAAGCTGTTTGGATGAGGCATGAAGGCCAGCCGCAAGTTGTGGAGTTGTATGCATCTGTAGGCGTGGAATAGAGTAGAGTGGTTCGGCTGGGTGGCATCGGGTTACTGCAGGTGTTATGAACAAAATCTTGAGGTTGGAAGAGCATGAGGACTGGCCTTTGGAAGTAAAAATACAACACCCTTTAAGCTTTGTTTACCCTCTAGTCTTAACGGGAGATATTTGAGTGAGGCCGATCAATCTGAGCAACAGTAGTCTGAGGTTTTCATGGGATATCCGGGATTCAACGCATGAGAGTTTACACACATTTTTTGATAAAATGAGGCATGCATTTGAAACTTCATTTTGACTTATTTATTTTAGGTTAAATCTCTTAGAAATATTAATAATGGTGTGTCAGAATTAGCATCAGCATTAAATAAGGCTAGCAGCGAAGCATTGGCCAATAAAAATGCTTTGATTTGTGTGTCATTTCTCAGTTTATGTGCATTTTCTCCTTGTAATTCATGTCGATCCCACCAAACAATCATAATTGAATAAATTATTAGTGCATTTAGGGTATTGATAATTTCACGGTCATAACGATGCAGTCTGTTTTGAGATCAGGCATCATTTATTTGATGCCGAAGCCTAATTTTCTCCAAATGTGCGTTGCCTCAAAATTCATGTCCCCATTAAAATGATCTAAATTGAATAAATAAAATATAGTTTTTGAGTATTTACAATGTTTTGAACATGATGGCGAAGTTCATTTCACCATCAGACTTTGTCTGGGCAACCTCGGTGCCTCATTCCTCTATATGTGTACTTTGTCTCAAGATTAATCCCACCAATTTAGATTATCCAAATTAAGCATAGAAAATGTAATTTTTTTTTAGTATTTGCATTGTTCTGAATGCAATGATGAAGTCTGTTTATCAATCTGACATTATTTGATCAGCCTCATACTTTAATTTTGGGTGTCGTTCGTCCCTTTTAACTGGTCTCATCTGATTCAATCGCGAGGGAACTTGACCCAGCAGAATTTAGTGCCCCGATTGCCAAGATACCATTCGTTTGGCATTTGGAGGTCATTTGACCTCTTACATGATGCATTTCGTTAATGTATGCATTGAATAAATCATCATTTTTGCCTCTTTTCGCATGGTTTTATGTGTAGGAGTCAACAAATGCCCCCCAACAAATGTGATTCGCTTCTAGAGCGAATCAAGTTTGTTGTATATTGATTGACCTTGTGGATCTCCATAAATTTACTTTAGATATGACACATAGGTTTTCATTTTGGGATCTCTATGGGGTTTGCTTGGATGTCACACTAAAATTTTCATTTAGTGGATCTTGAAATGTTTGCTTGGATGTCATACTAAAATTTTTATTTAGTAGTTCTCCAAATGTTTGATTGGATGTCACACTAAGTTTTTCACTTCGATGGATTTCTTGGGTGTATCAATAGATGATTGATATGCTGATTTCAGTCAAATTGAGATCCCATGGCCTAGTGATATATCACTTCGTATTTGATCCCTAAAGCAAGGGTTTGTAGATTTATAATGGTAGACAACATCACCATTTTTTTGTTCTCTCTAATTACCACGATCACTTTAGTTTAAAGCCTTTCTGTATATCCTCAACATTCTTCTATCATCTAGTTGAGTCTTGGCAGAATTTTAAATATTTATTTGGGGATCTCGGCATATGTCACAATGTCGACCCAAATATAATTTAAAATGCCTCCAGTCTTTAGGGACATTTATAGATATCATCTAGGGTGCTCATTCTGTGACTTTGGCTAGAATCCTGGGATTTTTATTCTTCTCTTAGTACTTTGGAGTGGAGAATTTAGTGAAGAGTTATTTGATTTATCTTCTATGACTTGTCAGAAGATTTATATATTCTTTCAGCCCTATGGTTCTTGCTTTGGCGAGCATGATGGAGTATATGATGATGACCTAAACCACTTAGGTTTATACTAGGTCAATGGCAAAAAGTCATCAGTCCAGAGCTTTGTGCACAATGGACTTGTTGATGATGGAATCCTCTTAGTTCAGCCCTTGGCTTTATGTGAACTTTGGGATAATTTTCTTCAGTCCTTTGCTTTGTTCTTTGGCAAACTTTTTGAAGAAAAATTTCTTCGATCCTCGCTTTTTGCTTTACAAATTTAATGAAGGATTTGCAGGTTTTAGATTCATTTGATAGTACCAAATGTAGGTAGTATCTTGATTCTTAACCACTTGAGAAGGCTTTAATCTGAGTCTCTTGAGTTCATCTGATCAGGAGAGCTAGGATTTGACAGATCTTCTTCCTCTATTTACTGAAATGGGGGTTCCTCTACTATGGCCTTTTGTATGGCGTGCTTAGTAGATGGAGCTGCCAGTGATCTAGCCATATTTAGGCGTGTTGGATCTAACCTTTTACACCCATTAAAGCTTCAGACTTGAGCTATGGGAAACGTGCTTCCCAATGCTAATTTTACTGAAGTTTATAGATTTCTAGTCTTTATTCATGGTTAAAGATTTAGTGCCTACGAGCATTCCGTGCTTGAGACTCATCCTTTCACTGGAACTTTGATTCTCCAGTCATTTAAGAGAATTTAGTAGACTACGATCACTTGTACTTATCAAATAAAATTGGTCTTCATTCTTCCTACAGTCCCTACTAACAGGTTGATGAAGTTGGGGTTCCGCTATAATGACCTTTCTTATGGCGTATTGAGTAGACGGAGCTGCCAGCGATTCGATCATATTTGGGCGTGTTGGATCCGGCCTTTTACTCCCATTCGAACCTTAAGCTTCAGGCTTTTGAAAAACATCAAGCTGTTTTGTCTCAATATGTTGGAGTGTGTAGTTACAAAAATCTTTTTCTTGACTTTTGAACCTTGGTACGTTGGAGAAGGTGGTGCCTCAAACTTTTAAAAGATCACATTCATATACTTCGAAAAAGAAATTGTTGTATTTTTCAGTATTAAAGAATATTTGTATTGATAATTTTAAATATTTATTCAGGGATCTCAGCATGCAGCGTAATATCAAACTAAAAAATAGTTAAAATACCCCCTATCTCGCCGGAACATTATAGAATAGATTAAATTTGAAATTTTAAGATTTTAAATATTCATTTTGGGGATTTCAGCATGTAGCACGATGTCGACCTAAATGAATATTTAAAATGTCTCCTGTCTCGCAGGGACATTTTTGATAGGCTTTATATCTTTAATATTTTAAATATTTATTTAGGGATCTCGGCATGCAACGAGATGTTGATCTGAACAAATATTTAAAATGCCCCCTATCTAATGAGGGATTTTTAAATGTATTCTTGATATATATGAGAATTTAAAAATATAGATGTAAGTATGCATATATAAATATGCTTATAACATTTTGATCATTATAAAGTATATTACATATAAAATTTTTATGCATGATACTTCTTTAAGTTTCGACCATTGATAGGCGGTATAGGTTTCTAACCGTTCAGATCGATTAACTTATATGCTCTTCCTTGGTACACCTTCTCGATGATAAAGGGGACTTCCCAGTTGGATATGAACTTACGGAGGATTTTTTTGATGTGGGATGAGTAGTCTTCTCAGCATCATGACCAATTCACCTTCTTGAAATGATTGGGGACGCACCATCCGATCAAAGGATTTTGCCATGCTTTCTTGGTAAATTTCTAAATTTTGTTAAGCTTAAAATCTGATCTCATTGAGTGCATCAAGCTCTTCTATTCTTAAATGAGCATTTTGTTCTTAGGTAAGATCATTCTGGATTACTACCCGGAGTAATGGTAGTTCAATCTCCAATGGTAATACAGCTTTAACACTGAATACCAATTAATAAGGAGTGGCTTTGGTTGGCATCTTATAAGTTGTACGGTATGCCCATAATGCTTCTGCCATCTTCGTATTCCACTCTATTTTATTCTTGGTAAGGATCTTCTTCAATAATTTCACCAACTTTTTGTTGAAGGCCTTTGCCAAGCCATTTGCTCTTAGATTGTATATGGATGAATACCGTCAATCAATTTTATGCCGATCAATGAACTTGTAAATTTTTGTACTTTTGAATATCGTATCATTGTCTAAGATTATGCGACGTGATACTCCAAATATGTAAACAACATTATGCATGAATAAGTTGATTATATGCTCGGATGTAACTTCTTCGAATGGAGCCACTTTTTCCCTTTTCGAGAAGTAGTCTGTTGCTGCCAGTATGAAGCGGTGTCTGGCCGATGTCGTTGGATCTATTGGACCAATTATATCTGTGCCATAGCATTCAAATGACAAGGATGTAATTGTTGGGTGCAATGGAATTTGAGGCTGATTTATAACATCACCATAAATATGACACTCATGTCACCTCTTAGCATGGTTAATAAAATCTATCACCATTGTTGGCCAATAGTAA
The DNA here is from genome assembly GCF_001605985.2 of Dendrobium catenatum. Classification (NCBI taxonomy): domain Eukaryota; kingdom Viridiplantae; phylum Streptophyta; class Magnoliopsida; order Asparagales; family Orchidaceae; genus Dendrobium; species Dendrobium catenatum. Next base: position 1,357,728 of record NW_021320070.1, on the reverse strand, counting down.
CCTATCCTCTAAATTTTAGCTGCCATTTTGGGACCTGGCTAATATGCACCACAAAGTCCTTCATGGACTTCTTCTACAACATTACCAGCTTTCCTAGTCCCTATGCATCATATCCACATCTGATCAAAAGCCCGTTGGTATAACGTGTCATTGACAAATGCATATCGCAAAGCCCTTTTTTGATATTTTGTGACCATAGATTTTTTGGTCAGAAGCTTAATTTCTTTGAAGTAGTCAAAGAATGGCTGCCTCCAATCATTTTTTACTTCAATATCTAAACACTTCCACTAAGATTTTGAAGCTTGATTTGCTTTACATCTCTTGGCCACATGATATTCTTCTGAATTATTTTCCATAACAATCTGATGGAGAGGTTGAGGGTCAACTGGAATTACATCCAGCTTGCCTGAATTTGGTACCTCTTCTGCCATCGGGAATTATAACAAAGCAGGCTCCAAGATCTGGTAGTTATAAACTTTGATGAATATAGGTTTCTCCTCGTTGGTATTTGTCATCTCCTTGGCCAAATTTGGCCAAACAATCTACTTTGGCATTCTATCCTCAAGGTACTCGAGCTATTTCATTATTCGACAACTATTTTAGGAGCTCAAGCATTCACCGATAGTAATGAGCCAACTCAAGCTTATAAATTTTGTAAACCCTTAGGACTTGATTTATTACAAGTTGAGAGTCGCCAAAGATCAAAAGATTTTGAATTCTCACATCAATTGTGATCTCAAGTCCCACTATTAAAGCTTCATACTCGACTTCATTATTAGTTCGGGGTTCAGTTAGACTAAATGAAAATTTTATTATACCTCCTTCAGGTGCTATAAAAATGAGACCGATGTCATTTGGGCCCTAACAAGATTCGAAGGTCGGGCAGGTTTTATCGATGATGCCCCGTTGAATTACATCTCCCAAAATGGTAATTTCTCTTTTTCCTCAACTTGCATGGTTTATTCATCTGGCAGATCATCATTAATAAGGAGTTTGCTGGGATAGGATGTGCGACGAGAAAATCTGCCAAGGCCTATCCCTTTATCGCCTTTTGTGGCTTGTATGTGATATCAAACTATAATAATAATACTACCCATCTGGCCAGGCGACTAGTCAACGTTGTTCTTGTCATCAAAAACTTTAGTTAATCGATCTTTGATATTAATATTATTTTATGAGATAGTATATAATGGCGAAGCTTCTAAACTATGAAGATCTATGCCAAGCAATGCTCCTCGATTGGGGAATAGCGGATCTCTGCTCCAATCAACCTCCAACTGATGTAGTAGAATGCATTCTCTTTGCCTTCTTTATTATATTGGGCCAATAATGCTCTGAGGGACTCTTTTAGTGCTGTCGTGTAAAGTATAAGAGGCTACCCTGGAATTGACGCTGCGAGAATGGGCATATTTAACAAATATCTTTTGTTACTATCAAATGCTCCTTGATATTCTGAGTCACATTTGAAGCAGACATCTTTTTTCATAAATTTCGAAAATAGATGGCACCTACCTGGCAGATTTGATATGAATCATCGAATGAAAGCCAATTGCTCTGTAAGGAGCAGTGTTGTTGCAGATTTCTTGGTGGTGGCATCTTTATAATCTCCATGATCTTATTTGGATCAATTTTAATTCCTCAATGATGAACAACATACCCTAGAAATTTACCAGAAGAAACACCAAAGGTGTATTTGAGTGTGTTCTTCTTCAGATAAAACTTTCTGAACCTCTCAAATACGATCCTTAAGTTGTTTAAATGATTCTTACGATCAATGCCTTTAACAACCAGGTCATCAGTATAACACTCGACCGTCTGGTGTATTAATTCATCAAAGATACATGTCATTGCTCGCTAGCAGGTGGCACCAGCATTTTTCAGGCCAAAGGGCATGATCGTATAGCAGAATATGCCGATAGGCATTCTAAATGATGTATGCTTTTCATCTTCAGGTACCATCTTGATATGGTTGTAGCCTGATGATCCATCCATAAATGAGAACATATCATAATTTGATGTATTGTCCACTAGGAGTTCAGACACCGGGAGTGGAAAGTCATCTTTTGGGCATGCCATGTTGAGGTCCCGAAATTCGATACATATACGAATCTGACCATTCTTTATTTACTAGACGATATTGGCAATCCAGTCAGCATATTGTTTTTCTCGGATGAAGCCTGCTCCATGAATTTCTTGGTTTTGGCAATCACCTATTCTTCTATCTCTAATCTCACTCTTCTTAAAGCTTGCTTGATAGGCACTGCCTCATATTTGATGGCCAACCTGTTAACTGCCACATCAGGGGATAAGCCTGGTATTTCAGCATATGTCTAGGCAAAGTAATCCCTAAATTCATAGAGAAGCTCTTTCATTTCTTCCACTTGATCTTCAGGTAGAAGAGAGCTAATGAAGGTTGGACGAGGGTCCTCCTCAGTACCTAAATTAATCTCTTTTAATTCATCCTTAGTAAACGCATGTCCACCATCCTTAAGCTCTTCAAGTGCTGGCTAGGCTTCTATTGGTTGATCATCATAATCATTAGCTTCATAAAACTCTTCAGCATCATCATCACTAGATTCAATTTTCTTGCATGTAATAACATGGCACGTCTCCCCTTGGGAATGTCTTCTCATGACAAATCCGAGACCTCTTCTAGCAAGAATATCCTCTGTTCGTAATATATGGGGATTTCTTCGATACCAAAGTTTCAAGCAAAGGCGAAGTTATTGCACAGGGCTGCGGATTTTGACTTGTTTTTGTAACATCCTCTATATATTTCTAGTAATAAATCTGGGTATTCTCGTAGGCACTAACTCTCTACGTTCAGTGGGCCTATAGAGCCAATCTCGATTCTCTTCATCTCCGCACTCTCCAGATTTATAAAATAGGGTTCCTGGTCCATTCCTATTTCTTTGAGGAGGCACATAAAATATTACAAGTTCTTCAACATTACGCACCTCTCGAGGGATGATATTCTTGAAATATTGTGGTGGAATACACATGACTACACATTCATTGTCTAAAATTGAGAGATTATCTATTCTCTTTGAAAGTATATTTTGCACATGATTCATATAGATAGACTCGTAATCAGAGCCATCGTCTGAATATCTTACCTTCTTTTTCCCCCTAACTATTGATTGGTATATTTCTTAAGATTTAGTAGGGATAACATCATATTCATCTGTGTCACTCCCTAAATGAGGCACATATTTTCTTGATTTAGTAGTGATTGTTGCTTTGAAAAGAGTCGGCTTTGCCTTCTTTCTTTCTGCCTACTTCTTCTCATCTTCTTGTTTGGGCTGCCTTACAGCCTTTGGGTTTACTGCCCTAATCTCGAGAGAACTTGATGGCTTTGGTTCTTTGGGGATGAAGTATCTAGCATTTTCATAAATTTTTATCTCATGAATTGTAAGGGGCTGAATATTGTAGAGAGAGTTTCTATTTGCATGTTTTACATTCTTGCAACTTGTATTATTTTCATGATTTCAAATATTATTGTTTTATATATCTCCTAACACTTTTTTGGAAGATTTGTTTTTTGCTCTAGTGTGTACTAACATTTTAGGAAAATTAACTCCAAGAGATGAAGACTTCAAATTATTCATTTGTAAATTACAAGTTTTTGAAATGAGAGGGAGTGATTGTAATTGAGTGAAAAATCACAATACACACTCTTGGGGAACACTTTTTATAAACTGATCGTACGGGACGAACCTGGTTCGTACGGGATGATCATGTCAATTAACCCCTCGAAAGAGCAATGGATCGAACAGGCAAGTAGAAAATTTTCTAAGTCTTAATCATTCAGGAAGAATTTAATATTCTTCCCGGGACGAACGTCTCTGGATTCTCACCTTGCACTGCTCGTCCAGACAAAAATTATGGTTCGTATCGGGAAGAAGCTCTCTGTATGAGATCGTACAGGACAAAATTAATATTCATCCCTGGACGAAACTCTCTGTATGCGATCGTATAGGACAAAATTAATTTTCGTCCCTGGACGAAACGCTCTGTATAAAATTGTCCCAGGATGAAACTTGTTCGTCCCAGGACGAACTGAACCGACTTACTTCAGTTGGTTATGTCCTGTAGAATTTTGGGAACCGACCTATGTAATAACCGTTTCGTATCGGACGAACATAGTTCGTACGGGACGATGAGCGTGTACGAACATAGTTCATACCAATATACATTAGGATCGTTTTCGACACTTTAAGTAAAATCGTCCAGGATGATCCACGATCGTACGGGACGATCCACTGCGTACAAAATTGAAAACTTGCAGTTTTTGGGCAGTTTTTTTTATCTTTTGTATATATACTTCAAATTATACTGTCATCCAATCTTTTTGCTCATTGATCTTCGTACCTATTGGAAGAAGAGTAAAGGAGAGAGTGAGAGAGAGCAGTCAAAGAATGATTTCTACCACTGGAGCTTCAAGGCTTTGCATTGTGTTCAAAGGTAAGATTTCCTACTTGTGATTTGAGATTACTTCACTCTTTTCCTTTCTTCCTTCTAGAATTGTTGGGAAGAGATCTGTCAAGGAGATCCGGTTATCTGTAGACAGTTGGAGAGTGTGAAAAGATGAAGGGTTCTCTTCCCACACTAGGAGATTGTGAAAGGACGAAGGGTTCTCTTCCCACACTAAGAGAGTGTGAAAAGACGAAGGGTTCTCTTCCCACACTAGGAGAGTGTGAAAAGAAGAAAGGGTTCTCTTCCCACTCTAGGAGAGTGTGAAAAGACGAAGGGTTCTCTGCCCACATTAGAAGAGTGTAAAAGGACGACGGTTCTCTGCCAACATAAGGGAAAGTGTAAAAGGACGACGGTTCTCTGTCGCACAGGGTAGTGGTGAAAAGAGTGTTTATAAAAGCTTCTCTGTCTTGCTGTGGGTGCAAAAGGAGAGACACTATTGGTAATAGTGCAATACTCAGAGGGTGCCTCTAGGGAGTGGATGTAGGTCTGGTTTAGACCTAACCACTATAAATCGTGTGGCTTTTTATTTTACTGCTTTTTATTTTCTGCTTTTAATTTTGTGTTTTAAAAATTTGTGGTTGAAAAACTTTTTATAAAAAAAATTCATTAAAGTTTAATTTCGGTTAAATTTATCAAAAGAGGGAAAATTTTTTAACTGCCAATTCACACCCCCCCCCTCTTGGTAGCCTTGGGATATTAACTTAGGTTTAACAACCTATTCACTAGACTCAACAAATATCCCCGGAGATTCTAAACTCCTCTCCAACCCTAATGTACTTCATATATTGATGTCGTGTTGATAGAATAATGCCATAATCATGCAACCATGGGCGATCCAGAAGCACCTTAAATAAGGTGTCCGCATCAATTACATGAAACTTTGCCTCGGTATGGAGTTTCCCAAATACTATAGAGAATATGAATGATCCAAGGGTCTTTTTTCTTATTCATTGAAGTCGTGCACCATCAATTTGTCTTGCCCGAGGTGTTGCACATCAAGACAAAGTGATCTCAATGCTTTTAGGCTCATAAGGTTGATGGAGGACCAGGGATCTATCAAAATTTGGCTGATTATCTTCCCGTCACTTTCTATAGTAACATATAAAGGCCGGTTATGGTCTGCCGTTCCAAGAATCATGCATCCTCGGAAAAAGTAATGATTGGTTCATTCCGAGCTTACAGGACTTCATTCAAGTTACGCTCAACAAAATATGCCTCATATCTTTTGGGGTCCCTGAGTGCCAGAATAGGGTCTCCCGAAGGACTTTAGAAATCACCAAAGCATCGTATATGCTAAGCTGCGCTGTAATTTTTCTCAATTGGGATGGGATATTATAATCTATCCCTTTAACTGAAGTCACCTTTTTCCTGGAGTCCTTGGGAATGAAGTTTTTATTGATGATAATCTCCATCCCTTTATCTTTATCAAGGATCCCTTTCTTTGGTAGGGATGGTACTATTTTACCACTCTTTAATTGTACTTGGGCAATCTCCACCTACTCAGACTCATTTAATGGTGCATCATTTTCAGAATCGTTCATTATCTCATCTGGAGATTCTTCTATTGATTCAAAACTACTGCCCAAGTTCACCTGTTCTATCTTTGAAGTGATATCAAGCTCTGATTCATCTTCTTCAGGAAAATACAAATCCTTCTGGATGTTGTAATCCATTGGTGACACCATCATATAGGATTAAGAGGGTGCTTCTCTACCCTTTTTGGTAGGACTCACCAGTGTTGTCGAGTCAACTTGTCAAGTTTCCACGGGGAGTGGATCTTCCTCGACCTCTTTTTCCTCCTCAACTTAAAGTTCTACCATAAAATTAGTAAGCTTAATAGGGCATCTCACAGTTTGATAATAAACATCCAAGCTGTCGATAACCCATTTGGGTTGCTATCTTTTTCTCCCTTTACTTCTTTAATTTGGTCTTCTTTTTGGAGGATTTCACCTTCCCAAACTTCAAAGTGTCAGCTTGGTTGGAAAATTTTTTAGAAGTGGATGTTTGCATCATACGCAGCGCCTTGGGATTTATTATCGGCTCAGTGGGAGACTTCCACTTCACACCCGAAACACCCTCATGTTGTTTTATCATCTTCACTAGTTTCTTGGAGACTACAGTCTCCCACTGTTCTCCTTGAATCCGCTTCTTTTCTTTTCTTCTTTCTCCAATTGGAGGTATAGAGGAAATCGTAATTACCTGGGTTGATTCTTTTTTGGGATTAACCAACATATTATCTGATAATGTGAGCTCTCCCTTTTGATATTTCCTTTCGACCCAATCCTTGAAGATGTAGCAATCTACAATGGGATGGCCGAGCACTCGGTGATACGGGCAGTAGTTTTGATCACCAGTTTTTTTCAACTCCTCTGACCTCTTGCACTCTGACAGTTGTAGGCCTCCTTTTAATGCCTGTAAAAATAACTTTGTAACTCTCTCTTTTGAATGGATATTCTTTATTCATTTTATCATTGAGAGATGGGAACGCTCTATTATTGATTCCTATTACTTTTCTCGGGCATTCCCCACCATTTTGAAAAGTTCGTGGTCTATCATTCATTCCGAGTATTAACTTCTATTGGGGGTTGGGGTTGTAGACTTGTTTTGGCTTTTCATCATACTGCATTGGTTGCTTGCCATTATTTACATTATAAATCACTTGTTTCCTCTTATTCGGCTTGAGAGAGGATGTAGAGTAAGTTTCACCCTTTCTTATCTCTGAGATCTTGGGCTTCTTGGACTTGTCAGAGTGGCCCTCTAATCTTGACAAGTTTATCTTTTCAAATTTAGCCACTCTATCTAGCAGGTCTATCTCCAAATTTTCTTCCAAAATTAGTTTATCAATCTTTTGAGAGTTAATTTCAATCTCATCTTCTACTACATTTGGCTCTTCCAAAATTCCAGATTCATCAAATACAACATGTGTAGTCTCCTTAATTACCAAAGTTCTTTTATTGAATACTCTATAAGATTTTCCAACACTTGAGTATCCTATAAAAATTCCTTCATCTGATTTTAGATCAAATTTTCCTAAGACAGATTTTCCATTGTTATGAATAAACACCTTACATCCAAAAACATGCAAATGTGACAAATTAGGTGTTCTTGCTTTTAGCTACTCATAGGGTATTTTATTTAATTTTAATCTCACATTCACCCTATTCATAACATAACATGCAGTGCTAACCGCCTCAGCCCAAAAATATTCAGGAAGTGAGTATTCTGCCAACATGGCTCGGCTTCTATTAATATTCTATTTTTCTTTTTGACTACCCCATTCTGCTGAGGGGTTCTAAGTGCAAAAAAATTGTGATCAATTCCTTTCTACTAACAAAAATACTCAAATTTTTCATTCTCAAATTCTCCTCTAAGATCACTTTAAATAGTCATAATTTCACATCCTAGCTTTCTTTGAATCCAAGTCAAAAAGTTTTTAAATTCCTCAAATGATTCACTCTTATGAAATAGAAATCTAACCCTTGTAAATCTAGAGTAATCATCCACAATCATAAATCCGTATACCTTCCCTCCTTGACTTATAGTTCCAACTGGCCCCAAAAGATCCATATGCAAAATCTCCAATGGTTTACTAGTTCTAAGATCCATATTGGACTGAAAAGAGGACTTCACCTATTTCCTTAATTGACATGCATCATAAAGGTGGTCCTTAGAAAAGTCTAGTTTCGGTATACCTCTTACGTGGTTCTTTTGGGTAATCTTCCTAAGGTTTTTCATGCTAGAGTGCAAAGTCTCCTATGCCAAAGCCATGAATCATCAGAAATAGTTTTTAAACAAAAAGTAGTAGGAGTTTTAATGGAATTCAAGTCTAGCATATACACGTTGTTTAACCTTATACTATTCAAAACATCATTTCCATTTAGGCTTAATATGCAGCTAGTATGAAAATTTTTTTACAAAATATTCTTTATCACATAGCTAGCTAATATTTAACAAATTATGCTTTAAGCCTTCTACCAATAACACATTTTCAATGAAAAAGTTCTTAAGATTTCCAATCATACCTGACCCAACCACTTTTTTTATGGTGTTATCTCCAAGTATAACCTTGCCTCCACTTCTAGCTTCCAGCGATATGAATTGTGCAGTATCTCCAGTCATATGCTTTGGGCATCCGCTGTCCAGGTACTATATGCTATCACGATGTCTTGTGTAAGAGTGACCATGCAAAATTATCAAACATTAGACCTGGGAACCCAAATAAGTTTGGGTTCTCCTTTTAGCAATTTATAATCAGATGCATGTATGATATGTCTAGGTTTATGCATCTTAGGTCTCCACACCAAATAAGTTTTCTTTTTCAAAGTACAGGTGTGTGTTATATGTCTAAATAATTCACAATTATTACATTTAACTTTTGAAAATGGATTCCTAAGTCTTCTACTATTCATCTGCCTATTCAGGGATTATATAAATTTAGGATACAAAATAGGATTAGTGAAATCTTCAATTCTAGGGGGTATCCTATATTCCTCGAGAGCCTTTATCCTCAATTTGTAAAATGAATTCATATCTTCCAAAATCTGATTCGTAAAATTAATTCTATAAATTTTGCTCTTAGATTCATCCTTAAAATTTTTAAATTCTTTTTCAAGTTCTGCTTAGGATTATTTTAAACTTTCATTATTTTTATTCAAGTCGTCAGATTTATCAAGTAATTTCATGTGGTTGTCATCAATTAAAGCATGATCTTTTCTAAGGATCTCTTATTCTTTTTATAATTCCAGAAATTTAAAATTCAGACTAGTATGTATTTTCTTTAACTTCCTATATGCATCATGTATGTGTTCAGAGACTTCAAAAAGTTCATTGTAAGTCAAGTCACATACCTCTTCTTTATCTGATTGATCAAGACTATCGGCCATTAAGCACAGATTCGTGACTTCCTCTTCCTTTTCCATCTTTGATGAGTCTGACGTCGAGTTCGCCTAGAAAGCTCTTTGGAATTTTCTCTTACCCTTCTTCACAATTGGTTTCTCCTCTACCTTCTCCTTGCTAGGAGTGGCTTTGAGTTTTGGCCAGTCTGACTTAATATGTCCAAGTTTCCTACACTCATAGCAAATAACATCATTTGAAACCTATACATTTTTATTAAATTTACCTCGATTCTATTGCTGGTGTCTCTTTTGCTTCCTCTTCAGAAAGCTTTTAAATTGTCTAGTCATTAGTGCGATATCATATTCATCCTCAGATTGTGAGAGTTCCCTCTCTGACTCCTCCACTTTTAGTGCAATGTTCTTCTCCCTTCGTGGTTCACCTGCATCAATCTTTCTTTGACTCACCCCTTGCTCATAAGCAATTAGTGATCCATGAAGATTATTAATAGAGTAAATGTTTAAATCTTTAGACTCTATAATTGCAGTTATTTTAGCATCATAAGTAGTAGGCAAACAATGAAGTATTTTATTATGCATTTCAGTATTTGTTAGTTCCCTACCTAATGTATGTAAAGAGGTGACTATTTATGTGAATCTTGTGTACATGTCAGAAATAGATTCATTGGCTTTCATACGAAACAGTTCATAGTCATGCAATAAGATATTAAGTCTGGATTATTTAACTTCATTAGTCCCCTCATACGTTATACAAAGTCTATCTAATATGTCCTTTCCACTCTTGCAAGTAAAAACCCGCATGTAATCTTCTGATTTAAGAGCACAAAAAAAACTATTCAAGTATTTGACGTTTAGTTGTGCTAAGTGAGATTCTTCTAATGTCCAATCCACAAAAGGTGTTTCAACTCTAACTCTGTCAATTGGTCTAGTTAGTTTTTTATAACCTTCCTGAACTAAGATCAAGATATGATAATCAAGTGACTGTAAAAATGTAGACATGCATGTTTTCCAAAAAGCAAAAGGAATATTGTCAAATAATAGAGGTCTAATTATAGAGTAACCCTTAGGTGTATTTTTATTTCCAAATGTAACCATCTACGTCAATCAAAAAGTAGTCTAAATTTATTATTTTAAAACTAAGCTCTAATACCACTTGTTGAAACTTGTTCACAATGAATTAGGTTATTAGACCTAAGCTTATATCCAAGTGGCTAACAAAGAGGGGGGTGAATTGGTAATTTAAAAATTACCCCTCTTTGGAAATTTAAACCGATAAAAATTTTAGTGAATTTTTGTGAAAAAAATTTTTCAACCACAAATTAAGCAATACAATAAAGTAAAAACAAAAGTAGCATAAAATAAAAAGACACAAGGTTTATAGTGCTTCGGTCAAACATGACCTACATCCACTCCCCGGAGGTACCCTCCGAGTATTGTACTAATGCCACTAGTAACTCTCCTTTTGCACCCACAGCAAGGCGGAGAAGCCTTTATAAAAACTCTCTTCCACCACTAACTGGTGCGGCAGAGAACCGTCATCCTTTAACACTATCCAAGTGTTGGCAGAGAACCGTCATCCTTTTACACTCTCCAAGTGTTGGCAGAGAATCGTTTATCCTTTCACACTCTCCAAGTGTGGGCATAGAACACTTCGTCCGTTCACACTCTCCAAGTGTAGGCAGAGAAGAGAACCCTTCTGTTGTTCACACTCCACGAGTGTCAACAAAGAACCCTTCGTCCTTACACACTCTCTAAGTGTAGGCAGAGAACCCTTCGGGTGTTCACACTCCATGACTGTCAGCAGAGAACTGGATCTCCTTGACATATCTTCTTATAAAAAATCTAGAAAGACGAGAGAAAATAGTGAAGTAATCACAAATCACAATTGGAGATTCTTACCTTTGAGTACCAAGTAAATTCTTCATGCTCTAGTAGTAAGAATCCTCCTTCAAACACTCTCTCACACTCTCTCCTTCACCCTCCCTTCAGTTTACATGAAGACCAGTAAGCAAAAAGATTACAAGACAGTTTTAAGTGGATCTTATATAAGAAAGACACAAAAAACTATCCAAAAACTGCTAACTTTCAAGTCTGTACACAGTCGATCGTCACAGACAATCGTCAGATCATTCTGTATGAATAGTGTAAAGACAATTGCATTCGAACCCAATGTATATTGTTATGAACTAACTTCATACCCGATCATCGTCACGTATGAACTAAGTTCATCCTGGAATGAACAGTTATATCAAGGGTTCATTCGGACAAAACTACAAGACGATCCCAAATTTTCAAGGAACAGAGGACTTCGTCCTGGGATGAATATGAGTGTTTGTCTATACGAATAGTTCATGTCATATGTCCAGAGAAATTCGTCCTGACATGAACAGGATGAATCATCTTGACTATCAACACAAAGTTAGAATCCAGAGCATATCGTCCCTGGATGAATAGGGAAATTCATCTTGATGATCAGGACTTAGAAAAGTTTTCTCACTTCCTATTCGTTCCATTTCTCTTCCGAGGGGATACTGAATTGATCGTCTTGTACAATCAGTATAAGAACTTTTGATTTTTAGAGATCTCTCCAAGTGTGTGTGTGCTAAGTTACTCAATTACAATCACACTCTCTCAAGCTCAATAAATTGAAAATTACATACTTCAATTTACAAATTAACTTATGCTGAAATTGATTTGTAGCTTCATTAGTCTAGAGTTCGATTATCCTAAAATGTTAGTTCACACAAGAGCAAAAACAGTTCTTCCAAAAATTGTTAGGATAATATAATACTTAAAACAATAATATTTGGAATCATCAAAAGTATACAAGTTGCAATAATGTAAAACATGCAAATAGCAACTCTCTTAACATTTAGCACAACTGAATGCAAAATATTTAAACTATTTTCTTTTGTGCTTTGAAATCTAAAGATTATGTGTGTGTTTCAACTTGTGCTACTGGTAAAAAAATTTGGGATAGATTATGTGTTACTTATAAAGTAACAAATGAAATTAAGTAATCTAGGTTAAATATTTTATTACGTGACCATAAACTTTTTTATATGAAACCTACTAAATCAATCTCTAACATTTCTTGTAGGTTTACTCAAATTTTTACTTCATTACATGCCTTAGGAATAGAGCTAACAAACTATGAAAGTGTCAATAAAATTTTAAGATGCTTGCCTTCTTCTTTTATTGCTAAGATTACTATAATTATTGAATTTAAGAATTTGAATACTTATTATGTTGATAACTTACTTGGGTCACTCATTTCTTATGAACAAGGGGTGAACCAAAGACAACTTAATATAGGTGAGAAGAAGAAGGAGAAAACTGTGGTGCTGAAAGCTAACGATATAGATACAAATTCTTCTGGGTCTGAAAGCATTGATGTTGCCTTCATCACTAGGCAATTCAAAATATTTCTAAAGAAGAATCACAAGCATCATCAAAAGTGGAAAAAAGGTAAGGATAGTAAAAATTTTAAAAGTTCTTATGATGTTATTTGTTTTGAATGTAGGAAGCCTGGACATGTCAAAGCTGATTGTCCTATACTTAAGGATCACTCAAGCAAGGAGAAGGGTAAGGAGAAACCCAAGTACAGAAAGGATAATAACCGGTTCCAAAAAGCATTTTGGACATATTCTACATCTTACTCCTCTAAGGCTGAAGATGAGGAGGAGACAACAAACTAGTGCTTGATGGCTGGTGATCATCTTAGTTAGTCTGACCAAGAAGAGGTATGTGAACTAAGCTATGAACAATTACTTAAAGTTTGTGAGAAAATTCATGCATCATATATGAAAATTAAGAAAATGCATGCTAGTTTGAAATTGGAGTTTTTGAACTTGCAAAAAGAGAGTGAAATTTTATTAAAGATCACTCTCAAATAAATAGCAATCACATGTCATTACTTAATGAGTTTGATGAATTGAATAAATAGTATTCTGAGTAGGTTGTTGATCATGATTGATTGAAATCATCGTACACCTCACTTGAATTTGATTTTAAAACATATATTTATGAATCTGAGCATAGACAGCACTATTTAAGTTAATAATGCTATTTTAGAAAGTGTTAACTTGAGGTTTAAAGCTAAATTGAATGCACTTGGGGAAAATAGGACTACACCCACACTTGATCCAAAGCCAAAACATAGGAAGAGGCACTATAACCTGAACATATTAGTAAACTCTTTTCTTGGTGCTAGATGTTTTTCATGTGACATGCTAGGACACATTTCACACACTTGCACTATTCACCATAGTACACATTAGATGTGGAGAACCAAATTGCATGATTCACAGCATAACACGCATGCATTACATTCTTCTTTTCATAAGAAGGGACCCAAACCTATTTAGATTCCTAAATCTTATGTTTGATATTTTTGTGGGCTTACTCTCACAAAAATATTGAAACTTGATTAGGTCATTAAGCCTAAGCTATTGTCCCAAGGCTAACCAAAAGGGGGGTGAATTGGAAATTTTAAAATTCTCTTCTAGATTTCAAATTTGAAAACCTTTGATTCAGTTAGCAAGTTAATTAAGATTTTAAAAACAAATTTTCAACCACAAAATATAACTTGCAGTAAATAAAATGCTGAAATTTAAAAGGCATAAAGATTTATAGTGGTTCAGTCAAACACGACCTACATCTACTCCCTGAAGACTCCCTCTTCAAGTATTGCACTATTACCAAAGTGTCTCTCCTTTTTCCCGCACGGTAAGGCAGGGAAGCATTTATAAAATATCTCTTCCACTAATCTTCAGTGCAGAAGAGAACCATCATCCATTCACACCTCCAAGTGTCGGTAGAAAACCATCATCCTTTCATGCTCTCCAAGTGTCAGTAGAGAACTGTCATCCTTTTACACTCTTCAACTGTCGGTAGAGAACTGTCCTCCTTTTATACTCTCTAAGTGTTGGTAGATAACCTGATCTTATTCAAAGATCGTCTCATGAGTAATCTAGAAAGAAAAGAGAAAGAGTGATAACTAAAATTGCAAGAGATCCTTACCTTTGAGTAACCTTGTGAACCCTTCACACTCCACATACAAGAAATCTCTTTCAAACACTTTCTCACACTCTCTCTTTCAAATGCCCTTAAAAAAACACAAAGACAAGACCTTTTTCACGTCAGTTTTAGTGGACCTTTCATACTAAAGTCACGAAAAACCATCCATAAAATTGAAATTTTTAATTTTAAACGTACCCGATCATATAATACAATCAGAGTTCGTACGTACAAACAATTCAAAAACTATTGCGTACAAACCTGATGTGAATTGGTATCAATCATTTTATATATGATCATCATCCTGTAAAAAACCAATTCTTCCGGTATCAATAGTTAGAAAATTTTTACATTCATCGAGAAAAAATGTTGGGATGTGAAGGGACCTCAATTTTTGAAGTTTTAACATACTTTGTACATCTTTTTGAATTTGGTCTAATTTTATGTCTCTTTTCAATTGGCGAACAATTGCACATTCTTTTAATTGTGAAATTAATTTTTATATTGTAGTTTTAATTTTTAATACTTTTTAGATCAATTAAGATAGGATTAATATATAAGCAAACTAATATTTCACATAATGAACAAAAGCAACTAATAAAAATAAGACATATTTTATTAAAATCAATTTAACGATGAAATACATTAAAGCATAATTGATATGAAATAATAACACAAGGATAACAAAATATCAACACAAAAGCTAAATAACGTCAAGTACAAAAAGCATCGAAAACATCACTAAGAGAAAGATATCTCAAAAGGCTTGAAAAGACAACACACAAGAAGTATATCTAGAACTCTGAATGGCCCTGGTCTAGAGGAGGAGGCTGGTTGAAGATAGAAAATAACTATTCATCATAGCTATGTTAGTTTTCATATATTCGAACTATCCTTGAATCTAACCCATATCGTGATGGTGTTGTGCATCCTGCTGATTAAGGTGATTCTGAATTTGATCAAAATAACTTTCTAATTGCTCAAAGCACTGGATCATCTCTTGAAAGTTAGATCCTTGAGTGGGTGCTGGTGTTGGTGCGGGTGCTCCCCCTTCTCCCTTAGTATCCTCACTTATATTGTCATCTTTCCCAAAAATTGCTCAAAACAAAGCAATGGTAAAGTAGATTAACATTTTAAGTTGAGGCTCGGGATAAACAAGATTGTACTTCTTCTCTAAGATATAGGTCACTAGATGTCCTAAAGTAATATTCTTCTTCCTCTTATAAGATGCATGCCCAATTTCAGAAAGGCCATGAATATAATCAAGAATAAGTTGGGTTTCATCTATTGGTTGTCCAGTCATGATAAGATAGGTAACAGTGGACATAACATGAGTATGCGTAGCCTTAAGAATTATTTAATTTCTAAGGACTTGCTGAATGATCCTTGGATTTTTATGTAAGGTATAGACCCTAGGCAAATGACCTACTTGAGCAACCCCTCTAAGAACTTTATTTATTTTGGACCAATCAAAATTAGATTTAGAGGTTAATGTGTGTGTTCTAATTCCTTTAGTTTTTAAATAAAGAAACGTTCCCAAATCTTTCTCAGTGAATTCTACCTTTTTATTTAGGACATAAGATCTTATCCTACTCTCATCAGAACTAAAAGACATATTTGCCAAAAAATAGTGAATGGTTTCTTTTTTATAGACATGAATCAAAGTCAGGATGAAGGCAAATTGAGTGGATGCGAAAAAAGGCATTACTTGAAAGTGAATATCTTCTTGGAGTAAGATTCTAGAGCAATGTTAGCAGAGATAAACCTAAGGAAAGAATCCTCATTTATTTTAGATAGAAAGTTTTTGTCTCCACTCCTGGAAGACGGTCCCTTAGTGACTCTACCATGCTTGTTAGAATTGGCCATTACTAAGAAGTGAAGGATTGAAAGAGGCTATTGAAGTGAATGAAAATGAATTCTAAAGCCTTCTTATTTACTGAAAAATAACATTCGTATGTACAAAAAAAGGTTTTGTACAGTACGATAATTGGTTTGTACATACAAAATAAATTTTGTATATACGATCGAATACATTCAAAACAAAATGACTTTTTGTAATCACCCAAGTTACGAAGCATCCTTTCGTATAGTCTTTTTAACAAGATGATCGTAAAGACAAAAAGGTCTTCGTCCGGGATGAATGGTTATTAAAGATCATTTTAAAGATAGGTAGGTTTGTCTCCTACTTTGAATGATACATAGTTCATATATATGAAATAAAATTTCGTACGTATGATCAATTATAATAATTGATTCTGACCCTATAACTGTCTATGTGCTTACAAACAAAATAATATAAATTATCTGGGATGATATAAATATCATACAGTATAATACGTATTGGAAAAATAAAACTTAATGTATTAAGTCCAAAACAATGATTGACATGCTAAATAATTCTTATAGGATGAAAATCATTTTGTACAGTATGAATATAACACTTAGAAAAATTGCATGATAGTTCAAAAATAGGAATTTTGATGTGAAAACATGTCTAAAACACACAAAATACATAAGAAGAAAAAATAGAAATATACACAAAAAAAACAAAATACAAAGAATCAAAAAATATAAAAAAATACATAAAAACATATCAAGTTTGTAGAAGATTTTGTTTAAGCATTAAGATCGATCACACCTAGCCTTGTTCTTAATATGCTAAAAGTATCAAAAGCTAGTTGTTTTATAAAAATGTAATCAAATTAATTTTTAGTAGAAATATGGTTCAATTTAATTTCTCCTTTGGATATATGATCCATAATGAAATTATGCCTTGTGTCTATAAGTTTGATTCTATAATATAGAATAGGGTTTTTAGAAATGCAAATAGCACTAGTGTTATCACAATAAATTGGAATTATGCCTATTAAAAATTCTAAATCAATCAACTATTTTTCCAACCAAAGAACTTGTGTCACACAACTTCCTAAGGTAATATATTCAGCTTTTGCAGTAGATAGGGCTACAGAATTTTATTTTTTACTAGAGCAAGAAACTAAAAAAATTCTTATAAATTGATATGTTTTAGATATACTCTTTTGATCAACCCTACGACATATAAAGTCCAAATTTGAATATCCAATTATTTCAAATAAAGAGCTAAACTTTGGATACCAAATCCCTAAGTTCTGAGTTCCCTAGAGATATCTCAAAATTCTTTTTATTGCTTCAAATGTGATTCTTTTGCATCTGATTGAAATCTAGCACATAAATAAACACCAAACATTATATTGAGTCTACTAGCAGTCAAGTAAAGCAAATATCCAATAATTCCTCTAATTTTTTTTTTATCAATAGATTTTCTCTTAGGGTCCTTATCCAACTAAACTAAGGAACTCATAGGTGTACTAAAAGGTTTAGCATTGTCAATTTCTTACTTTTTAAGAATTTTCTTAACATACTTCGACTGACTAAGAAATGTTCCTTCCTCAATTTGGTTAATACTAAAACCTAGAAAGTAACTAAGATCTCCATTAAACTCATCTCAAATTCACTACTCATTATTTGAAAAAAATCATCACAAAGGTTTTTATTTCTAGATCCAAAGATGATATCATCAACATAAATTTATACAATGAGTATATCGTCTCTAGATTTCTTCAAAAAGAGAATGGTGTTCACACTTATATTTTCAAAAGTTCTCTCAAGTAGGAA
The DNA here is from genome assembly GCF_001605985.2 of Dendrobium catenatum. Taxonomy (NCBI): domain Eukaryota; kingdom Viridiplantae; phylum Streptophyta; class Magnoliopsida; order Asparagales; family Orchidaceae; genus Dendrobium; species Dendrobium catenatum. Next base: position 1,339,726 of record NW_021320070.1, on the reverse strand, counting down.
AGTGCTCAACCTCCCATAACAAGCCCTAGGTGCATGTTTTAATTCATATAATATATTTTTCAATTTAAAAATATGATTTGGGTATTTTGAATTTTCAAAACCTGGAGGTTGTTCAACATAAACATTCTCTTGTATTACCCCATTCCAAAAACCACTTTTAACATCTATTTGATCCTATGGCATTGTAATTAATTCCCAAACATCATTCCTTATAAATTGATTTTATTCTTCTTTCAAAATTCATCTAAAAGTGCTTGATTTATATTTGTGGGTTCTATTGTTGAAATAAAAGCAGAATGATTGACTTCTTTGCTTAATCCATACCTAGTCCTAACACCCTCACTAGGTTCATCTAAAATTAATTCCTTAGGATGGTTTTTAGAAATTTTCAAAACTCTAGGCAAAGAGTTTTTTATCTCCAATTTTTCTTCCAAATTAATCTTCTAAATCTTTTAGGAGTTATTTTCTATTTTATCCTCTTCCAAATTTGTCTCTTTCAAACTTCCAAATTCATCAAATACAACATGTGTGAACTCCTCAACTACTAAAGTTTGTTTATTAAATACTTTCTAAGATTATCTAACACTAGAGTATCTAAAAAAAATTTATTCATCTAATTTTGGATCAAATTTTTCTAAAATAGATTTTCAATTATTATGTATGAACACCTTACATCCAAAAATATGCAAATATAACAAATTAGGTCTCCTCCCCTTATGAAGCTCATATGGTGTTTTGTTTAATTTCGACCTAATGTTCACCCTATTCAGAACATAAAATGTTGTACAGACCGCTTCAGTACAAAAATATTTAGGAAGTAAATATTCTGCCAACATGGCTCTAGTGGTTTCAATTAATATTTTGTTCTTTCTTTCGACTGTCTCATTCTACTGAGGGTTTCTAGATGCAGAAAAATTATTATCAATCTATTTTTCTTTATAAAAATCCTTAATTTTTTTATTTTCAAATTCACCACCATGATCACTTTGAATGGTTAGAATCTCATACCCTAATTTCCTCTGAATCCAAGCCAAAAAATCTCTAAATTTCTTAAAAGACTCACTTTTATGAAATAAAAATTTAACCCACGTGAATCTTGAGAAATCATCTACAATCATAAATTTGTATATCTTCCCTCCTAGACAAACAGTGTTAACTGGTCCAAAAAGATCCATATGAATAATCTTAAAAGGTTTACTAGTTCTAGATCCACATTGTACTAAAAAGAGGACTTCACCTATTTTCCTAATTAATATGCATTGCTAAGGTGATCTGTAATAAAGTTTAGTTTTGGTATACCTCTAACCAAATCATTTTGGGTAATTTTCCTAAGGTTTTTCATGCTAATGTGACAGAGTCTCCTAAGTCATAACCATGAATCATCAAAAATAGTTTTCAAACAAAAAGTATTAAGAGTTTTAATACAATTAAAATTTAGCATATACATGTTGTTTACCATAATTCCATACAAAACATCATTTCCATTTAGGCTTAATATGTAGTTGGTGGGAAAAAAATTTACATAATATCCTTTATCAAATAGCTAGCTTCTACTTAGCAAATAATACTTTAAACCTTCTACAAGTAGTACATTTTCTATGAAATTTTTTTTTAATTTTTTATCATGCCAGTTCCAACAATTTTCCAAGGGGTGTGATTTTCATGTGTAACCTTGCCTCCACTTCTAGCTTCCAGCGAAATAAATTACTTAGTATCTTCAGTCATATGCTTTGAGCAATTGATATCTAGGTACCAAATGCTATCACGAGGCCTTATATGGGAGCGTGCCTGCAAAATAATCAAATGTTAGTCTTGGGAATCCAAATAAGTTTGGGTTCTCCTTTAGGTAAAATAAAACTAGATGCATGTATGATATGATTAGATTTATGCCTCTTAGGTCTCCACACTAAATGAGTTTTTCTATTTAAAGTACAAGTGTGTGTAATATGTCTAATTATCCCACAAGAAAAAGCATTTAACACAAGAAAATGTATTTCTCAATCTTCTATAATTACTCTAATTCTTCCTAGGTTCTAAAATTTTGGATCTCAAAATAAGATTCATAAAATCTTCAAGTGTTGGGGGTTTCCTATTTTCTTCAAGAGCTTTTACTTTCAATATAAGAAATATATTTAAATCTTCTAACACATTCTTACTTTAATTCAAATAATACTCTCTACTCTTTGATTCATCCTTAAATCCTTACTTTTTTTTTTGCAATTGAGCATAGGATGAATTTAAAAGTTCATTCTTTTTATTCAAGTCATTAAATTCATCAAGTAAACTCATATTGTTGTTATCTATCAGTGTATGATCTTTCCTAAGCATTTCATGTTCTTTCATAAATTTTTGCATTTCAAGGTTCAGACTAGCATGCATTTTATTAAGTTTTCTATATGCATCATGAATTCTTTGAAGAACTTCTAACAATTCAGTATAGGTCAAGTAACATACCTCTTCTTCATCTGACTAATCAAGATTATCGACTATTAAAACACAAATTGGTGACTTCCTCCTCCTTTTCTATTTCTAATGAATTTGAAGCTGAGTCTGCCCAAAAAGCTCTTTAAAATCTCATATTACCCTTCTTCATAATTACTTTCTCTTCTACCTTCTCCTTGCTAGGAGTGGATTTTAGATTTGGGCAATTTGATTTTATGTGTCCAGGTTTCTTGCATTCATAGAAAATAATATCATTAAAAACCTTAACATTTTTATTAAACTTACCTCTGTTCCACTGTTGGTGTCTCATAGGCTTCCTTTTAAGAAAACTTTTGAATTTCCTAATCATTAAGGCAATATCATCCTCATCCTCAGGTTATGACAGATCACTCTCTAACTCCTCCACTTTTAGTGCAATGTTCTTCTCCTTTCACTGTTCACTTGCATCAATCTTCCTTTGACTCACTCCTTTCTCATAAGTAATTAATGAACCAAGAAGATTATCAATGGACTAAATATTTAAATCTTTAGACTCTATAATAGCAGTTATTTTTGCATTATAAGAAGTAGGCAAATAATTAAGAATTTTATTAACCATTTCAGCATTTGTTAGTTCCCTACCTAATGCGTGCAAAGAAGTGACTATCTGAGTGAATCTTGTGTACATGTGAGAGATGGATTCATTTGATTTCATGCAAAATAATTCATAGGCATGTAATAAGATGTTTAGTCTAGATTAATTTATTTCATTAGTCCCTTTGTAAGTAATACAAAGTCTGTCTCATATATCTCATGTAATCTTCTGACTTCAGTGCATAAAAGAAATTATTTAAATATTTTGCATTTAGTTATTTTAAGTCACATTTTTACAGTCCAGTCAACAAAGGATGTTTTAACTCTAATTCCATTAACTAATCTTGTTGGCCTAGTATACCCTTATTGAACTAGGACCCACATGTGATAATCAAGTAATTGCAAAAATATAGATATGCGTGTTTTCCAAAAATTAAATTGGATATTGTCAAATAAAGGAGGTCTAGAGATCAAGTAACCTTCTGGTGTGTGTTTCAGTTTCCAAAAGAAATCATTCTCATTTTTCAAAAAGTAGTTTAAACTTATGACTTTGAAACAAAACTCTAATACCACTTGTTAAAACTTTATTAGGTTTTTAAGCCTAAGCTATTGTCCCAAGGCTAATCAAGAGCGGGGATAGATTAGTAATTTTAAAATTCTCTCATAGATTTAAAATTTGAAAACCTTTGATTCAATTAGAAATTTAATTAATATTTTAAAAATAAATTTTTTAACCATAGAATATAACTGCCAATAAATAAAATGAGAGAAATTAAAAGACACAAAGATTTATAGTGATTCAGTCAAATATGACCTACATCTACTCCCTGAAGACTCCCTCTTCAGGTATTGCACTATTACCAAAGTGCCTCTCTTTTTCCCCCACAGTAAGGCAAAATATACTTTACAAAAGCTCTCTTGCTCCAATACCTAGTGGAGCAGAGAATTGTCATCCTTTCACACTCTTCAAGTGTTAGCAGAGAATTATTATCCTTTCATACTCTCCAAGTGTCGGCAAAGAACTGTCTTCCTTTTACACTCTCCAAGTGTCGGCAGAGAACCGTTAACCTTTTACACTCTCCAAGTGTCGGCAGAGAATTGGATCTTCTTCAAAGATCTTCTCATGAACAATCTAGAAAGAAAAAAGGAAGAGTGATAACCAAAATTATAAAGAGATCCTTACCTTTGAGTAACATTGTGAAACCTTCCTACTTTACTTACAAGAAATCTCTTTCAAACACACTCTCATACTCTCTCTTTCAAATACCCTTGAAAAAACATGAATACAATACCTTTTTCACATCAGTTTTAGTGGAACTTTTATACTAAATATACAAAAAAATAGTCCAGAAAACTAAAATTTTTAATTTTGAACATACTCAATCGTACATTATGATCAGAGTTCATACATACAAAACAGTTCAAAACTATTGTGTATGAACCTATTATGAATCGGTATGAATCTGTTCATACACAATCATCATCCGAGACAAAACCAATTTGTACGGTATGAACAGTTAGAAAATTTTTGCAATCGTCAGGACAAAACATCAGGATGAGAAGGACCTCAAAATTTTATACTCTAGAAGGTATATATGAATGGTGATCAAACAAGACGATCCATACTTAAAAAAATATTTTTGAGCGAAAGGGGACATGTCCATTTTGTATTCTAGAAGGCATGTACGAACTTTATTTGTATAGTACGTGTTAAGATAGTGGATATTTGCATGCCTTACATTTTTGCAACTTGTATAGTTTTGATGAATCCAAACATTATTGTTCAAATGTATACTTATCTCCTAACAATTTTAGAAGATTTGTATTTGCTCTTGTGTGTACTAACATTTCAGGAAAATCGAACTCCAGACTACGATGACTTCAAATCAAAATCAACATGAGATACTTTGTGAATTTGAAGCTTGTACTTTTCTTTGAAATAAAATTGAAAGGGAGTGATTGTAATTTGAGTGAATAAAAACATACACACACACATAAGGAGATCATATAAAATTTATACTTATCGTACGGGATGATATCCATTCGTACTGGACGATCATATAGTTATCTCTTATTGAGCACATGGAACTAATAGGAACTGGCTTGAAAAATTTTTCTAAGTCCTATTCGTCTAGGATGAAATTAAATATCATCCAGGATGATTTATCCTCTATAAAATTTTCGTCCAGACAAAATTAAATTATCGTACATGACGATAGGTCCTCTGTAAAAATATTGTCCAAACGAAATTAAATATCGTCCAGGATGATCTGGTCTCTGTAAAATTTTCGTCCAGACGAAATTCAATTATCTTACATGACGATTGGTCCTCTGTAAAATTTTCGTCCAGACAAAATTAAAAATCGTCCAGGACGATCGGTCCTCTGTAAAAATTTCATCCAGACGAACAGATTTTCGTCCAAACGATTGACCGACTTAGAACGGTTTTCAGCAGTTTCTAGAACCGACCTTCTAATAATTGTTCGTACCGGACGAACTTAGTTTATACGTGATGATCAGTGTGTACGAAGACATTTTGTACACATATACAAATAGGGTCGTTTCAAAGCATTTAAGTAAAATCGTCCAGGATGATCCACGATCGTATGAGACGATCCACTGCGTACAGAATTGAAAACTTGCAGTTTTTGGGCTATTTTTCTTATCTTTTCTATAAATAGTCCAAATTAGACTGCCACCCAATCTTTTTGTCATTGATCTTCATGCCTTTTGAGAGAATAGCCAAGGAGAGAGTGTAAGAGTGCATTCAAAGGAGGATTCCTACCACTAGAGCGTGAAGGCTTCACTTGGAGTTTAAAGGTAAGAATCTATACTTGTGAATTGGGATTACTTCACTCTTTTCTTTCTTCCTTCTAGATTCTTGTGAGAAGATCTATCAAGGAGATCCAATTCGCTGCCGACACTTGGAGAGTGTGAACAACCGAAGGGTTCGCTGCCTACACTTGAAGAGTGTGAACAGCCGAAGGGTTCTCTGCCCACACTAGGAGAGTGTGAAAGGACGAAGAGTTCTCTGCCCACACTAGGAGAGTGTGAAAGGATGAAGGGTTCTCTGCCCATACTAGGAGAGTGTGAAAGGATGGATGGTTCTCTGCCAACACTGGGAATTGTGTAAAAGGACGACGGTTCTCTACCGTACCGGGTAGTGGTGAAAAGTGTGTTTTGTAAAGGCTACTTTGCTATGGGTGCAAAAGGAGAGTCACTATTGGTATTATTGCAATACTCAGAGGGTGCCTCTGGGGAGTGGATGTAGGTCTGGTTTAGACCGAACCACTATAAATCTGGTGTCATTTACTTTACTGTTTTTATTTTTCTGCATTTTATTTTTAGCTTTAAAAACTCTATGGTTGAAAAATGCTTTCTACAAGAACTTAAAAGAAAAATTTTCATTTCGGTTCAACTCATTTTAAAAGAGGGATTTAAATTTTTAAACTACCAATTCACCCCCCCTCTTGGTAGCCTTGGGACATTAACTTAGGTCCAACAAACTATTTACAAGACTCAACAGTACGATCCATACTTAGAAAAATATTTTTATGCGAACAGGGACCCGTCTATTTCATACTCTGGAAGGTATATACGAATGATAATTGTACAGTATGATCCATACATTAAAAAAATATTTTTTTTGAGTGAATAGGGACCCGTCCATTTCATACTCTAGAAGGCAGATCATACAGTATGATCCAAACTTAGAAAAAATTTCATTTTTGTTCGTTTGACTGCTCATTAGGAAAATAACTAAATAAATTGTCCCATACAAAGTTCATTCATACATTATGATTAGTTTAAAAATTATGAATTTTAAACTATCCCCTGGTGTGTATTTACTTAGTTACTCAATTACAATCATACTCTCTCAGACTCAAGAAAAGAAAAATACAGACTTCAATTATAATAAACTCAAAATTGATCTTTATTTGATGGCTTTAATAATCTGAAGTATGATTTTCTTAAATATTAGTACACATAAGAGCAATACAATTCTATCAAAATTTGTTAGGAGAAATAATAATCAAAGCAATAATATTTGGAATCATAAAAAATGTACAAGTTATAAGAATATGAACAAAGCAGAATTAAATACCAACTATCTCAACAAAAAGGCCTTATGAGAGCACAATGGAGGCTCACGACTCATAATTGCATAAACTTACTGCTTAAAAAAAATTATGATTTACATGTTTTATGATCTATTGCTCGGTGTTATTTTCTTTTTCTTTCTTTTTAGTTTTGAGTTTTTTTTTTTATTTGCTGTTATTTTGTAATGATTTCATCTATGATGTTCTTTTTTTTTAGTTTTTTTATGTCATAGCTAAAATGATATTTTATGCCTTATTTTTTTAAAAGAAAATTTATAGTTAATATTTTACATCTTTAAATCAGTTAAAGGGAAAAACACCATTGATTATTTTCCTCCCTCTAACCTCTTTTAGCAGTATAATTTTCTTTTCTAAATAAAAGTCTATTCAAATTAACAACTGGACTTTGCAATTGAGATCTTTTTTATCTTGCTACAGAAAATCTATCATATATATAATGTTCAAAGTCTTTATATTACTTTCAAATTCTTTGAAATCTTGTTATTGCATTTATCATATGAATATTATTCTATTTTGTGGTTTATTCTTCCTTATATTAGGGACTGTCTTTTTCTTCTCAAATATCTTAAAGATCTGCTCACAATTGAGAGTATTTAAGAGTTTTGAAAAGGGATCTAGCTTGCCAAAATGATAAGGGCATAAAATGAGCTCCAAAAAGAAGAAAAATTGAAAAGATGCATAATGAGTGCTAAAAAGAATTAAAAGATACACAAAGTATATCAAAAATCAAAAGATGCTCAAAGTACACTAATCAATTAACAAGAGGCATAAAATGAGCCCACAAATGGCTAGCTTCATTCTCTTTCAATACTTCTAAATCTTAGAAGAATTCATGTGTCACTTGATATCTTCAAAGGCTTGATTAAAATTTTTTATTGTAATAAATTACTTTGGTATATTATTCTATAAGATATTTTTCTAGAACCAAGTTTTGAATAGATCTCTTTTTCTTATCCAATTAGTTTTTCTGAGTTAGGTTTTTTGTTTTCAACATATGATTTTCCCTGAGAGAACTCCGAGATAGGGCTAACAGGATCGGCTATTCTACCATTTTTTTAGATTTTGACTATGTTAATTCATTGGTCTTATAGATATTTAATTCAATCACATGTAGAATTTATCATTTTTGTGCTTTGATTAAAATAAATAAAAAAAACTTTGTTTTTGTTCCTTTTATAATTTTTATTGTCTTTTTCATATTTTATTTTTATATTTTACAATTATCTTTTATGTTTTTAGGCCTTCTCTGATCATATTCATCAATCTCTAGATTTTCAACCTTTGGTTACATCGTCCTAGATAATATTTATATCATTCTGGTTGATGCATTCAATCCACTCTTAAAACTCTATCTGATGGCTGGTATGACTTCTCTATTTTTTATGGTCTTGAATGATCCAATATCATCTTGGCTTATATGATCATCTTCTATTTCAATTATTTATTATTATCCTGGATGATCTTCTTCATCCTAAACGATCTTTCCACATTTTACTCAATTATTGGTGATCATCCTGAACGATCCACATGCTCTTCCTAGACGATCAACTTGGAGAAATTTGGTACATGTCTTAATTTTGGTCGGTACAATCCATTATTGCCTATCATCCCAGAAGATCCAACAAATCATTCATGATGATATACTTTTTAAATGGTCATCTGGTTTTACTCCTCGGGATGATCGCCTCTGTCTTATCATTCTAAACGATGTCTGATCATCCTGGACAATATTACCACCTTTTTAACCAATCATCCCGGACATAATTATTTCATCTTATCATCTTGGATTATTCTATAATCATCCTGGATGATCAATTCATCTCTTTTTAAACTGAGGATTGAAAATGTTTTTCTCACCCAAGTCTTCTACTTTTATCTTTGCACTCCCTATTTCTCAAATTTCTTAAACTTATGGCTGGAGGAAAGAGATCTAGACAGCCTTCTAGAAGCTTCTCGAGGGCCAATCTTGACCCTCATTTCATCAAGGTGGCCAATCAAGCTGCCTATCTATGACACAAGACTGACGGGATCACTTTATCCCAGACTATCAACCCTCATATACTTTCTTATTGAATTCTCAACTTGTTTACGCACACTTCTCTTACCTTTATCCTTACAATTATCATCCCGTTTGATTTTGAATTGTTGTTTGAATTCTTTGCTAGCCTCCTCATCAAGTCCTCCTTCACTGTTCTTCAATCTTATATGAATAGGCATCCTATCGAAATCATATATCAAGACTGTCATGAGATCCTACAATTGTCGGTTATTAGGGACAAGCTACATATCCTATCTTAAGACCCTGATTACGACTGGGCTCTAGCCAATCATTTTCTAAGGAACACTAATATTTCCTATCATGTTAGAGAGTCTAACAACTTACTTAAAGATGCTAAGATAATCAATCATGTCCTTCATACCTTCGTCCTTCTAAAAGCTGTTGATCGTATTCACATCACTCTAATTCTTTCAATCACCACTTTTTATATCATAGCCCACCATAAATTTAATGCTACTGATCTAATTTTTTGATACATTGAGCACCTGATGAGTATTTGAGATCCATGACATAAAAGGAAGCCCAATCTTGCCTTAGGACTCATCATAGCATATGTCCTGGAATCCAAATACAACATCAAATACCCTGCCCCACCAAACTTTTAGCCTGCCTTCTACTCTAATGACTCCTTCCATATTCTTCATAATACTCATCTCCACCCAGAGCATGAGGAAGCTGAGGGAGCTGAGGAGGAGGCTGCTCCTGCACCTATTCTTATACCTGCTCTGCTTCGCCAACACTCACAGTTGGATCAGCTGGTGAAGCATTTTGACTAGTCGGAGGCATGCTTTGACACTTATATTACTACATAAGAGCAACAACATGAGGAGGATGTTGCTCGCTTTGACTCATTCGTAGCTCACTAGTAGCACCAACACGACCAAGATATGGCCTAGTTTGGGGAGCAGTTTGTGACTCTTTCCAATTTCTTTCCACCGCCACCACCACCTCCTTCAGATGATTAGGGGTTGTCCTTCTTTTAGTTTATTTTTGTGATGTTATTTTTTCCTTAATGTAGTTTACTTCTATTTGGTAGTTTCTATTTTATTTCTTTTCTCTTTCCCTCCTTCTTTTTTGTGATGTCAAAAGGGAGAGTAGTTATATTATTTTATGCTGCTTAGTTGTACTGTATACTATGTTTAATTTTAGTAAAATTTGAACTTCTTGGTTTTGATTTTCTTCTTGTGATGTTTCAAGTTAAATTACTTTGATTGTTTGATTGTTTGTCATTATCAAAAAGGGGGAGATTATAGCAAATTTGATTTCAGAAAATAGAATTTTGATTATAGCAAACATTTTTATTTTTCTATGACTACCTTGCTTACTAATGTTTCAGGTCCATAAGATCAAATTGCAAATTGAACCAACTCAAGATTGGGTAGATTAAGACTGGGTCAGCTTTTAATATATGTCAACTGACTTTTACCTTTTCTTGATTCCATTATAGTAATGTGGGTCATGATGCTAAGTAACCTTGCACACACACACTTAGGGGAAAAATTAAGTAACCTTGCACATCATCCAGGATGATCCTAAAACTATCCTAGGCAATCAGTTAAAAGCAAAAACCCTAATTAGGGCATCCTAGTTAATGCAGCCATTATTAAGTGAATCATCTTGGACGATATTAGCATCATCCAGAATGATAAGCTCAAATTAAAAAGAATTAGCCACCATATCAATTTAGGCATCTTCTATTTTTTATACATCATCTCAGACATCATCCTTGATGATACAGTGTAATTGTGCCTAAATTAATCTGGAAATTAAGGAAAGCAATTAAGGTTTGATTGCTCGATCATATCATTCTAGATAATTGCACGATCGGTCGGGATGATCAGTTAACAAACCTTAAATCTTCCTGGATAATGTATAATCTGTTAGGTTTCTTTCAGCGTGATGCTCTAGATGATATGTACTGAATTGAACTAATCATCCAGGATGATCGAGAGATCGGCCTAGAAGATCAAGTTATTTTTCCATCATCCAGACATATTTTTAAGGTGTTGTTCTGGAAAAAATTGGTCATTTTTTTACTAATAAGCCTAGACCATCATGAAATCATCCTAAGGGATCTATTTATTTTTCCATCATCCAGACATCCATCCAAGGTGATGGTCTGGATGATATTCAATGACTTGAACTAATCATATAGGATGATATCATATTATCTTGGATGATAGGAACAAATTATCATTCTAATCATCTAGAACTCTCCCAAATCATCTTGGTTGATTGAGCTAAATTTGTATTAATTATACAAGACAATCGGTCGATCGTCCTGTACAATAATGTTGGTTTATTGCAATTAAGAGTAAATTCAAAGCTCTTATATATATGACCTACTATTTTACCCAAAAGTGAATCTTTCATGGTTGTCCTGACCTGAGAGAGCCAAGAGGAGAGGGAGAGCAAGAGAGAGAGAGGATCTTGTGAGGGGGAGTTTGTGAGTGGTTTCACAAAGGTTTCTCCAAGAAAGGATTTGAGTCATCTTCTACGGTCGTCGTTCCTAGTTCCTTGGAGGTTAGAGAGAGGTCTACTTCAGTAACTAATCAAGGTTCTTTGCCTGCTTCTGGAGGAAGCAAAAAGGAGTTGGGTTCTCTATCTACTTCTGGAGGAAGCAAAAGGAGACGGGTTCTCTGCCTGCTTATGGAAGAAGCAAATGGAGTTGGGTTTTCTGCCTCACTAGGGTTAGGGGAAAGGAGTTTTTGTATATGCTTCTCTGCTTAGGTGTAGGGGCAAAAAGAGAGACACTGAGTTTAGTATAATACTCAGAGGGTGCCTCTAGAGAGTGGAGGTAGGTGAAGTTGACCAAACCACTATAAAATCTGGTGTGTTCTCTCTTTTTATATTTCCATATTTAATTTTTGCGCTTCCTTTTTCTTGTGGTGAATCTTAGCTTGGTTGTGTTTGTGTTTTTTTTAGAGAAATTTTTAAAATACCAATTCACCCCCTGCTCGTGATTAGCCTCGGGACTAGTTCATAACAGCCTAACATCCCTAATGAACTTTCATTTATATTTACAGTCCATCAATTAAAAATAATTTATCCAAATAGTATTTTATCTAATTATTTTTTATTTTGAATTAAGTGATTGAATCTCCTCTAAATCTTATTTTCATTGAGCAGAATAATTGTTGTAGTTATAGTAGATATACTAATATTTGTAAGTAAATATTCTTCCTCATGAGATCGATACTCTTTGTTATCACTAAATTACTTTTTAAGTGGATTTTTTAAAATTGTATATCAAATAAAATATAAGCATTGTTTAGGGATTGATAGAGCCCTAAATATTTTTTATAATTATTTAGGTTAATCCACCACCCCATTCAAGTTTTTAGCATAGTTGTGAGGGGAGAATTTTTTTTATTTATAAATTTACTATTTTATTAAATCAATTATATATTTAGTTCTACTATATTCTTTTATTATTTTATTTTAATTTACTTATTACATATCTTTGGTTGTATGCATATAAGACAAAGAGGGGAGGCACATTTAAATTTTTTTCTAAAATTGAGAGAACCCTTTTCAAAATTAAAACTATCAAAAAGATTTTTAAAATGGATGACCCTTTTTAAAACTTAGATCCTTCTAGACCTCCTACTGATTTTGCGAACCATTTAGTAGATGGAATTCACCAAAGCATAAATAGACCCACCAACCAAGCAAATAATTTTGAATTAAAATCTGTAATCATCCAGATAGTATAAAATTATCAATTTGGGGGAACTCCCATTGAAGACCCTAACTTACATTTAACAATTTTTTAAAAATTTTTGCAATATTTAAGTGAAATGGTGTTAGTGATGATGTTATTAGACTTAAATTATTCTCATTTTTTCCAAGAGATAAAGGAAAATATGACTAAATTCTTTACCGCCAAGCTCTATTACCAAATGGAATGAGTTGACCCACAAATTTATTAGAAAGTATTTCCCACCTTTTAAGTCTGTCAAAATGAGAAAGGACATTACATCTTTTACTCATTTAGAAGGAGAATCAATTTATGAGAATCAACTTTTGGGAGTTGGAAGAAATTCAAGGAGATTCTTAGGAAGTGCCCTTACTATACCTTACCTAATTGGTTAATAATTCAAACTTTTTAAAAAGGTTTGGTAGGGTCCCTTAGAGTCATAATTGATGATGTAGTTGGAGGTTCTTTGGTGTTAAAGCCATTTGAAGATGTTTATGAATTTATTAAAGAAATGGCAACAAATAAATTTCAGTATCTTGTTGATAGAGTGAATCATAAGAGAGTGGCTAGAATTAATGAAAATGATTCTTTATCCATTTTGACTGCACAACTTATAGAAATATCAAATAAATTGAGCACTTTAGTCTTAAATTATAATTCTTCTGTACATTTGGAAGATAAAATCTTAAAGAAAAAAAAAACAATATCCAAGTGATTGAAAATATAAGTTTGATTGGAAGATAAAATAATCCCTATTAGAATACATATAATTTAGGTTAGAGGAATCAACCAAATTTTAATTGGACAAATAAGAATTATAAAAATCAATTAAATTTTTATCAAAATAATCAAATCTTAAATTGGAATAATTAAAATAAAGTTAATAATAATCCAAGACCAGCATATCCTCATGGATTTAATCAAAGTAATATGTATAAAACTAAGAAGACACCACAAGAAGATGTGGTCATGAAATTTGGAATTCAATTATAAAACCAAGCTACTTCAATTAAAAATTTTAAAACTCAACTAAGTCACCCTGCAATTTTTGTGAGTAGTTGACCAATTGATCTCTTCATAGTAACACTGATGTTAATGAAGAAAAAAGATACCCATAGGACCCAATTTAAGAATAGCAATCATCCACCTTAGCCAAATGGAAAATTTGGGTAAAGTCTACCTGAAGATTATAAACATAGTGTTGGTTCGAAGATAACCAAACTTTAGGCCTAGTCAATTTTCAGTCTGACTGAAGACTATAAACTTAGCACTTTTTGGGAGGTAAACCTATCGTTTATCTTATGTTTTTGTTTAATTTGCTCTTCAAAATATAAATAAATAAAAAAACTTTGAGAGAGAAGAAGGGAGTGTCGTGGTGCCATACCTTTTCACACCGCAGCCCCCATGAGCCTTCATGATTGAAATTTCAAAAATTTTAAACTTCCTTCCCACTGAAATCTATAAATCCCAATTAGGAGAAAGTTCTCTTTTCATTCCTTACCTACTTTTTACTAAGTTTCATATTTTCTTCTCTTGAAAATCAAAAGTCTAAGAGATGGTTAGAATCAAGCATACATTAACTTATTCAAAGAACCAAAACAAAAATCACACCAAGATTGAGGATTCTTTTTTACTTCTCCACATACAAAATCCTGTTATTATTACTAAGTTGAATGAATTCAAAGTGGTGTTTCATCAAGATAAGAAGAAGTTCATGGCATAAATAAGGAAGAAGCATGGTGGTAGAGTTTTCTTGTATAATTTTTTTTTTGGGCAAGATGTGTTGCTATTTGATTATAAGAAAAAAAATTTCCATGGGAAAATCAAATTTAGGTGGATTGGATTTTTCTCTATTATTAGAACTTTTTTTGATAGTGCCATCAAGAAATAGGACAAGCAAACTTTACAAACCATCAAAGTTAAAGGGTATATATTAAAACCATGTGAGTAGAGTAGTGAAAATTTTTTAAGGATGTGTATGTATTTTTTGTTGTTCAAAATTATTATTGTATAGAAGAGAAGGAAGTATAGATAGTTATTGACTAATGTGGTTGAAGTTAGTTGAAAATTTTGACTTTGATAGTCATTGTTGAATGTTGGATGGCATATGCATCGGTTATCCTGTAACTATATCAGGTTAATATAATGTTATATCATTTTTTTAATTTTCAACACATATTTTATGCAATATATATCACTTACATGAAAGAATATGTTTGTAGTATTTGTTTATGTGTTTATTTATATATTAGCAAATGTTCTTCATGCCTAAATTATTATTGCCCTCAAATTAATTTTATATTCTGATTATTTAACTAACCCTTATAAAAATAATAATTTAAAATTATAAAAAATTATGGTAGTAATAAAATCCCATATCCTAATTTGAATGAACTTTATTTATACTTAATAGGTTGAAAAAATTAATACCTAACTCATTCAACCTTTTGAGCTATTATCCCAATTTGAATTTATAAGTTATACCTTTATGAATTTAACTTTTAAAAATTATAGGATGAATAATTATTATTAAAAATTTAATATTAGTATATTAAAATTTATAATTTTAACAAACATGAAGATGGAACTAGTAATCTCATCAAGTCCATATATTAAAATTATTTAAATTATTAAAATTATATAAGAATGTTAAAGTAGAAGCTGATATTCAAAATCATTAATCATGTACTCCATAAAAAGGAACTACAAATAGTCCTTAAAAATAAAACATCTAAGAAAAGTGCAAGCTTCAAATTATACAAAATATCGCATGCTGATTTTAATTTGAAGTCTTCGTAGTCTGGAGTTAATTTTTCCTGAAATGTCAGTACACACAAGAGCAAATGTAATTCTTCTAAAAAATGTTAGGAGATAACTACACATTTGAACAATAATGTTTGGAATCATCAAACTTCTTAAGTTCCAAAAATGTAAAGCATGCAAATAGCAAATATCTTAACACTCTTGAAAATCAAAAGTCTAGGAGATGGTTAGAATTAAGCATACATTATCTTATTCAAAGAACCAAAACAAAAATCACACCAATATTGACGATTCTTTTTTAGTTCTCCACATACAAAATCCTGTTATTATTACTAAGTTGAAGGACTTCAAAGTGGCGTTTCATCAAGATAAGAAGAAGTTCATTGCATAAATAAGGAAGAAGCATGGTGGTAGAGTTTTCTTGTACAATGTTTTTTTTGGGCAAGATGTGTTGCTATTTGATTATAAGAAAAATTATTTCCATGGGAAAATCAAATTTAGGTGGATTGGATTTTTCTCTATTATTAGAACTTTTCTTGATAGTGCCATCAAGAAACAGGACAAGCAAACTTTACAATCCATCAAAGTTAAAGGGTATAGATTAAAACCATGTGAGTAGAGGAGTGAAGATTTTTTAAGGATGTGTATGTATTTTTAGTTGTTCTAAATTATTATTTAATAGAAGAGAAGGAAGTATAGAGAGTTATTGACTAATGTGGTTGAACTTAGTTGAAAATTTTTACTTTGAGAGTCATTGTTGAATGTTGGATGGCATATGCATCAGTTATCCTGTAACTATATCAGGTTAATATATTTATATCATTTTTTTTAATTTTCAACACATATTTTATGCCATATATATCACTTATATGAAAGCATATGTTTGTAGTATTTGTTTATGTGTTTATTTATATATTAGCAAATGTTCTTCATGCCTAAATTATTATTGCCCTCCAATTAATTTTATATTCTGATTATTTAACTAACCCTTATAAAAATGATACTTTAAAATTATAAAAAATTATGGTAAAAATAAAATTCCATATCCTAATTTGAATGAACTTTATTTATACTTCATAGGTTGAAAAAATTAATACCTAACTCATTCAACCTTTTGAGCTATTATCCCAATTTGAATTTATAAGCTATACCTTTATGAATTTAACTTTTAAAAATTATAGGATGAATAATTATTATTAAAATTTTAATATTAGTAGATTAAAATTTATAATTTTAACAAACATGAAGATGGAACTAGTAATCTCATCAAGTCCATACATTAAAATTATTAAAATTATATAAGAATGTTAAAGTAGAAGCTGATATTCAAAATCATTAATCATGTACTCCATCAAAAGGAACTACAAAATAGTCCTTAAAAATAAAAGATAAATGAAAAATGTCAAAGAAAAGGATGAATACATTCAAAAATTGGTAAAACTGAAAGCTCAAGATTTGAAATACAATCTTATTCAAAAATTATAAATGATAAGATGAGAAAGTTATTACAAAAGGATGTTGAATTAATGAAAGTACAATTTTTCCTACAACCCTATCCAATTGTTAAAACTACAATATTCACTAAAATATTCAAAAGTTAATGATTAAATCTATAACCTATAATTTCAAATTAGGTAAACATAAGAATGATTTATTAATTATAACTATTGGCATTTTTCCAAACAAAAAGTATATCTTTGATTCATTTTTACTAATTCTAGAGAGTAAAGTATTATCCTATATTTTATCATCACTTTTTATTTTATTTAATCACTTAATCAGAATTACAAACTTTTATTTGCTTGAGGATAAGAAAAGTTTATGTTAGGGAGGATTTGATAGGTGTAAATAATGTTATATTTTATATGTTAATGTACTAGTAAAAACATGTTGTTTTAGTTACATTTCTATAGGAAAATAAAAGAAATGGGCAAAATTTTTAAGTAGGGTATAAGGCCTGGTGTTTGAAATAATACTGTCGCAAGGCTATTATTGGCATAACTAGAGCACCCAAATATGGGCATGGAGACACCCAATCTATATTTGAAAGCCTCGTATCACTAGAGAAGTCAACACCGCAAAGCACAACCAACTATCCCAGTGTCGCAACATCGGAAGAGTCAGTACCATAAAGCCCAATCTCTATCTATATAATTACGGTGCCAAATTCTAGCATTGCTAAAAATACAGGAAAATCATCATTTACCAATGGAAATTTCTAGTGGTTAACATCAATTTTCTAGAAATTTTACAATTTACCAATGATTTTCTAGCTATTTAAAAATTGCCGGTATAAACCGCGTAAAAAATGTATTTTAGTAGAAAATTTTTGGCACTAATTTTTTTTTTGGAAGTATTTTAGCAGCAACTTCAGCCAAAAATTACTAGACCTAGTACCGTAGGTAACCGTCAGATAATTTTTGTATAAATTCCATTGGCAAACCACCAGTCATTATCGGTGGTCAAAACCACCCATTCTTCTGGCAGCCAAACTGCAGGTTATTACCAACGACATAAATAAATAATCGGCAGTGAATTATTATCATCTCGTATCAAAGTTTCCTGTAGCTAAACCACTGGTTGGCCACCAAAAATCTAAAGCAATTCAAAAAAAATTGATGACCCCCCTCTATATAAGCAGATTTCTTTAATTATTAGCAAGTAGTTCAAAACACAAAACAAAAAACTTTTAACTATATATTCATGTAGTTCAAAACATAATATAAGAAACATACTAACATCCACATTCAACATATACTTTGATAGTTCAAAATATGTTTAAAAAAAGTGACAATAATAAAAAATAAAATAATGTTTAAAACATTAAACAAGTTCTTTCACATCCATGTGTTCAAAATACACCAACTAGTTCTTCAAATAAGTAACAACAACTAATCATGGTATGTGTCCTTGCTACCCCGTGATTCTTTTTTTTTTTTAGCAAATGCAGCAAATTGCATTAAGTGAAAAATGGATTACAAACTAAGGATTCTAAACACTGGATTCATCCTTTAATAAATACATAAATAAAGGAGGAACCTTATTCACAATAACATCATCCCAAATAAAAGAACTCAAAATGCCATAGTTAGCACATAAATCTGCTAACTTATTGCAGCTTCAATCAACACAATTAAAAATGACATGATTAAACTCATTAAATAAATGAACACCTTCTAACTTTATATCTTTTTTATTTTTTTGCATTTCTCAAAAACTTCATGACATTGACATTGCCTCCTTCAATTTTAATTCCCTTATACTTAAACATCCAATCTTTGACCATCTCCTTTATTGATTGTGTAGCCAAAAACTCCAAAGAAGATATGTCCCAATGAATATACGGTTTACTAAAAACCAATAGGAATATTCCTTTATGATCATGAAACACCCCTCCAATTCCAACTTTATAAGAAGTGAGTATGGCAGCATCCACATTTACTTTGAGCTAATCATGTGGAGGGAGATACCAATGGAGATTTGATAGCCTAGAAGGCTGATTAGCATCCCATATACCTGAGATTCTACCATTTCCTTAAGGAAAATTTGATGCATAACTCATTGCATTAGAAGCAATAATCAATGAGCTATCATCCTTCCCATTGTGGATCATCTTATTCCTTGACTTCCATGTAAAGTATACCACATTATAATAAAGATTAATCATGAAGGAAGCTTGGCTAGAAAGCCAATTATAGTAATCTAACAATGAATCAAAAGTCTGGACAGCAAAATCCCATTTATCGATCTGATGAAGAACTTCCTTGAGCTTATGACATCTAGTAGAAACATGATCTACATTTTCAGTAACATTACAGCTCCTTAGGAAATTTTTTTCCCTTTGCAATCTTATATACTCAAGGAAACTATATGTAGGAAGACCATTATGAAAAATTCTCCACCAAAAAGTCTCCACCTTAGGATTCAGCTAGCCTTTTTTTATCCAGCTCCACATCTACTTCAGAGCAGTACTTAATTTTCGAACACCATGGAAGAGATGGACTTCCCATTTTTCTGAAATAGTAGCTCCATTCTGTCTTCTTCCAATCCAGTTTTGATATTAATTTACAAGATTTAGTTAACAAGGTCTTCCCCCATGACTTTTCTTATAAGATCCATACTACAACTTCCATTAGAAATGAAGTTAGAAACTAAAAATCTGCTGCTATCATGAGAAGAAACAAAGGTAGGCCATTTACTAATGCTTTTATCCAAAATCCATGTATCATTGAATACATCAATATCAACTCCATAAGCCACATTCCATCTTATTAAAGGAATTAAAGATTTACCTCCATCCATGATGATTTTTCAGGCTGGTGACCTCGTCCTTTTGAAATTCACATATTCCAACAGATTTGCATACTTCGGATGAAAAACTTTGTGCGGCAAGGATTCTTCATCATTCATATATCTGCAAGTAATTTTTTCTCTCAAAGGACCTGCCTTAGAAGAACAAGAATGTAGAGCTCTACCTCCCCATTTCAGTGGCAAACACATGATGTTCCAATTGACATAATGGATCCCATGTCTCCCATTGGATTTATTCCAAATAAAGCTTCTACAAATCTTATCTACCTCATAAAGAACACTCTTAGGCACAAGATAATTGGTACAATGGATGATGGAGAATAATAACAAGATTGTTTTAGTTAACAAAATCTTACCCGCCAAAGATAACAAACTTCCTCCCCAATATTTGTCATCCTCAATGCCTTGTCGACATTAAACTGAAAATCTTCTTTAAGTAACCTCCTCGGTTATAGCTTCAATCCAAGATAAGACAAATCCTTGGCTATTTTGAATCCCATAACTCGAGCAATATACTTCTTTCTCCATCTCCTCCTAATACCATAAGCAAATTGATTTGAAGTTTCTAAAACTTAAAAATTGGCTAGATTTGATTTCCACACCACAAGTGTACCTCCTAGCAATCCTTCTGAAGGAACATAAAAAAAATCCCACTCATAGCCAATTAATTGATCCACATCCTTCCTTTCAAAAAAAGAAATTTTTGTTTCCAATAAACCAATGAAAAAAACCCCATACTCCTTAACAACCTCCTTTAAGTAAAGAGAAGCTCTCCTCTTCCGAGCTCCTCTACAATTTCAAAAACCAATAGAAGAAGTCATTGGTTAAGAGGGGATAAGGACCCCAACTTATCTTTAATCTCTCCTACAGCTCTCCTACTCTTAGGAGCCATATTAATATGACCCAATCCTTTTAATTGTTTAGAACCTTTCCTCTTAAAACTAGAGGAACTTTCCGCCTTCATATCAAGACCCTCCTTCAATTCCTCCTTGTTACTAATGGAAATATCTTCTATACATTTTCTTAACTTATTCAAATCTTCAGCCATATTATTCACAGCCACCTCAGAGAAAACAATCTCTCCTTCCCCTACTAAACCGTCAAGGATATTAAATTTATTTTCATATACAATATTAGAAGAGGACATATCATTAGCTTCATTGATCTCCAAGATTGAATTTACCATAGTTTTCTGGCTCTGAATTTTCTTAGTATGTGCATCTTCATCAGGAACAGCAACCTCCTCCACCGTTGAGCTCTTCACTTCTTCCACTGGTTTCCAAATCAGTTCATTTGTGACCTTTTCAAAAAGTTTTCCAACTATTGGAGCCTTATTCCGAGGAGTAAAATTCCTATTAGCATTATTATAAAATATCTTTCTCTTGTGATTGACTAGAAGCCAAGGACTATATCCATCATTTGAAACTTTGGGAATTTTAGCCTTTTTTACATTATTATTCATTGAGCTACCTTCCTCCATTTGCTTGGAAAATCTATCCACTTCCTTTGAAACAATAACTTCATCCATGCTCTTCTCTATACATTCATTCTTCATATGCCCAATTTTACCACAACCAAAGCAAAAATCAAGAATTCTTTCATATTCAATCTTTTTGAAAGAACTTCCCATGGCTTTCTTCCACCCATACTCCAAGAGGCAATTGAGTGTCCAATTTGATACGAACACAAACCATCCCAAACTCCCTCCTTCCCCACTGGAACATATTTCCATCAATCATGTAAGGCTTTCTAACCATTGAGGCAATTCTACAAATATTTATTTCATCCCAACATTGAAGATGGAGGTTTGGCATCCTAATCCAAATAGGAGCAGACAAACCAAGGTCCATTTGAAAATACTACATCCAATGAATTTTTATCATAGAAAGAACATTGGACCCAATCCAATCCTAGCATAGTTAGATGAAACTTCCCAAAAGAAGACCACTACCTTCTAAGCTCGGTGCTAACAACAGGAAATGGAACTTTACTTCCAAATACTTTGATTATTATAGAATTTTGTAGCCTCCTAGAATTTTCCAGCCCTTTATCCTCATGTAGTTTGATAGTTTATCCATCTTCAAATAAGAATTCTCCCAAATCCAGATCTATTACCTTTATATTCTCCTTCTTAATCCAAGCATTTTGCTAATTGCTAAACATAGGTCTAGCTATAACTTCATTCTGGACGTCCTTGCACATTCCCAATACTCCAAAATCATAATCACAAACTCTGACCAAATTAAAATTATTAAATTCCTTATTTTCATTAGTTCCATCAGCAACTTTCTTTAATAAATGCCCCAACATTTCAGTGACAGCTTGCTCACATTCACGATCCGAACAGATAGTTTCCGTAACAGAGATTTGTTTTGCATATCCTCTTTCCACGATCAAATTATCTTCTACCATAATTTTGGAAATTGTCTTAAACGAAGGAGAAGCTTCCTCTAACTCCATATCTCTAGTCACTTTCCCTGTTTTCAATTGCGTAGTAGCATTGCCTTCAACCATAACACTCTTCCCTTTACCAATAACTTTGGAAACCTTTTTGGAAGATGATAGCATCCCTCCTTCATTGATAACTAATGGCATCCTTGATCAGATTTTAACTTTTGTACCTTGAGAAAAACCTGGAATCCCATCTCCGAAAGCAGGTTGAGATGTTGAAAATGACGTGGTAGGAACATGAGAAATCCCTAAAGGAATCTATTGAGGTTCCATATGACCAACAGCTATGGGTGTTTGGCGACCCTCCATCACCATCGGCTTCAGCAAAAAGCCTCGAACTTGAAATTTGAAAATCTACAGCAAAAATTATTATTTCCTCAGAGTTTCTCTCTCTAATTTCTCTTTCTAGCTTCTCTCTCTAATTATCAACTACCCTGTGGTTCAGGTATATGCTCTTTCCCAATTTTTTCTAATTTTTAGCTTGATATGATCGTAGCTCTACCAACATCTAAGTTTGAATCTTTCCCATATCCACTATCTCTCTTATTAGGGCAGCAACCCTTTGGTTAACGGTTTCTTCAGCTCCACTAACATCATAAAATGTTGAAGTAGATATACTGCCCTCATAAGCATATCTCTACAAACCTAAGCCATAAAATCTCCCCTTCTGCCTTCCTCCAACAACATTTGACCACATGTGATGCTCATAATATTTGATCGATCCTGAAGATGATACATCACCAATAGACTGCTAACTATCTCAAAGTTGTATAAAACCATCATATGAGAATAAATCCATAAAATAAATTTCTATTTATTTCAAAAAATTATACTCACATGAATTTTTTCGCCTTCTCTCCTTCAGTGAATTTCTTGTAGTGCTAGTTCAATTATTATTAAATTGGGATTATTTATGATTCAAAAAATCATTAAAATAAAATAATAAAAAGAATGAGAAATTTAAAAATAATAATAATAAACAATCACATGATATAAAAAAAGAAGTTATAATTTTTAAACATTTTTAATAATTTTATGTTAAAACTCTTGATTAATATTTTTTAAAAAGTGCAGGCACATGTGCCAACAAATTGCTAAGGAGCTCATCAAGTTCAACCCATGAGTCATTTATTAAGTCAAACTCGGGTTAGCTTAACTCACTTGCAACCCCTAAAACAACATTATAACAAAAAGAAAAATCACTAACGATTTAAGACTTAAAAAAAACTCAAAAGTGTGACAACAAAATATTTAAATTATTCAAAATTTCCAAGAGCCATTAACTGGAATTCAGTTAAAAATAACAATCAATTTCAATAAAAAGTATTCACAAACTACTCCTAGACTGCAAACAATCTACATCAAGTGAGATATCGCTATGGCTTGCTGGCAATTTTTACTTTACAAGTAGGTGCATAAAGCAAGAAGAATGATTATTGATGGAAATTGAAACCAAATAGCACAAGAAATCAAATAAACTGGTTGACGTTTAATATCTAGCCATGCATGAAGTATAATCTATTTTAAGGTTTCATTTGAGACAGTTTTCTTACTGCTTTCTAAAACAGCTTTTTAGTACAAAAATTTCTAATTCAAAAAAATACAAAAATACAAAAATATTGTTTTAGAAAACAACAAAAAAGCTATTCCAAATGAAACTTAATATGCATGAATGTAAGAAGCGGTTTTCTAATAATGAGACAACAAAATAAAATCATCATCCTCAAGCACTTGCACATCCTATGTATAATATTAAATTTTTTATTTAAATTTTTTTTATTTTTTTATTAATTAATATAATTTTAAAATAAATTTAAATAAATTATTTAATTAAAATCCTCGATGGGCAACATGGCTCATTCAAATCCGCTTTCTAGACAAGGATGTGGGCTCCAAAAATTTTTTCTCGGCCTTCGCCCGCTCTGATATGCTATTTCTTTTGGCAAGGGAGTTTTAATGGAATTATGTTCTGGGGTAAATTTTGGAAGGGTAGATGGGTTTATAGATAAGACACTACCCAGAGATTTTGCCCTCATTTTGTGATGACTTTATAATCTGAGTTCTGGTTTCCTATAGGCACAAGCCCCTATAGTTAATTACCCCTCCCGATAATGAGAGAGAACTTTCAATTAAAGCTAGTCGTCAATCAGATACGTAGAGAATACGTGTTATCTAGCATATAGTAGTAGCATAGGCATAGAATTTGGAGATTTGGAAAGTTAGAAGATCTCATATTTAAAATTAAAATTTCACCATCTTGCACTTAAATCAGATCATGGGGGAATGGATGAAAGACCCGATCAAGATCCCATGGTTCCATCATTTTGGACCATCGTGGTCCTGGTCTACTTAGTCATAGGAGGTTGTCGACCCAACATGACAAAAGGATCCTTGTCGGCATCCATGGCTTGCTTCGTCCAAAGGTACCTTATAGACAAGGGGTGAATGTTTGTCTAAGGGGACAAATTTAAATCCACCTTACCTAATAGAGGGATTTGTTCCCTATCGATCATATCCTATTGAATCATATCTTAAGGATTTGACATCAATAAGAAATGTATTGGCTTTGGCCATAACCAGTATTTTGTGGTGCCATTTGGCGGAAAAACCACTTGGTTCAGAGGGCCCTGAGTCATAACCGTTTATCCTGCGGTGCCATTTGACGGCAAACCACCAGTTAGAGGAAACATACCACATCCTTACTAGTTAGAGATTGTTTGAGAATGGATCCTAGTGATATTTTTCATTAGGCATTAACTCTTTGTGAGCTGAAGTAAATTTTAATTTGTCTATCCCGGCAAACTGTTATGGAGGGTGGATGGATTTTTCTTTTAGTGATTAATGGTTTGGTTTTAATTTTAAATATTTTTGGGATTTAAGGATTTTGGAAATTTTTGTTGAGTTTTAGAGTTCTAATGAACATTTGGGTGGCATTTGAAATATTTGAAATGAACCCCTTTGGTTTGGATTTTAATTTAACACGGCCATCATCGGGGTGTTTGGGTTATTTTTATTTAAAGATTGAACCTTGTCGACCCTATCAACTTGCTGATAGGGGATCAGGTTTTGCAGGCTTTATTCCTTTATTAGTGAATTCATATTGTTATAGGCCTTGAAGGCAAAATATGAATGTATTAAAATAAATATACCGGTCACCACCACCGTATATTTATTTGATGGTTCGAACTCTATCGACTCTTATTAATTGCAAAGAAGGATCAAGTTCGAACTTGAATTCACTTATTGACCCGCGTAATATCCCTAGACATCAGGTGTGTACCCATAACACGCTCGCCAAGGCCCATGCAGTTATTTGGGGGCATTTTGTAATTATTTATTGAACCTTATCGACTCCTACTTACCTGCTTAGGAGAATCGGGTTCAAATTTTTTACCCTCACAACATCCTTAGATGTCACATGTGTATAAATAACATGCTCGTCGGGGCCCATGTAGGTTTTGATTGCATTTACCCTTTATGTACCTATGTATATATAAACTACGATGCATGTACGGGGGTATTCTTAGAACATTTAAAGACGCCTTCTGTCCGCTTGCATAGATGTTGCATATCCTGTGGTGATGCGTTGTAGAGTGTAGACGCCTTCTATCTGCTTGTATAAATGTTGCAGATCTGATGGCGAGTTGTAGTAGATTCTAGATTGAGTTATTTGATGCTTTGTACAAGCAGTCTGTCGTCCACTACTCGTTGCTTTTTGCATGTAGTTTGTTATGCACTAACAAATCTCCTGCTTTGCATTTGTTGATGCTTGCATTCGTTGTAGTTGTTTGGCATTCATTTGTGAATAACATATAGTGTATAAGGAAAGTCTCCTATGATGATTTACAGAAGCTTGTGTTTGTTGTAGTCCCTTTCGTATTTGTTCACAAATGACATATGGTGGATATAGTGAATCTACTATAATGGATCGTAGGAATTTTCATTTGCTATGTATATTTCGCCTTTATTTGTAGATAGATTGTTGCATCCACATTGGGGAATGACCACTTTTATTGCATGCATCTACATCACTAACTATGAGCAGGTTATTGAACTTATCATCATACTAGTCTTTATTAGTCATGAACTAGCCATCATTAGCTACGAGCTAACTAGTACCAATCATGTTCTTCGTGGCTTCTTTTAGTGTGCTATGCTATTGGATCACTATCTCTTCCATATGATTGATACAAATGTCACAAATGATTTTCATTGTTTCTTCCATTTGGTCTTTGCTTGCAAGCAAGTTGTATCACAAGTTTATTTATTTGTTGATGTCGATTTGAGTGTGCTGAAGGCTTTAAGTACTGTGGAAAAGCTTCATGCTATCTTTCCTTTCTAACATTCCCTCTGAAATTATACTTTTATTTAACTATACATCATCCACTTATGCTTAATTGAGTAATTAGGATTGTCATCTTTCATTCCACATTTTCCATTTAATTTTCAAGTTCATGTTCTATTCACTGCTGCTTATTCCAAGTCAAATTCAATGTGCAAGTTCGATCCAAGTCCAACTTCAAATCAAATTTTTTATAGTTCAAATGTCCACAAATTTAGTTACAAGTTCAAGTCCATGTTCATTGTGCTTGACTCAAATAAAGTCCAAGTATGGTTTGCTATGTCATATTCAAATCCAAATTTTAGTTCAAGCTTAAATCATTTGAGTTAAATTCAAGTTCAAATTAATTATTTAAATTTTATGACATTTTGCATTTTGTCCAAATTCAATTCCAAGTATAAGTTCCAGTCCGAGTTCAAGTTCAGTTTGTCCAAATTCTGCCCAAGTCCTTGAATCTTTAGTCAAAATTTCAACAGCCTTTCCCACCACGCTAAGAAAAGTGTGTATGGTAGGTGTCCTCCAACAAGGACACTAAAGCCAGATTTATTTTTATCCCCCCCACCACACTAAGAAAAGCATGTATGGGTCCTAGATACCTATTATAAAAGAAAAGCAGTTGTTTCCCCACAAGTAGGTACTTATATGCATCCCCACTTCATTGTATGCATTGCACCGGGTTCCCATCCCACCACGCTATTAAAAGTGTGTATAAGTATTTTTTTTGTTGTGCTACAAACTCTGAATAAGGGATTTTGGGTGATTACCCACTTCATCTCAAGCATTGCGACGCACTTCATCCCACCATGCAAAAAAAAATGTGTATAGGTGGTCGTTTTGTCGTGCCGCATATGTCAAAATTGGGCTCTCAGAGTTTTAGGGATCAAAGAGTTATACCTTTGCATTTTAGCGGCGATAGAGGTGGTATGGTGACATGCACAAAATATACAAAAATACAGAAGATCCCACTCTTTTCTTTTTGAATTCTTTTTTTTTATCTCTCTTTTGGTATCATCTCTCTTTTTTATGCATAGATATTTACTCAATGACACTAGCGAATAAAAAAAGTGTTAATTGTATCAGTCAAACAATAATGGTTAACAGGTAAGATCAAATGACAAATAAAATAACAAAAATAAAGTATAAGTAAAAGAAAATGAATCCGCTATTTAGGCTTGAGGATAATGGGCTTTATTTGGATCTTGTTAAACAACATAGAGTTATGAGGCAATGGATTGGAAGATTTGAGTTGCATGTGTTTAGAATGAGATTTTGGTTCCAACTTGAGTGGAATGGGCTATAGTAAATAGATTTTGAGTTTGAATTTTGTTGTAGGTGAAGATTAAATGTATGTATGCTTGTTTCAAGTGGTAGTTTGGAGGGGTTTTAGCAAGTTGATTTTGATAGATTTATGTTGACTATAAGCATTAGGAGGTTGGTTACTATTTGAGCTGAAAAAGGATTGGGAAAAGAAGGTGGAGTTCAAGGTTGCAAGTGGGTCAAGATAGGTATGAAGGGTCCTCTATAGCATGTCTGAAGATTGAGCAACTTCAGAAAATAATTTGAAGTTTTCTTTCTCATTCTTTGATGGCTCAAAATCTTCTTGTGAGATCTTTCTTTCAATGGCATCAACCTTCTCCTTAAGTTGTTTAGCCTATTTCCTTATTGACATTTGCTGCTTGTTATAGTCCTGTATATAATGCTTTAACTTGTTCACTTCAACATCAACCTCATGGACCAAAGGCTCTTCTCTTTTTTTTTTACAACTTCAGAGTCCACACTTTGTTTCTTTAACTCTGCAAGCTTCTCCTCGAGTTCACTTCTTCTCTCATCAAAGGCAAGCAGCTTTTCCATGAACACTTGCAAAATGGCCAAGCTTTTCCTCCATATATTAGAGGAAATTAACTATGGTGTTGAAAATGAGGACCATCCTCTGCAATTCCATCCTCAATAGATTAGAGAGCTGGAATCTGTTATAATTTATAAACATGAGAAGCTCATTCATCCGCCAAGCTTATAAGCTTTGAAGCTTGATGTGTGACTCCTACATCTTGCTCAGCATTCATATTTGGAATTATAAAGAAGAGAACATACTATGATCGTGTATGAAGAGAGTTAGTGTGCGTGAAAATCAACTAGCTTCAGGATGGGATTTTGGCCTGAGATTAAAGGTTGGATGGGCTGAGCAGGTTGGAGAAATCAGAGAAGAAAAGGTAGTTTTCTTTGTTTGTTTTCGAAGCTGGAGGGGAAGAGGCTTGGACATGAAGTTGTTCTAGCAGACAGGAAGAAGAGCAGGTATTACATTTTCTACAGGGACAGTACTATGGAGAAAACTTCTAAGTTCTTCAGTAAACTCAGATGGTCCTTGATGTAGAATTCCATGTCGTCTCTGTTGGTTCCAATGCTTGTCGGCATTTCTACTAGGATTGTATTGGAGTTCATTGGAATTCCTAAGCCATACAATTCAGTAAAATGTTTAATGAGTATATTCAGCCTTGATGATGCTTTCATCAATATTCCCCTTCATTAGAAGCTTCCCTCCTTCATAAGAATCTTCACCATAATGATCAACAAGCAATCTGATCTCAATCAAAGTAGTCGACATATCTCTTACCAACTTTGGCAGCAAAGAATCCTTGACAAATTCACCATTAGAAGGAGCAGCCTTCAGTATCTAGGAGAGTCAACACTACATGTTGAGGCACCTTCATTCGAAGTTGTTGAACTTTGTCTAGAAACCTCCATAAATTCTACCATCAAAAGCTCAAGTCCTACATTTGTTTTTTCCCTTTATGGCCTTCATCTTCTGTTTCTTCAACTCGGTCTTCCATCAGCACCTTCAATGAAACCATCCAATTTATGATGGTGAACTCGCTTCTTTTTAAGTCATATGAGGTATATTCCATGCTTATATACATAACAGGCATGGGAAGTCGTCCCCCCTTCGGTTCTCCCAACCTACTTCAACATTTGGTAGAAGAATACATTAAAGCTCTTCAACATAAATTAATGAGAGTACCAAGCTCTTTATCGTCATTCAGCCAATACTAGTATACACATGCTTGATTGAGCAACTTTAACATTTCTTCAAGCTTGAGGATATGATATCATCCGTTGATCTCCAAGAAGCATTTGTGATTGGAGTTGCTCGTGTGAAGCTGTTTGGACGAGGCATGAAGGCCAGCCGCAAGTTGTGGAGTTGTATGCATCTGTAGGCGTGGAATAGAGTAGAGTGGTTCGGCTGGGTGGAAGCAAACAAACTCAAGGGAGCTTGTAGAGTCATCGGGTTACTGCAGGTGTTATGAACGAAAGCTTGAGGTTGGAAGAGCACGAGTAGAAGGAGGCTAGTTTCATTTGAAGAGTGGCATGAGGACTGGCCTTTGGAAGTAAAAATACAACACCCTTTAAGCTTTGTTTACCCTCTAGTCTTAACGGGAGAGATTTGAGTGAGGCCGGTCAATCTGAGCAACAGTAGTCTGAGGTTTTCATGGGATATTCGGGATTCAACGCAGGAGATTTTACACACATTTTATGATAAAATGAGGCATGCATTTGAAACTTCATTTTGACTTATTTATTTTAGGTTAAATCTCTTAGAAATATTAATAATGGTTTGTCAGAATTAGCATCAGCATTAAATAAGGCTAGCAGCGATGCATTGGCCAATAAAAATGCCTTTATTTGTGTGTCATTTCTCAGTTTATGTGCATTTTCTCCTTGTAATTCATGTCGATCCCACCAAACAATCATAATTGAATAAATTATTAATGAATTTAGGGTATTAACAATGTCCCGGTCGTAATGATGCAGTCTGTTTTAAGATCTGGCATCGTTTGGGTGATGTCGAAGCCTAATTTCCTCGAAATCTGCATTGTCTCAAAATTCATGTCCCCATTAAAATGATCCAAATTGAATAAATAAAATATAGTTTTTGAGTATTTGCAATGTTCAGAACATAATGGCGATGTTCATTTCGCTAACAGATTTTGTCTGGGCAACCTCGGTGCCTCTTTCCTCTATATGTGTACTTTGTCTCAAGATTAATCCCACCAATTTAGATTATCCAAATTGAGCATAGAAAATGTAATTTTTTTTAGTATTTGCATTGTTCTGAATGCAATGATGAAGTCTGTTTATCGATCCGACATTATTTGATCAGCCTCGTACTTTAATTTTGGGTGTCATTCGTCCCTTTTAACCGGTCTAATATGATTCAATCATGAGGGACCTCTACCCAACAGAATTTAGTGCCCTGATTGAAATGATACCATTCGTTTGGCATTTGGAGGTCATTTGACATCTTAAGTGATGCATTTTGTTAATGTATGCATTGAATAAATCATCATTTTTGCCTCTTTTCGCATGGTTTTATGTGTAGGGGTCAACAAATGCCCCCCAACAAATGTGATTCGCATCTAGAGCGAATAAAGTTTGTTGTATATTGATTTACCTAGTAGATCTCCAAAAATTTTCTTTAGATATGACACATAGGTTTTAATTTAGTGGGTCTCCATGGGGTTTGCTTGGATGTCACACTAAAATTTTCATTTAGTGGATCTCCAAATGTTTGCTTGGATGTCTTACTAAAATTTTTATTTAGTAGATCTCCAAATGTTTGATTAGATGTCACACTAAGTTTTTCACTTCGATAGATTTCTTGGGTGTATAAATAGATGACTGATATATTGATTTTAGTCAAATTGGGATCCCATGGCATAGTGATATATCACTTCGTATTTGATCCCTAAAGCAAGGGTTTCTAGATTGACAATGGTGGACAACATCACCATTTTTTTGTTCTCTCTAATCACCACAATCACTTTAGTTTAAAGCCTTTCTGTATATCCTCAACATTCTTCTATCATCTAGTTAAGTCTTGGCAGAATTTTAAATATTTATTTGGGGATCTCGGCATATGACACAATGTTGACCCAAATAAAATTTAAAATGTCACCAATCTTTAGGGACATTTATAGATATCATCCAGGGTGCTCATTCTGTGACTTTGGTTAGAATCCTGGGATTTTGATTCTTCTCTTAGTACTTCAGAGTGGCAAATTTGGTGAAGAGTTATTTGATTTATCTTCAGTGACTTGTCAGAAGATTTATATATTCTTTCAACCCTATGCTTATTGCTTTGGCAAGCATGATGGAGTAGATGGCGATGCCTAAACCACTTAGGTTTGTACTAGATCAATGGCAAAAAGTCATTGGTCTAGAGCTTTGTGCACAATGGACTTGTTGATGATGGAATCCTCTTAATTCAGCCCTTGGCTTTATGTGAACTTTGGGATAATTTTCTTCGGTCCTTTACTTTGTTCTTTGGTAGACTTTTAGAAGAAAATTTTCTTCGATCCTCGCTTTGTGCTTTACAAATTTAATGAATGATTTGCAGGTTTTAGATTCATTTGATAGTACCAAATGTAGGTAGTATCTTGATTCTTAACCACTTGAGAAGACTTTAATCTGAGTCACTTGAGTTCATCAGATCAGGAGAGCTAGGATTTGACAGATCTTCTTCCTCTAGTTACTAAAATGGGGGTTCCTCTACTATGGCCTTTCTTATGGCGTGCTTAGTAGATGGAGCTGCCAGTGATCTAGCCATATTTAGGCGTGTTGAATCTAACCTTTTACACCTATTAAAGCTTCAGACTTGAGCTATGGGAAACGTGCTTCCCAATGCTAATTTTACTGAAGTTTATAGATTTCTAGTCTTTATTCATGGTTAAAGATTTAGAGCCTACGAGCATTCGGTGGTTGAGACTCATCCTTTCACTGGAACTTTGATTCTCCAGTCATTTAAGAGAATTTGGTAGACTATGATCACTTGTACTTGTCAAGTCAAATTAGTCTTCATTCTTTCTACAGTCCCTACTAACGGGTTGATGAAGTGGGGGTTCGGCTACTACGACCTTTCTTATGGCGTATTGAGTAGACGGAGCTGCCAGCTATTCGATCATATTTGGGCGTGTTGGATCCAGCCTTTTACTCCCATTCAAACCTTAAGCTTCAGGCTATTGAAAAACTTCAAGCTATTTTGTCTCAATTTTGTTGGAGTGTGTAGTTACAAAAATCTTTTTCTTGACTTTTGAACCTTGGTACGTTGGAGAAGGTGGCGCCTCAAACTTTTGAAAGATCACGTGCATATACTTTGAAAAAGAAATCGTTGTATTTTTCTATATGAAAGAATATTTGAATTGATAATTTTAAATATTTATTCAGGGATCTCGGCATGCAGCTCAATGTCGAACCAAAAAATATTTAAAATACCCCCTATCTTGCCGGGACATTCTAGAATAGACTACATTTGAAATTTTAAGATTTTAAATATTCATTTTGGGGATTTCAGCATGTAGCACGATGTCGACCCAAATGAATATTTAAAATATCTCCTGTCTCGCAGGGACATTTTGGATAGGCTTTATATCTTCAGTATTTTAAATATTTATTTAGGGATCTCGGCATGCAGCGAGATGTCGATTTGAATAAATATTTAAAATGCCCCCAGTCTAATGAGGGATTTTGAAATGTATTCTTGATATGCAAGAGAATTTGAAAATATAGATGTAAGTATACATATATAAATATGCTTGTAACATTTTGATCATTATAAAGTATATTAGATATTAAATTTTTATGCATGATACTTCTTTAAGTTTCGACCATTGATAGGCAGTATAGGCCTCTAACCGTTCAGATCGATTAACTTATATGCTCCTCCTTGGTACACCTTCTCGATGACAAAGGGGACTTCCCAGTTGGATACGAACTTAAGGTCAATTTTTTTGATGTGGGATGAGTAGTCTACTCAGCACCATGACAAATTCACCTTCTTGAAATGATCGGGGACACACCATCCGATCAAAGGATTTTTCCATTCTTTCTTGGTAAATTTTTAAGTTTTGTTGAGCTTGAAATCTGATCTCATTGAGTGCATCAAGCTCTTCCATTCTTAAATGAGCTTTTTGTTCTCGGGTGAGGTCATTCTGGATTACTACCCAGAGTAATGGTTGTTCAATCTCCAATAATGTACGGTATGCCCATGGGAATATAATCCTAAATTTCTAATAAAATGCTCAACTCTAATTAAAAATTCCTTTCAGTCCTAAAACATAAAGCCCAACATTTAGATTAAGTTGGGACACTTCCGGAAGGTTCTGGAATCTCAAAGTGTCCCCTACCTCTCTTCCTTTGAATCTGTTAATAACTGCTCAATCTTGATCCATTCCCTTTTGATTTTCCAATAATTCTATTCATACTTTGATATCACTCCTAGAAACTCTAACAAAATTCTGCCACCATTTTAATCGGGAGTTTTCGTAGGAGATTTTTGTCTCCCTGCGATGTAATTAACTACGAGGGCTTGCGCTCGTAGGAGATTTGGAACCCCACACACCTGATTTTAAAATTGATTTTAAAACTTCACTAGATTTCTTTGGGAAAATTTAAAGAATGATCGTCGTCGTTGCATTAGAAGAATTATCGTAGAATGGTGTCATTTCCCTTTGGGGAGATACATCCTTCTTCGATAAGGCTTTGGATGTGAATGCGACGATCATACTTCTTGAATATTGTAATTGGGTATTTAGTTGAACTCTACTTTGTTCCTTCGGGGCCATATGAAGTTCTCCTTAGAACCCGGTCATAATATTCAAGATGAGTTTACATAATTCTATGTCTAAACACCGTTACGAAAAATTATTTTCGTCCTTCGGGGTGATATACTCTTTCTAACGAGTTGATTCGACTTTAGAATTAGAACTGAACCTTAATCTTAAAATTCACAAAGAAAACCAATATTTTCAAAACATGTTTTCAAAATTCCACCAACATATGTAAATAACATTATCCATGATAAGTTGATTATATGCTCGGATGTAACTTCTTTGAATGGAGTCACTTTTGCCCACTTCGAGAAGTAGTCTGTTGCTGCCAGTATAAAGCGGTGTCTGGCCGATGATGGTGGATCTATTGGACCAATTATATCTGTGCCATAGCATTCAAATGACCATGATGTAATTGTTGGGTGCAGTGGAATTTGAGGCTGATGTATAACATCACCATAAATGTAACACTCATGTCACCTCTTAGCATGGTTAATAAAATCTATCACCATTGTTGGCCAATAGTAACCTATCCTCTAGATTTTAGCAGCTATTTTGGGACCTGGCTAATGTGCACCACAAAGTCCTTCATGAACTTCTGCTACCACTTTACCAGCTTCCCTAATCCCTAGGCATCATATCCACATCTGATCAAAAGCCTGTTGGTATAATGTGTCATTGACAAATGCATATCGCAAAGCCCTTTTTTGATATTTTGCGACCATAGATTTTTCTATCAGAAGCTTGTTTTCTTTGAAGTAGTCAATGAATGGCTGCCTCCAATCATTTTTTTACTTCAATATCTAAACACTGCCACCATGATTTCGAAGCTTGACTAGCTTTACATCTCTTGGCCACATGATATTCTTCTGAATTATTTTCCATAACGATCTGATGGAGAGGTTGAGGGTCAACTGGAATTACATCCAGCTTGCCTGAATTTGGTACCTCTTCTACCATCGGGAATTATAACAAAGCAGGCTCCAAGATCCGATAGTTATAAACCCTGATGAATATATGTTTCTCCTCGTTGGTATTTGTCATCTCCTTGGCCAAATTTGGTCAAACAATCTACTTTGGCATTCTATCCTCGAGGTACTCGAGCTATTTCATCATTTGATAACTATTTTCGGAGCTCAAGGGTTCAGCAATAGTAATGAGCCAACTCAAGCTTATAAATTTTGTAAACCCCTAGGACTTGATTTATTACAAGTTGAGAGTCGCCAAAGATTAAAAGATATTGAATTCTCAAATCAATTGCGATCTCGAGTCCCACTATTAAAGCTTCATACTCGGCTTCATTATTAGTTTGAGGTTCAGTTAAACTGAATGACAATTTTATTATGCCTCCTTCAGGTGCTATTAAAATGAGACCGATGTCGGTTTGGGCCCTAGCAAGATTCGAAGGTCGGGCAGGTTTTATCGAAGATGCCCCGTTGAAGTTCATCTCCCAAAATGGTAATTTCTCTTTTTCCTCAACTTGCATGATTTTTTCATTGGGCAGATCATCATTAAGTAAGGAGTCTGCTGGGATAGGATGTGCGACGAGAAAATTTTCTAAGGTCTATCCCTTTATCGCCTTTTGTGGCATGTATGTGATATCAAACTATAATAATAATACTGCCCATATGGCCTGGCGACTAGTCAACACTGTTCTTATCATCAAAAACTTTAGTGAATCAATCTTTGATATCAATGTTATTTTATGAGACAGCATATAATGGTGAAGCTTCTAAACTGCGAAGATCTGTGCCAAGCAATGCTCCTCGATTGGGGAATAGCAGATCTCTGCTCCAATCAACCTCCAACTGATGTAGAAGAATGCATTCCTCTTGCCTTCTTTATTATATTGGGTCAATAATGCTCTGAGGGACTATTCTAGTGCTGTCGTATACAATATAAGAGACTACCCCTGAATTGACACTACGAGAATGGACAGATTTAACAAATATCTTTTGTTACTATCAAATGCTTCTTGATATTCTGAGTCCCATTTGAAGCGAACATCTTTTTTTATCAATTTGGAAAATGGATGGCACTTACTTGGCAAATTTGATATGAATCATCGAATGAAAGCCAATTGCCCTTATAAGGAGCAGTATTGTTGCAGATTTCTTGGTGGTGGCATCTTTATAATCTCCATGATCTTATTTGGGTCAATTTCAATTTCTCGATGATGAACAACATACCCTAGAAATTTACCAGAAGAAACAACAAAGGTGCATTTGAGAGTGTTCTTTTTTAGATCAAACTTTCGGATCCTCTCAAATACGATCCTTAAGTTGTTTAAATGATTCTTACGATCAATGCCTTTAACAACCAGGTCATCAGTATAACACTCGACCGTCTGTTGTATTAATTCATCAAAGATACATGTCATTGCCTGCTAGCAGGTGGCACCAGCATTTTTCAGGCCAAAGGGCATGATCATATAGCAGAATATGCCGATAGGCGTTCTAAATAATGTATGCTTCTCATCTTTAGGTACCATCTTGATATGGTTATAGCCCGATGATCCATCCATAAATGAGAACATATCATAATTTGATGTATTGTCCACTAAGAGTTCAGACACCGGGAATTAAAAGTCATCTTTTGGGCATGCCTTGTTGAGGTCCCAAAAATTTATACATATACGAATCTGACCATTCCTTATTTACTAGACGATATTGGCAATCCAGTCAGCATATTTTTCTTCTCAGATGAAGCCCGCCTCCATGAATTTCTTAGTTTTGGCATTCACCTGTTCTTCTATCTCTAATCTCACTCTTCTTAAAGCTTGCTTGATAGGCACCGCCTCATATTTGATGGCTAACCTGTGAACTGCCACATCAGGGGATAAGCCTAGTATTTCAGCATATGTCCAGGCAAAGTAATCCCTAAATTCATAGAGAAGCTCTTTCATTTCTTCCACTTGATCTTCTAGAAGAAGAGAGCTAATAATGGTTGGACGAGGGTCCTCCTCAGTACCTAAATTAATCTCTTTTAATTCATCCATAGTAGACGCCTGTCCACTATCCTTAAGCTCTTCAGGTGCTGGCTAGGCTTCTACTAGTTGATCATCATAATCGTTAGCTTCATAAACCTCTTCAGCATCATCATCACCAGATTCAATTTTCCTACATGTAATAGCATGACACGTCTCCCCTTGGAAATGTCTTCTCATAACAAATCTAAGACCTCTTCTAGCAACAATATCCTCTCTTCGTAATATATGGGGATTTCTTCAATACCAAAGTTTCAAGCAAAGGTGAAGTTGTTGCACAAGGCTGTAAATTTTGACTTGTTTTTGTAACATCCTCTGTATGTTTCTAGTAATACATCTGGGTATTCTCGTAGGTACTAACTCTCTATGTTCAGTGGGCCTATAGAGCCAGTCTCGATTCTCTTCATCTTCGCACTCTCCAGATTTATAAAATAGGGTTCCTGGTCCTTTCCTATTTCTTTGAGGAGGCACATAAAATATTACAAGTTCTTCAACATTATGCACCTCTCGAGGGATGATTTCCTTGAAATATTATAGGGGAATACACGTGACTATGCATTCATTATCTAAAATTGAGAGATTATCTATTCTCTTTGAAAGTATATTTTCCACATGATTCATGTAGATAGACTCGTAATCGAAGTCATCATCTAAATATCTTACCTTCTTTTTCCCCCTAACTATTGATTGGTATATTTCCTGAGATTTAGCAGGGATAGCATCATATTCATCTGTGTCACTCCCTAGATGAGGCCCATATTTTCTTGATTTAGGAGTGATTCTTGCTTTGAGAAGATTTGGCATTGCCTTCTTTCTTTCTGCCTACTTCTCATCTTCTTGTTTGGGCTACCTTACAGTCTTATGGTTTACTTCCCTAATCTCAAGAGAACTTGATGGCTTTGGTTCTTTGGGGATGAAGTATCTAGCATTTTCATAAATTTTTATCTCATGAATTGCAAGGGGATGAATATCACCGGAGATTCTAAACTCCTCTCCATCCTTGATGTACTTCATATATTGATGTAGTGTTGATAGAATAATGCCATAATCATGCAACCATGTGCGACCCTGAAGCACCTTAAATAAGGTGTCCGCATCAATTACATGGAACTTTGCCTCGGTATGGAGTTTCCCAAATACTATAGAGAATATGAATGATCCAAGGGTCTTTTTTCCCTTTCATTGAAGCCGTGCACCATCAATTTTTCTTGCCCGAGGTGTTGCACATCGATACAAACTGATCTCATTGCTTTTAAGCTCATAAGGTTGATGGAGGACCCGGGATCTATCAAAATTTGGCTGATTATCATCCCGTCACTTTCTATAGTAACATATAAAGACCGGTTATGGTCTGCCATTCCAAGCATCATGTCATCCTTGATAAAAGTAATGATTGGTTCATTCTGAGCTTGCAGGGCTTAATTCAAGTTACGCTCAACAAAATATGCTTCATATCTTTCGGGGTCCTTAAGTTCCAGAATAGGGTCTCCCGAAGAGGGTGCTTCTCTTCCCTTTCTGGTAGGAGTCACCGGTGTTGTCGACACAACTTGTCAAGTTTCCACGGGGAATGGATCTTCCTCGACCTCTTTTTCCTCCTCAACTTTAAGTTTTACCATAAAATCAGCAAGCTTAATAGGGCGTCCCACAGTCTGATAATATTCATCCAAACTGTCGATAACCCTTTGGGTTGCTATCTTTTTCTCCCTTTACTTCTTCAATTTGGTCTTTTTTTTGGAGGATTTCACCTTCCCAAATTTCAAAGTGCCAGCTTGGTTGGAAAATATTTTAGAAGTGGATGTTTGCATCATACGCAGCGCCTTGGGATCTATTATCGACTTAGTGGGAGACTTCCACTTCACACCCGAAACACCCTCATGTTGTTTTAGCATCTTCACTTTTTTCTTGGAGACTACAGTCTCCCACTGTTCTCCTTGAATCAACTTCTTTTCTTTTCTTTTTTCTCCAATCGAGGGTATAGAGGAAATCGTAATTACCCGGGTTGATTCTATTTTGGGATTAACCAACATATTATCTGACAATGTGAGCTCTCCCTTTTAATATTTCCTTTCGACCCAATCCTTGAAGATGTAGCAATCTTCAATGGGATGGCCGAGCACTCGGTGATACGGGCAGTAGTTTTGGTCACCAGTTTCTTTCGACTCCTCTGACCTCTTGCACTCTGACAGTTGTAGGCCTCCTTTTAATGCCTGTCGAAATAACTTTGTAACACTCTCTCTTTTGAATGGATATTCTTTATTCATTTTATCATTGAGAGATGGAAACATTCTATCATTGATTCCCATTACTTGTCTCAGGCATTCCCCACCATTTTAAAAAGTTCATGGCCTATCATTCCCTCCGAGATTAACTTTTATTAGGGGTTGGGGTTGTAGACTTGTTTTGGATTTTCATCATACTTCATTGGTTGCTTGCCTTTATTTACATTATAAATCACTTGTTTCCTACTATTCGGCCTGAGAGAGGATGTAGAGTAAGTTTCACCCTTTCTTATCTCTAAGATCTTGGGCTTCGTGGACTTGTCAGAGTGGCCCTCTAATCTTGACAAGTTTAGCTTTTCAAATTTAGCCATCTATCTAGGAGGTCCTGAAATGTGATGATTGTAACCACGTATAGGAAGGGTTGAATCTTATCATCGATATTTCCCATTAATGATTGCACGGTGTATTCTTCTTCAAGTTGTTGCTCACATTTCATACTTAGATTATGCCAATGATTTATGTATTTCAATACTAACTCCTCTCTCTTCTACTTATTTAAAGCGAGGTCGGCGATCATAATCTCCTCAGTCGCACTAGTGAATCTCTTCACAAACATGGCTTCTAATTCTGCAAAATTTTTTACATAGTCATTTGGCAACTTAGCATACCCCTCAAAACTAGTTGCTATCAAACTGTTAACAAACTGCCGGAAGAGTATGCCATCATTTCCCCTTGTATTCTCGCAGGTAGCCTTGAACTGCACATGGTGCTGTCGGGGATTGTTAGTGTCATTGAAGGTTTGAAATTTTGGGGCTGAATACCCTTTGGGTATAGCACTAGATCGTATTCAGCAGGGTACAGGCGACCTTTCCCAATTAACTTTTCTTCTTGATTAATGGCTATGATAGCTTTGATCTTCTCTATAATTATCCCTTTGAGTTGTGCAGCCGTTACAGGCTCAGAGGTGCTGGCAATGTTTTGAGTAGGCTAGCAAGTTATATTTTGAGCCTCATAAACGCGCTCAGGAGTGCCCCATACTCCTGAGACTTTAAGCATTCAATGATTCGGAGGATCAGCTGGAGGATTAGGCATGGCGCCACCGACATAAGTTCTCTATATCATTTGCATCACTGCTGCCATTTGGGTCATCATCTCATTAATCTTTTCATTCAGCTGAGAAATCTCCTTATCTTTGGCCATCATTTATCATCTCATCTATCTTCTCATGTTAGCGAGCGTGGTGTCTTGGTCATCAAAGGGATTCTCCTTAACATCTTCTATTTCTTACTCTCTTGGGGAGCGATCACCTATGCTAGCGATGAAACCAGTCTCATGTTGGTGTACTTGCCTAGGTTGTGGCTATCAATCTCTATTATCTTCGCCATCATCATGGTCGACATCCCCGATAGCACCTGTATGTCTTACCATATAGATGACTTCGAGGTTCATGATATCTTCCATTTCTTCTTCCAAGTTTTCTTCCATAAATTCATC
The DNA here is from genome assembly GCF_001605985.2 of Dendrobium catenatum. Lineage (NCBI taxonomy): Eukaryota > Viridiplantae > Streptophyta > Magnoliopsida > Asparagales > Orchidaceae > Dendrobium > Dendrobium catenatum. Next base: position 1,298,664 of record NW_021320070.1, on the reverse strand, counting down.
AATATTTTCTTCAAGATTTCTTCTATATTTTTTTCAAGATTTTCTTCGAGATTTTCTTCTATATTTTCTTCCCCTTCAACATATTCCTCCCCTTATTTTATGTCTTCTTCTCATTCCTTTTCTCCTTCTAGTACTCAGATCTCTGAGCGGTGATGCCACTGGATCTCTGGTTCTTGATTAAGCAAAGAGATTTCTTCGATCAGGGCCTGTGATCAAAGTTAGTCTCTTCTTTCGGAGAGGTCAGCGAAATAAGGGATCCCCTGGAGGATTCTCCAAGGTGTCGACCATCGAGAGGGATGTCATCATGGGTCTTTTTTGGGACTCATCTTTGACGTTATTTGTAGGTGGGGGCGGATCTCTGGGAAGCTATACCGGATGCCTCGCCTAGATTTATTTCTCTTCTTCTTTCTTCTTCTCTATGAGGCTTTGGCCTCCAAATTTTCTTTCCCTTCAACCGGGACCTTTTGACGTTAGATCCATAAATTCGAGGTTCAGGTGTCATGCCCAAATGTTCACCGTGCAGAGCTTGTCATCAATATCTTTTTTGTTCAGCTATCACAGCAGATGATAGCCTTTCCCTCGGAGGGGTTCTTTTGGCCTCGATAACTAGCGGCCTCTAAAATTTCTTCTTCATCAGTCCCCTCTCCTTCACTGTCTTTAGTACTCGATGTCCTCTGGATGAAAATTATTCAGGTTCTCTAGTCTTTTGAGGGGTTGGTGCTTCTAGTCGATGCTCCAAGAATGACTATTTGAGCTCACCAGAAGAGCTATTTCTTTTCACCTACTTGAGGTTGGTAAACCTATTCTGGGTGGGATATTGGCCTCAATTTTTTGGTCTGATAGGTTTGATGTGTGCACAGGCACCAGTAGTTAATGAGCTCAGAGCTCGGCATTCAGCTTTCTTCTCTACCTCCCTATTAGCTTTCCTCCAGACGAGGAAGCTTTAGCATTATTCTTCCCGGGTGTTGGTAACACGACAAGAAGAGATGTGGTGTTTGTAGTCATAATGGAAATCCTTCCTCTGGTTACAACACCTTTGATGGCTGAGGTTTCTGGCTATGATAGTCGTTCAAACACAGAAATCCTTCTATGAGGATTTACGGTAGAAGGTCATTGTGCTAGCAGATTCACATGATCAGTAGGAGCTTCAGCAGTATTAAGTCTTCTAGCATACCTCTTAGTATTCACGCCATTCGTAGGAATGGTAGTACTCCTTGTAGCGATTGTCGGGAAGTCAATGCAACCAAATTGGATGGTACCTCCGACATTTCCAGTGTTGATCAGAGCAATTTCCAACTGAATGTTGGCTCCACCACCTAGTTGAAGAGTGAAAAGAGTGTTCTGTAGATCCATCAGCATAAATGAACGGCAAGGGTTAATAATCAGAATCTGATACATCACCCCACACTTTTAAAATGCAGAGACTTGCATAGAACAAAAGATAAAATAGAGATAACAATTAGCAAGCAATGAAAAATAACATAAATTTAAAGCCCTACTGAATACGCTATCTTAATGAATGTATTAATGATCTTTTTAGAAAGTTTTAAAATTTTGATTCGTTAAATGATCATTTTGAAATATTCAAAATTTTGAACACGAATTGATGTAGCTGCTATTATACCAGTGAGATGATTAGCCAAAGATGGAAAGAGAAACCAATCCCTAGTGGAGTAATCAAAAATTTGTGGGCTTCGAAAATTCATCCATGTCCTTCGCCCACACTGATATGCTATTTCTTTTGGCAAGAGAGTTTTACCGGAATAAACTTTTAGGGTAAATTTTGGAAGGGCATATGGGTTGTAGATAAGACACTACCCAGATATTTTGCCCTCATTTTGTGAGGACTTTATAATTTGAGTTCTGGTTTCCTATAGGCGCATGCCCCTATAGTTAATTACCCCTCTCGATAACGAGAGAGAACTTTTGATTAAGGCTAGTCGTCACTCAAATACATATATAATATGTGTTATTTGGCATATAGTAGCAGCATGGGCATAGGATTTGGAGATTTGGAAAGTTGGAAGATTTGATATTTAAAATTGAAATTTCACCATCTTGCACTTAAAGCGGATGATGGGGGAATGGATAATAGAACCGATCAAGATTCCATGGTTCCGTTATCCCGAACCATCATGGTCCCTAGTCTACTTAGTCATAGGAGGTTGTCGACCAAACCTGATAAAAGGATCCTTGTCGGCAGCCATGGGTTGCTTCATCCAAGGGTACCTTCTAGACATGGGGTGAATGTTTGTCTAAGGAGATAAATTTAAATCCACCTTAGCTAACAGAGGTCTTCGTGCCCTATCGATCATATCCTATTGATTCATATCTCATGGATTTGATGTCAATAAGGAACGTATTGGCTCTAGCCATAACCAGTATTTTATGGTACCATTTGGTGGCAAAACTACTTGGTTTAGAGGGCCCGGGTAATAACCGTTTATCCTGCAGTGTCATTTGGCAGCAAACTACTAGTTAGAGGACACGTACCACATCCTTATTGGCAGAAGATTATTTTAGAATGGATCCTAATGACATTTTTTACTAGGCATTAGCTCTTTATGAGCTGAAGTAAATTTCAATTTGTCCACCCCAACAAACTTTTAAGGAGGGTGGATGGATTTTTCTTTAAGCGATTAATGGTTTGGTTTCAATTTTAAATATTTTTTGTATTTTGGGATTATGGAAATTTTTGTGGAGTTTTGGTGTTCTGATGAACATTTGGGTGTCATTTAAAATGTTTGGAATAAACCCCTCCGAATGGGATTTAGATTTAACATGGCCATCATCGGAGTGTTTAGGTTATTTTCATTTAAAGCTTGAATCTTGTCGACCCTATCAAATTGCTGATAGGGGATCAAGTTTCGTAGGCTTTATGCCTTTATTAATGAATTCATCTTATTATAGGCCTTGAAGGCCTAATATAAATGTATTAAAACAAATATATTGAACACCACCATCGTATAATTATTTGATGGTTCGAACCCTGCTGACTCCTATTGATCTACATAGAAGGATCAGGTTTGAACTTGAATTCACTTACTAACACCTGCAGCATCCCTAGACATCACGTGTATACCCATAACACTCTCATCGGGGCTTATGCGGGTGTTTAGGAACATTTTGTAATTATTTATTGAACCTTATCAACTCTTACTTACCCTCTTAGGAGGATCGGGTTCAAATTTATTGACCCGTGCAGCATCCCTAGATGTCACGTGTGTACCAATATCACGCTCGTTGGGGTCCATGCAGGTTTTGATTGCATTTACACATTGTGTACCTATGTGTATACAAACTACGATGCACGTACGGGGGTATTCTTGGAACATTTAGAGACGTCTTATGTACGCTTGCATAGATGTTGCAGATTCGGTGGTGATGCATTATAGATTGTAGACGCATTCTGTCTGCTTGTATAAGTGCGACAATTCCGGTGGCGTGTTGTAGCAGCTTCTACATTGAGTTGTTTGCTGCTTTATACAGGAAGACTGTCATGCACAACTCATTGCTTTTTGCAGGTAGTTTGTTGTCCACTAACAAACCTCCTGCTTTGTGTTTATTCATACATGCATTCATTGTAGTTGTTTGGCATTCATTCATGAATGGCATATAGTTCATAAGGTAGGTCTCCTATGATGATTTATAGAAGCCTGTGTTTGTTGTAGTCCCTTTCATATTTGTCCACAAATGACATATGGTAGATATAGCAGATATATTGTAAGGGATCGTAGGTATTTGCATTTGCTATGTATATTTCGCCTTTATTTGCATATAGATTGTTGCATCCACATTGGCGAATGACCACTTTTATTGCATGCATCTACATCACTAACTATGAGCATGTTATTGAACTTGTCATTATACTAGTCTTTATTAGTCATGAACTACCCATCATTAGCTACGAGTTAACAAGTACCAATCATGTTCTTCGTGGCTTCTTTCGGTGTGCTATGCTATTGGATCACTATCTCTTCCATATGATTGATACAAATCTCACGAATGATTTTCATTGTTTCATCTATTTAGTCTTTGCTTGCAAGTAAGTTGTATCACAAGTTCATTTGTTCGTTGATGTCTGTTTGAGTGCGCTGAAGGCTTTAAGTACTGTGGAAAAACTTCATGCTGTCTTTCCTTGCCAACATGCCTCTGAAAATATACTTTCATTTAACTTCATCCATTGATGCTTAATTGAGTAATTAGGATTGTCATCTTTCATTGCAATTTTTCCATTTAATTTTCAAGTTCTAGTTCTGTTCACTACTGCTTATTCCATGTCAAATTTAATGTGCAAGTTTGATCCAAGTCCAACTTCAAATTGAGTTCTTTGTAGTTCAAATGTCCACAAATTTGGTTGCAAGTTCAAGTCCATGTTCATTGTGCTTGACTCAAATCAAGTTCAAGTATGGTTTGCTATATCATATTCAAATCCAAATTCAAGTTCAAGCTTAAATCATTTGAGTTAAATTCAAGTTCAAATTAATCATTTAAATTTTATGTCATTTTTCATTTTGTCCAAATTCAAGTCCAAGTACAAGTTCTAGTCTGAGTTCAAGTTCCGTTTGTCCAAATTATGCCCAAGTCCTTGAATCTTCAGTCAAATTTTTGGCAGCCTCCTGGCGTCTCCCCCGTTTAGGGAAAAACTACGAGAAACTGGTCCTTTCCCACCACGCTAAGAAATGTGAGTATTGTAGGTGTCCTCGGACAAGGACACCATGACTAGATTTATTTTCATCCCCCACCATGCAAATAAAAGCGTGTATGGGTCCTCGGTACCTATTGAAAAAGAAAAACAGTTGTTTCCCCCAAGCAGGTACTTATATGTATCCCTACTTCATTGTATATATCGCACTGAGTTCCCATCCCACCACATTAAGAAAAGCGTGTATAGGTGGTTTTTCAGTGTGGTACGAACTCTGAATAAGGGATTTTGAGTGATTATCTGCTTCATCGCAACCATCGTGACACACTTCCTCCCACCACGCTAAGAAAAGCGTGTATAGGTAGTCGTTTTGTTTTGCCGCATATGTCAAAATCGGCCCCTTAGAGATTTAGGGATCAAAGAGTTATACCTTTGAATTTTGGCGGAGACGGAGGTGGTTTGGTGAAATGCACAAAATATATAAAAATACAGGAAATCCCTCTCTTTTCTTTTTGAATTTTTTTTTTTATCTCTCTCGTTTGGTACATCTCTCTTTTTTTTATGCATAGATATTTACACAATGACATTAACGAAAAAAAAGTGCTAATTGCATCAGTCAGACAATAATGGTTAACAGGTAAGATCAAATGACAAATAAAATAACAAAAATAAAGCATAAGCAAAAGAAAATGAATCCACCATTTGGACTTGAGGATAATGAGCTTTGTTTGAATCTTGATAAACAACAGAGAGTTATGAGGCAATGGGTTGGAAGGGTTGAGTTGCATGTGTTTAGAATGAGATTTTGGTACAAACTTGAGTGGAATGGGCTATAGTAAACAGATTTTGAGTTTGAATTTTGTTGTAGGTGAAGAGTAAATGTATGTATGCTTGTTTCAAGTGGTAGTTTGGAGGGGTTTTAACGGGCTGATTTTGATAGATTTATGTGGACTGTAAGGATAAGGAGGTTGGTTACTTTTTGAGCTGAAGAAGGATTGGGAAAAGAAGGTGGAGTTGAAGGTTGCAAGTGGGCCGAGATAGGTATGAAGGGTCCTCTGTAGCTTGTCTGGAGATTGAGCAACTTCAGAAAATAATTTTGAGTTTTCTTTCTCATGCTTTGATTGGTCAAAATCTATTTGTGAGATTATACTGTCAATGGCATCAACCTTCTCCTTGAGTTTTTTAGCCTATTTCCTTATTCACATTTGCTGCTTGTTATAGTCTTGTATAGAATGCTTTAACTTAATCACTTCAGCATCCCTCTCTTTTTTTTTTTTTTTGCAACTACGTAGTCCACACTTTGCTTCTTCAACTCTGCAAGCTTCTCGTCGAGTTCACTTCTTCTCCCATTACAGGCGGGCGGCTTTTCCATTAACACATGCAAAATGGCCTAGCTTTTCCTCCCTATATTAGAGGTAATTCACTATGGCATTGAAAATGAGGACCATCCTCTGTAGTTCCATCCTCAATAGATTGGAGAGCTAGAATCTGTTACAATTTATAGACATGAAAAGCTCATTCATCTTCCAAGCTTATAAGCTTTGAAGCTTACTGTGTGACTCCTACATCTTGCTCTGCATTCATATTTAGAATTATAGAGAAGAGAACATACTATGATCGGGTGTGAAGATAGTTGGTGTGCGTGAAGATCAACTAGCTTTGGGATAGGATTTTGGCCTGAGATTAGAGGACAGATGGGCTCTGTGGGTTGGAGAAATCAGAGAAGAAAAGGTAGCTTTTTTATATGTTGTCAGAGCTGGAGGGGAAGAGGCTTGGCCAATAAGGTGTGCGAGCAGACAGGAAGAAGAGCAGGTATTACATTTTCTACAGGGACAGTACTATGGAGCAAACTTCTAAGTTCACCAGTAAACTCAGATGGTCCTCGATGTAGAATTTCAAGTCAACTCTACTGGTTCCAATGCTTGCCGGCATTTCTACTAGGAATTTATTGGAGTTCATTGGAATTCCTAAACCATACAATTCAGTAAAATTTTTAATGAGGATATTCAGCCTTGACGATGCTTTCATCAATATTACCCTTCATTAGAAGCTTTCCTCCATCATAAGAATCATCACCATAATGATCAACAAGTAATCTGATCTCAAACAAAGTAGTCGATATATCTCTTAACAACTTTGGCAGCAAAGAATCCTTGACAAATTCACCATTAGAAGGAGCCGCCTTCAGGATCTAGGAGAGGCAACACTAGATATTGAGGCACCTTCAATCAAAGTAGTTGAACCTTATCGAGAAACCTCTATAAATTCTGCCATCAAAAGCTCAAGTCCTCCATTTGTTTTTTCCCTTTCCAGCATTCATCTTCTCTTCCTTCAACTTGATCTTCCATCAGCTCCTCCGACGAAACCATCCAATTTATAATGGTGAACTCGCTTCTTTCTAAGTCATATGAGAGCTGATCTCAACAATGCCTTAACTTTTTGCAATGATGTAAATACCATGCTTATATACAGAATAAGCACGGGAAGTCATCCTTCCTTCAGTTCTCCCAACCTGCTTCGGCATTTGGTAGAAGAATACAGGAAAGCTCTTCAACAAACATCAATGAGAGTACCAAGCTCTTTGTGGTCATTCAGCCAATACTAGTATACACAGGCTTGATTGAGCAGCTTCAACATTTCTTCAAGCTTGAGGAAATGACATCATCCGTTGATCTCCAAGAAGCATTTGATGTGATTGGAGTTGCTCGTGTGAAGCTGTTTGGAGGAGGCATGAAGACCAGCTGCAAGTTGTGGAGTTGTATGCATCTGTAGGCGTGGAATAGAGTAGAGTGGTTTGGCTGGTTGGAAGCAAACAAACTCAAGGGAGCCTGTAGAGGCATTAGGTTACTGCAGGTGTTATGAACGAAAGCTTGAGGTTTGAAGAGCAAGGATAGAAGGAGGCTAGTTTCATTTGAAGAGAGGACTGGCCTTTGGAAGTACAAATCTGGTACCCTTTAATCTTTGTTTACCCTCTAGTCTTAACGGGAGATATTTGAGTGAGACTCATCAATCTGAGCAACAGTAGTCTGAGGTTTTCACAGGATATCCGGGATTCAATGCAGGAGAGTTTACACACATTTTTTGATAAAACGAGGCATGCATTTGAAACTGCATTTTGACATATTTATTTTAGGTTAAATCTCTGAGAAATATTAATGATTGTTTGTCATAATTAGCATCAGCATTAAACAAGGCTGGCATCGATGCATTGGCCAATAAAATGCTTTGATTTGCATGTCAATTCTTGGTTTATTTGCATTTCTCCAAGTAATATGAGTCGATTCCTTCGAGCAATCATAATTAAATAAATTATTAGTGCATTTAGGGTATTGGTGATGTCTTAATCGCAACGATGTAGTCCGTTTCAAGATCGGGTATCGTTTGGGTGACGCCGAAGCCTAATTTCCTCAAAATGCATGTTGTCTCAAAATTCGTGTCACCCATTAGGATGATCCAAATTGAATAAATAAAATATAAATTTTGAGTATTTGCAATATTCTGAACATAATGACAAAGTCTGTTTTGCCATCGAACTTTGTCTGGGCAACCTCAATGGCTCTTTCCTCGATATGTTTACTTTGTCTGGATATTAATGCCACCAATTCAGATGATCCAAATTGAGCATAGAAAATGTAATTTTTTTAGTATTTGCATTGTTCTGAATGCAATGATGAAGTCTATTTGTCGATCCGACATTGTTTGATCAGCCTCACGCTTTAATTTTGGGTGTCGGTCGTCCCTTTTAATCGGTCTCATCTGATTCAATTTTTAGAGGCCTCGACCAAGTAGAATTTAGTGTCCTTATCGCAACGATATCATCTGTTTGGCATTTGGAGGCCATTTGACCCCTTATGTGATGCATTTCGTCAATGCATGCATTGCCTAAATCATTATTTTTGCCTCTTTTTGCATGGTTTTATGTGTATGGGTCAACAAGGGAACATGTGGCAATGCCCTGGCATTATGATCCAAACTATAGGCATTGATGGAGAATGATTGTGCTAAAGTAACCATTGGCAATCATTGTCAGATGTGGCGCTGCAGCACCACGAGCCACTTATCTGAGTTAGCAGGGCTCAATTTCTATTGGATTGAATGTAGTTTGAGATGGAAGGCAGAGATCAAGTGGGATGAAGATCTCTATAATGGCCCAGCCCCATGGTTTATAGAAACCGTAATATGGCACAGTCTAAACCATTGAGCAAAAGATCAATGGCCCAGATTGAGTGCAACCAACACATATAACTGTTGACCTCATTATTCAATGTCAATTTTTTTCCTGAATTCAATTCTAGCACCTAGGTATTTGTAACCTAGTGTAGATGTCACCCACAAGATTTCTGTTAGGTGGATACCCACTGACGTAGCATCGACTCGAACCTATCACTCAATTCGAATCAAAATCGATCCAATCCAATTTTAATTCAACTCCAAACGAACTCAAATCAGGCTCGATTTTTTATTCATCGATGTTGATCGACTCAATTTAAAATGATTTAATTTATTTTCGATCAAATTAATATATCGTTGGAGTCAAATCAATTCATCAATTAAATCCCAAATCTATCTAATAAATTTTTTTTTTATTTTGATCAAATCCTAGCCAATTCCTAAATCCTAACCATTGATTTTAATTAAAACAAGAAGGATAATCTATAGTTAAAGCTGATCCAAACTCCCAATCCCACGATCACCTTCTCCCTCTTGTTTTCGAAAAAAAAACACCGAGCCCTCACCGTTACTCTCTCTCTCTCCCACACTCCCATTTCGTGAAACCGAAAGCCTCATGTCAACATGTGTCTCTCTCTCTCATTTCGCGAACCGCCCAGCACCCTCACACTGTCATTCGCACGCACAGAACGAAGCCCTCAATCCCGAACTCCCTCACGCTCTTCAGTTCTCAGAACCAAAAGCTCCCCTTTGAGTTCAGTTCGTGGAACTGCTCCTTATCTCTATTGGATTCACACAACTACTTCCCTCTCTCAAGTTCAAAAATTCCCAGGATCTACCGACCCAGAGCAGTTCGCGTGAGAAGCCCCAACATCTCTGCCTACTTCCAGTTCGTGAAACCTATCCTTCTCCGTCTCATATATACGCACACCCAAACGGAAAACCGCCCCCTGCAGTTCGCAACTCCCAGGCTCCTATTCATTGTTCTCTGCAGTTCTGAACTACCTCACCGTTTGCTCTCTCTGGATCGCACAACCCAGCCCATCGCCCTTGCTCGTCGCCCCTCTGCCGTTTGCGAACTGCCCTCATCTCTCTCTCTGGATCGTGAGAAGTCCAGGTGAAACTCCAGCAAGAAGTCCTCCATCGCCTCCCTGTTCGTGAGAAGCCTGCTCGCCTTCAAGTTTACTCGCCTCAGACCCACGATCTCCCAGCATTTTGCGAACCCCATGCCGTCTCCCTCTCTATTCGTTCACCTCGAAGGATCGAAGCAGCCGACCTCCTCTTTCCCATCGATCTCTGACTAAAACTTCATCCCTAGCCAGTTTATTACGCTCTAAAAAAGCCGATCCGATCCTTCTTGCCCTAGCTAAGTTGAGGTATAATTCTTTTTGCTTCTCCTCCCTAGTTCCCTTTCAACCATTGCACTCTTCTTTCCTATAAATTTTTCTTCTTACTCTTTTTAATCTCTTCTACTTGAATGGTTCTTATTTTTTCAAAACCATGAATCAATTTTTGAAAATCTTCATATTTATTTTGTTAATTATGAAGTTCAGATAAAATTTTTTGTTGAAATCATATTTTTCTTCTTCTTTAAAGTTTTGAATGGCTACATTTTTTTTTATATAGTCGTATTATATCTTGCATTGTTATTTTTGAGAGGTTTTGAGTTGTCATCTTTAGTAGCAATGGAACAATGGGAAATGAAATGCTAGACTTTTGTTAATAGTTTGTTCAGTCCTTACAAAATCTGTGAGGATTTCTTGAGTTCATTTGTTTAAGCTTCACTAATGGTTATTTCCCATATTCAGTTAATGTGTTTTTTGTCTTTCTTTTCAATATGATATTGGCAGTGAAATGAAACAAGTTATTACAATCTCTTTGTTTTGTATAGTCACTATTCCCATCTCAATATGATCAAGTTTTCTTTATGTGCAAGTTAAGAGTTGGTTTGTATAAGTATGAAAAACAAATGTTTGGATGTAGAAGGATAAATAATTTGTATGTATTTTGAAAGAGTAATGTTATAAATTTGTATATGTTTTGAAAGAGGTATTTGTGGAATTTGTAAAGGTAAAAGTGTGTAAGGTTTAGAAAGTAAATTTTGGGTTTTTTGGAAAGTGAAAGTATATGTTTTAAAGGTAAAAATTATGTATTTTTGGAAAGTGTTTGTGTTGAAGTTTAAAATATATAGAAATGTACTTTGAATGTTGAAGTGTATAAAAATATTTTTGATAAAGAAAATTGTAGAGTATGATTTTGAGAAGGAAGAAGTATACAATTATAAGAGGTAAAGCATTTGTTTTGTGAAAGTTGTGTGAGTCTTGAAAGAATAGAAGTTAATGGTTGGAAACAAAAGTGAAAATTTGGAAATCTTAAAGACAGCAAAAATTCTCTCTTCTTCTTTATCTCTCTTTCTCTTTCTTCTACCTCTCCCTTCCTGTGCCTCGAGATATATATTGGGAAACTATAAAATATACTTCCAAAAGTAAAGGTTCTAAAAGATATTCAACCAAGCCAATAGCCAAGCCCGAAGAAAGGTACATCTTTATTTTCAGTAAATTTCAATTATTTTATTATTAATTATTAAATATATTTTTTAATCCCTATTTTTCCCTGTTTTCTTTTCTTTATTGACATAAACTGTGAGGAACGGTACCGGTCGAGGGAACAAAAGGAAAAGGAGCTAACGATGTCAGTCGCCTCTATCGAACCGGGTAGGGGTGGTACGGGCGGAACCACCGGGTCGTAGCCCCCGGTGACTGTGAGTATTCTAAAACTTAGAAAACCTTTAGGGGCCCCTTGATGTGGTTTGTGCGAATCCTTATCCTTTAGGTCCTTGTTGTAACTTCAATTTTATTAGGATTATTTTTGTTATATTTTAGATCCCCTAATTCCTTTTATATACGCGCAAAGTCCTAAGGGTTAGTAATAACAAAATTTTCACCCATATAATCTTAGTGACATTTAAGGACAATAATTAAAGACTGAGTCTTAGAAAATCTAGACTTAGGATGCATGCACACTTTAGGATAGAAATATATAACAAAGAAAACTTAGTGACACCTCACCCCAGCATTAACGAATATTTTTAAATTAAAATTTAATCAATGAGAAAACTTTAGCCAATAAATGACCTAGGATATATCAAAGCCACACAGTCTATTACACACACTTAGACTTATTTGCTAGGACAACCGACTTTAGCTTTAGGTTAGGCCGGTGTTTACTTTCTTACTGCATTGTGACGGGCTTTTTCGATTTTCACTGCATGTTGGTTGTAAAATTGTTGGTGTGTTTGTCTACTTACTTTTATTGCACTCTGTCATGTGATCTGGTTGACGATTAGATTACCCTAGGTTAGGAACAATCTGATTATTAACAAGATTTTCTGCAGGTGGCCACACTCGTGCAGGGCAGTAAAGGGGACTAATTAATTAATAATAAATAAATGCTACATGTGCTTCAGCTGCTTAGCCCCCAAATGAAGAAGAGTGTGGCCAAGTGTGGCTTAATAATTTAAATTCAATTGCATATATATAACTGCTTGGGATGATTTTTACTATAAACTGCTTAGGATAACCCTGCAGGTGGTTTAGATTTTTCTTTTTCTTTCTATGAAATGTAATGTAAATATAAATATGTCTAAAAAATTGTGAAAGTGATTTTGAAAATGGGATAGCACATCCAATTTGGAATCCAAAGAAAAGATAATATACCTTAAAGGATTCTTCTCTTTTATTTGGAAAGTCAGATTAGGATGATTTAAATATCCAAATAGAAAAGAAAATACCCCTTTTAAGGATGAGTTTCTTTTCATTTGGATATACAGATCTGACAGATCTAAGGAGCTCATAGAAGAAGAAAGGATAAAATAAAGACGGAAGAAAGAAGACGAAGAAATAAAGATATAAGAAAAAGTATATCCCAGTTCAAAAATCACTTGCGTCATTCTTAGGATTAGAATCCGGGTTTGTTGTCAGTGGTGTCCGGCCACTTTACTTTTCTGCAAATTCTGGGTGTAATATGGACATTGGATATTATAATTTTGGATTATTTAATTTGTTTGTTTACATTGTTTGTGCAGTAGCTTTTTTTAGGGCCCTTGCATGTCGTATTTTGTTTTAGCCTAGATACGAATCGGAGTGCTTTTTTTTGTAAGGGTAACGCTTAAAATTTTTTTTACTTGTAATTTTAATAAAAAAATTTAGGCTACATAGTAACTCTAATGATCTAAGAAGTAAGCTCGGGACCGTCGAGAGTCAGCATAAGCATATTATTACTTTCTCTTCCTTGTTAGGCACCTCCTGCCTGCGGGTTCTGGCAGACCACTTGACCTATGAGGGTGCAGTTCTATCAAGGGAAGTTGTGCAATCTCTAGGGAAAAACCTATTTTCTAAGCCTAATTTTAAAACTGCTTCATATTCATTTTATGCATTCGAGTCAATTAGCATGAATTACATTAGATTCAAATTAAAAAGAGTCTAAAATATTAATTGCATTTCTAGACATTTTTCACCCTCATAAGTTAGGGCCAATTTAGGGTCTATCTTAGATGTCAGCCCCCAATTCATTAAAACTTAAACAAACGTCCCTACCTATCGTTTTAATAATAGCACTGGAAACTATGGTTTTAAAGCGCTTAGGTGGTTAGCTGGCTCCCCAATCCAGGCCGGGTAAGTCCAGATTTGCACTTCATTACTTAGGTTCGAGTCACTACTTTGTAGTACTCAAATTAGACTTAAGTTCTGAGGTAGATTCTTTTGGATCTTAAGTCCTCACCCTCCGGGAATATAATCCCAAATTTCTAATAAAATGTAAACATAAACATAAAATTTTCTTTTAAAATGTAAAGCCCAACATAGGTTAGACTGAGGTCTCCTCTGGACTTCTCAGAATCCGGCACCTCCTACTTTTCTTCCTTTGACTCGCTAATAAATGTTCAACATTGAGCTTTCACCTTGGAAAATTTCTATTTCTGTTTCCTATTCTTTTACTTTGTCGTCAGAAGGGTATGAAATCATTGTTTTAATTGAGAGTTTTCTTAGGAGTATCCCTCCTGGGATATAATTAACTATAGAGGCTTGCTTCTATATGGATTTGAGAACCCTAGACTAAAATAAACCTTGTTTTATTCATATGAAACAAGGGAAGAATCTTTGGGAATACATATATTTTCAAAAAACTTCATTTCTAATTTTAAATATGCTTATAGGATGTTATTATTATCTCTTCGGATAATATAATTTCTTATTTGTTATATTCAATTTTAGAAATGATGAATTTTTATAAAAACTCATTCTTGTTTTTGGATGTCTTGAAGAATATTATATTCGTCCTTCAAGATGATATAATATTCTCCTTGATATATCTAAATAAAAGAATGAATAAACTTTTCAATAAAATTTATATCTATTTTTAAATACATTCTCTAGAATTTTATACTCATCTTTTGAGATGATATATTTTTCTTTTGAATTATGTTTAATCATAGAAATATCATTTTCAAAACCCTATTTTGATATTGAATCCATTATATAATATTGTGTCAGTCTCTTGGGATTGTACTTTATTCTTAATGTAGTATTTGATTACAAAATAGGAGAAATCAAAATCTGCGTGATGACACAAATTTTCCCACCAATAACCACTACTGATCTTAATCAAGGGCTCTCATATCAAGATGAATGGAAGCATTAGCCATGGAATCAAACAAATGGTCTAACAGAGATGCAAAATGACTTGATTTGGGTCATTGCTCGCATGATCAACGGCATAAAAAATGTACACCAAGCATATGTTACGAATAAACCTTAGGAATGGGTTTTTCATCTCATTTACTCAATTGGGTGCTCCAAATCACTTGAAATTTTAAACTTAACTAGAGTATGTGAACAAAACCCTTTGAGGACTAATTTTGAAGTTTAAAAATTACTTATTGAAAAGTTAAAAAGTTCAAAGTGTTGTGACCTAGGATAGAGTATTTTGGATGATTTTACCATTAGATATTCAAGATTTTGATACGGATGAGCTTATAGAATATCCTCATATATATTTATAAAAGTCTTCTTAATTTCACCATGCCTGGATTGAATGCGACAACTCCTTGGATGAAAAGTACTTGGACTTGCTAGAATGCTCATCACCGATAGGGTTTTAACGGTCAGTTTTGGTTGAGAGTTGGAGGGGGGATGTTTGGAGCTCAAACAAAAGCTTGGAATCCTCTAGGAGACACAAGGATGTGAGAGAGTGAAGGATTTATAATGAGGATCTTTTTGGATAATTTTCCCTATTCGAACCTCCAGGAGGTGAATAGATGGCTCTAAGCGATCAGAGACCCTCCTAAGATCATTGACAGGTGTCTCAAACCATTGGGTGGCAGAGGGAAATATTGGAATAGCCTCATTTCCATTGGAGGCTTTGGGCTTGAAGGGGGGACATTTCCATTATGGGTTAAACTAAGGGCTAGGCTTGGTTAGAGAACTCTTAAGATACCTTTAGCCTCATTTGGGACAAACCCAGCAGCCTACATCAGAAGAAAGTGGGCTAGCATGTGAATTTTACCACTTGAGAAGGCTTTGAGCATTTATTAACCACTTTGACTGGTCAACCTAGTCAAGGTTGATGAGATGGAAAGGGATGGGTGTAGGTTGTTGTTGAGTCATCCCAAAGGCTTTAGAGTAATGCATTTAGAGTTGGGAAGAAAGTTGACCATGAGAAGGGTTCT
Source organism: Dendrobium catenatum (assembly GCF_001605985.2). Classification (NCBI taxonomy): domain Eukaryota; kingdom Viridiplantae; phylum Streptophyta; class Magnoliopsida; order Asparagales; family Orchidaceae; genus Dendrobium; species Dendrobium catenatum. Next base: position 1,283,125 of record NW_021320070.1, on the reverse strand, counting down.
CCTAATTAGGTTTTGATTGATTTGATTAATCAAACTGGCCAAATATTGGTGAGGTGGCCTTATCATGATGAGGGGGTGATAGTATGGTAGTTCAAGGAGAATCAAATGACTAAGTAGAGTGTAAGAACAAATGGATGCAAGTAGGGAAGGTTTAAACATGGATTTTGGGTTGACTTGGTCAAAGTCAAATGATTTTAGATCACCTATGATTAAGACATGCTTAACCAAGTCAACTATAAACTAGGTCAACATATCCAGTCATGTCTAAACCATTAGGATATATGTCTAGTAGAGTTTGAATGGATGTGAAATTGATTTTGGGTTGAATAGAATGTAAACAGGGTTTATGTATTATTTGGTTAACCTTGGTTGACTTGATCAACAAGGTTGACCTAAGGGTAGGAGTTTGGCTCAATAGGTTTGGATTGATTCAAGGAGTCCACTGAGGTGGTTTCAAGGTCTAGGAAGGTCACTTCTGCCAAAATGACAATTTTGACTCTTAAGGGGTTTTTGGGTCAAACTAGGTTGACTTAGGGGTTTGATTGAGAGTTGATTAGAGTCTCTATGGATGAAAAGTGTATAACTATCCTCCATTGCATCACCAATCAGGGGATGGAGAAAATCCCTGATGACCTCATATAAAAATGAGGTCAACATACTTTCTAATATCTATGAACATGTCCCTAAGATGAGTAGAGCCTCTCCTCTCAAAAACATTTTTGATACTCATACATTACTCAGGAAACCACTTAAATTCTTTCTATAAAATATAGTGATAATAAATAATATTAATACAAATGAAATAAAATATTTTAAGTAATATCAAATAAATATACCTGAAATTCTCTGAACCATATCACCCTATCTAGACCCACTTGGTCTAGTGCTCAATTATTTACTATGAGAAAACTTTGAAGTAATTGATCTAAGAAGATGATCATCACTTGAAGCTATTTATAGTAAAAGAAGAAATTAGTAAACTATTGTAACATATAAAAATGTTGTAACATATGTGAAGACTTTCATAAGTAGAAATTACAAATATATATATATATATATTAGACGAACACTGCCGTTGCCAGGTCCCAAGTCCTGGATGAGAAAAGTGGAGGGTTGCGTTAGGTAGTCGACAGCCAGCGTAAAACTTGTCGAACAATAATGACATGAATCCTTTAAGAAATTGTGTTAATGCTAGGGCATCCCCTAGAAGCGACGCGCTGTATGGCCTGAATACAGTGACAAGTGTGCAAGGGCCGCTGCAGCGGCGCCCGGGTGCAGTGTTAAATAGGCAAGGGTTCCCACATCAAGGACGGATGTGGGCAAAGAAGCTAGTCCATGAAACTAAAATTAGGATAGGAACTTGGAATATAGGTTCCCTTACAGGAAAATTAATGGAATTAATAAATATTATGATTCATAGGAAGTTAAATATTTTGTGCATTCAGAAAACTAAATGGGTTGGAGAGAAGGCTAAAGAAATTGATAGTTTATGATTTAAACTTTAGTATTCGGGTAGGAGTCGTACTAGAAATGGTGTAGGTGTTATTATAGATAAGAGTTTAAAGGATAATGTTATAAAAATTAATAGAATTGGAGATAGAATTATAGCTTTAAAGATTATTGTTGATGATAAAATTGTTAATATTATAAGTGCTTATGCTCCTCAAGTAGGTTTGGATATGAGTTCTAAATTAAAATTTTGGAATAATTTAGAAGAATTAATACAAAATATACCTCTTAAAGAAAGAGTTTTTATTGGAGGAGATTTAAATGGACATGTTGGTAGAGAGGTAGATGATTTTAAAAGCATTCATGGTGGCCATGGATTTGGAACGACGAATGAAGGTGGCAAGACCATATTGGATTTTTGTTTAGCTTATGATTTTTCAATTGCTAATACCTTATTTAAGAAAAGGAATGAGCATCTCATCACTTATAAAAATGGATATAATACAACCCAGATTGACTATTTTCTTATTAGAAAATCAAATCGTTTAGATTGCAAAGATTGTAAAGTTATTCCGAGTGAAAATTTATGTACCCAACATCGATTATTAGTTTTGGACTTTAAGATAAAGGGGCATAAAATAAAAAATAAAGTAAAACAATTTTCTAGGATTAGATGGGGGCATTTAAAGAATATTAACAAAAATATTTTTGGAGATAAGATTTTAGATCGTAAGATTTTGTCTGTGCATGAGGATGCTAATATTATGTGGGAAAAAGTGGCTAGTGATATTAAGAATATTGCAAAAGATGTCCTTGGAGTATCAAAGGGAAAAGCTCCCAATAGTAAAAATAGTTGGTGGTGGAATCCTAATGTGCAAGAAAAAATTAAAAATAAGAAGCTTTGTTATAAAAACTGGTTTAATTTTAAAAATTCTGATAATTGGGAAATATATAAAGTGGCTCGTAAGGATGCTAAGAAAGCAATATGCGATGCAAAGGCATTAGCTTTTAGTGATTTATATAAATAAAGTTGCAAGAGAAGTGTTATGGAGAGTTCTTGAAAAGAAAGGAGTTAATAATGCTTATATTCAAATCATTAAAGATATGTATGCAGGAGCTATTACTTGTGTTCAAACACAAGGTGGATTGACCAAGTATTTTCCTATTTCGGTTGGGTTACATCAAGGATCAGCCTTAAGCCCATATCTTTTTGCTTTAGTCTTGGATGTTCTCACTAGACATTTGCAAGAGGATGTACCTTGGTGTATGCTTTTTGCTGATGATATTCTTCTTGTTGATAAGACTAGAGAGGGAGTTGAAGGTAAACTTGAATTATGGAGGTCAACCTTAGAGTCTAAAAGTTTTCGCTTGAGTAGATCTAAAATGGAATATATGGAGTGTAATTTTAGTAGTAATAGACCTAGTGAGGGGATTGTGACTTTGGGCGATCAAGTCATTAATAAGAGTACACGTTTTAGATATCTTGGATCTATTGTTCAGAGTGATGGTGAAATTGATGGGGATATTATCAGCAGAATTCAAGTTAGATGGTTGAAGTGGAGGAATGCATCGGGCTTGTTATGTGATAGAAATGTACCCCTCAAACTTTAGGGAAAATTCTATAAGATGGTAGTGAGGCCTGCAATGCTTTATGGTGCCGAATGTTGGCCTTTAAAAGAGAAGCATAATACTAAGTTAAGTATGGCAGAGATGAAGATGCTCAGGTGGATGAGTGGCTTTACCCTTAGAGATAGGATACGAAATGAGCATATACGTGAAAAGGTTGGAGTAGCTCCAGTAGAAGATAATATTAGAGAAAGTCGCCTTAGATGGTTTGGTCACATAAAACGGCGGCCTTGCGATGATCCGGTTAGGAGAGTAGAGGTATTAGATTTGACTTATGTTAAGAAAGGTAGGGGTAGACCTAAAAAGACTTGGTTAGAAAATATTAGGAATGACCTTTCTTTATTAGATTTAAATGAGAGTTTGACTTTTAGTATGACACAATGGAGAAAAAGGATTCATGTAGCTGACCCCACGTAGTGGGATAAAGGCTTGATGTTGTTATTGTTGTTGTTGTATATATATATTATAGACTGTTAGGTTGTAACAAACATAAAGAATTACAAAAATAGAGTTACAAAATGTATAATAATTTACTTACAAATATGATTTATAAATGACTATAAGAATTATTGGTGAAGTTGTCTAATTGTGTGGAGTAAAACCATCAGTATATAATCCCAATCTTTTATTATGTGGCTCAGTATTAAATAAAGCATGTATCGATCAAAATATTTCCACATTTTATTATTTGATGGATGAGAAAGAACATTGCCGTGTGCTAATTTCTCCTTATGGCATCTCATATGACCTCCTGAACTCATTGACGCATAGAGTAGTTGAAGTCTTGGAATAATGGGTAAATAAAATAAATGGAAATATGAAACATCTTTCTTTTAACAAAGTTATTTTCTTGAGTAAGGTTTGAACCAAGGTGTATTGCCAATGCTATAATAAACTTTTTTTGTATCATCCTTATAGTATAACATACAACCATTTATACAACAATCCATTTTTGTAATGGTGAGACCCAACTTGGATACTAATTTTTTTTTTCAATACAAATCTGTCGGGATTAAATTATAAGTTGGATTTGTTTCCTTGAGAAGACCAATAAAGTTAATGAAATAGTCATGAGAAATATTATATTTAGTTTTGATACTTAACATCCATATAACATCAATGGATAATTCTGAATGAATTGTGCATCCATCCCAAATTGGATTTTGAGCATTGTGTAGTAATTCAAATTATTTTTTTGGTTTCTAAGTTTTGTGGCTCTTTCATGCTGGCCCTTAAATTAGGACCTGTTGCATCAAAACTAAGGTCTTCATATAATCTACTTATTTGATCTTTATCGACTATTTCAAAAGTTGTGGATGGATCGGTATGAGTATATATATGTGGCTTGTACTTGCCATGAGAGGTCCAAATCTAGTATCCTTAAACAAATCCCCTATGATATAAATCAACCTTTATATCATTGGGCTTATGGAATCCTTGATTTTTGTGCTTCAAGCATGCACATCTAAACATTCCATCGGACATAAACTAAGGTAGTTGACATGTGACTTGAATAAAGGTCTCAACTCCCTCCACATATTCATCAAAAAATCCTTTTCAGCCTAATAATAATCTATTATACATCTAATATCTTTCTTCTTGGATAGTCATTTGGATGTTAAAACAAATATTACTTGCATAGTTGTGAAATGAATTATTAAAAAAGGAACAGCCTTAAAAGTGTGATATGTATCAAGTTAGGAAATACATGAATCATTTTTCTCTCTTATGTCCTGCTAAGAGTCAAATTCTCATTTAGATCTAATAAAGAAAGGACATTTTTAATATTTTCTAACCAAGTCTTTTAGGTCTACCTCTACCTTTCTTAACATAGGTTAAATCTAATGCATCTACTCTCCTAATCGAGTTATCGGAAGGATATTGTTTTATGTGACCAAACCATCTAAGGTGACTCTCTTAAATCCTATCTTTCACATGAGCTACTCCAACCTTTTCATGTATATGCTCATTTCATATTCTATCTTTAAGGGTAAATCTAGTCATCTACCTGAGCATCCTCATCTTGGCAACACTTAATTTAGTATGAAGCTTCTATTTTATAAGCCAACATTCTGCACCATAAAGCATTGCAGGTCTCACCACCATCTTATAGAATTTTTCCTTAAATTTGAGGGGAACTTTTCTATCACACAACAAGCCGGATGCTTTAATCCACTTCAACAATCCAACTTGAATTCTACTGATAATATCCCTACCTATTTCACTATCACTCTAAATAGTTTATCCAAGATATCTAATGCTGTACTTTGATTAATGACTTAATCATCCAAAGTCACAATCCAAGATGAAAATCTAGGTTTATTACTACTAAAATTATACTCTACATTCTATTTATATATACTCAAGAGAAAATCTTTAGACTCAAAGGTTGACCTCCATAATTCAAGTTTACCTTTAACTCCCACTCTAGTCTTATCAACAAGGAGAATATCATCAACAAAAAGCAAACACTGAGGTACATTCTCTTGCAAATGTCTAGTGACAGCATCCACAATTAAAACAAAAATATAGGGGTTTAAAGATAAGAAGATGCATGGAGATTAAAAGGCATGCATAGTTTGAGCATAGAGACTAAAGAGATGCATGGAATTCACCTTTAGGTTTGGCGGGCTGCCATAAATCAATTATGTCAAGGGGTCAATGTTCAATGTCGGTCTGGTGAGGGTAGAAGGTCACGGCTATTCTAGAGGAACCAAACAATAATGGGTTAACCAAATGCCAGTAAGGGTGTTCTCTTGTCGAAAAGACCAGGCAAAGAAATGCAGATGAAGAGCGGGGGGGGGGGGGGGGGGGGGGGATTTTTTGGGGGCTGGGGGTTAATTTTTAGGGTCCTTTTCGGCAGTGTTTCTGGAAGCTATAACAGCAAAAAAAAATTTCACTTAAAAATTGTAGCTAAACTGCTAGTAAATACTATCATAAAAATATAAAATTGGCGGTCAAATGATCATAAAAAATACCAGTCTTTATACGGAAAATATAAAACAGCCGGTATTTTTAGCAGTCAAATGACTGCCGAATGTTTTATTGGTATTCAGTGAATTTCTTGTAGTGTAAGTCAAGGGAGTGCAACATGGACATTCTAGTACTAAATTGTTAGCAGCGCCACATCACTACAATTATAGTTGTTCAGGTCATGTTTTTTCTAGATAAGCAACACATCAATTCATTAAAAAGTGAGTCTATGTCAGCAAGAGCCATAGTGATGTAAATCCTTCAGTGTTGTAATGTTAATTCATTTTACGGATGCTACGACACAAGTGTCTCTAGTGTTACGATGCTAGAATTAGTTTTTTTATATTATTTCTATAAATAATATGTCTATAATGTTAGTAGATGAGTCCAGTCACTAGTTTAATTTCAATTTTTATATTGCTTCTCTGATTTTTCCTTAGGAGTGACAGTTAAAGGAATTCAAAGAAGAACTAGATACATTCCATTAGAGTGTTTAGCTTATGTTTGTGGAAGCAATTTTGTAAGTTTAAGGTAGAATGTAGAGGAGATCATTGAACCAATCTGGTTATATCATTTCTTCTATATTTTCTTTCTTTTGTGAAATTAATCAAAATGAATATGCTTCAGAGTATCTTCATGTCTTACTAAATTCTCTAGTTTTAGAATGATGGTGTAAATGAAATATCATTACTAATAAGTTCTCTTCATAAATAATTTTATTATATTTTTAATATACCATGTCTTCATTTAATGCACATAGTATCAATATGTGTTGCTAATATCATGTGTAATGTGGAGTCTAGGAAAAGGAAATAGGCATAATCAGGTATGTTGGATTGTTATGATGCAAGCATAGGCATAGTGCTTATCATGTATCAAATTTATAAAGATTAATTTTCATGAGGAGATGTTAATAGTACTTGTTTTGCTTACTCTTCTAAATTTTTTATAGGGTGATAGACTATAGGAGTTTACAGTGGTGTATTAATTTTGAATGAGTTTAATAAATCTTTTGTCCTTTCACGCTTGACTGAGCGGTCAGTGATGCATATTTTCTAAATAGTATCAATATAAAAGGGAAACATTAGGAAACATATTATATTTATTCCATCAATTAGAAATAATTTATCTAAATAGTTTTTCATTTAAATATATTTTATTATAAATTAAGTGATTGAATCTCCATCAAATTATATTTAATTGAATGGGATAGTTGTTGTTGTTGAAATAGACAGTACTCGAGTCAATTTCAAATTCTTTTTCGTTTCTGATTTGGCGGTTGTTTCGGGGATGCCCGGCTGGTGGTCCGGCTTTGATCGACGACGGTGAAGCTACTGATGGCTTTGATACTCGTAATTCACATTCATTATTGCCTCGTAATTCTGCAAGGAATGGTAATCTAGTGATCAGGGAGCCTATGTTCTAAAACCAATTTCTCCTGTTATTGTTCCAGGTAAAGGAAAGGATAGTGTGGATTCAATGATGGAATCAGGATCGCCTATTATTGGATTCAAATTTAAATCTAATGAAGGTGAAGTTTCTTCATCATCTGGTATGAAGATTTTTGTCAATCATTTTGGCAAATTGAATAAAGAGAAATGTGGTTCTACAGAGATCCCTTCAATTCAAATTAATGGAGATAGTTCTTTAGCTGTTTGTGAAAATGCCCAGAACAAGTCCTTGTTGGCGAATGTTTTAGCCAGCAAAAAGGTTAATATGGAAACTAATCCATGGAACAAGCAATCTTACTTCAAAGTTGATACAACAAATATGGAGAATTGTTTAACCGAGGATGGGATGGCAGTAAAATTGTTTGATTCCTAATGTGAAGACCGATTCTGATCGTCTACATCTCTCTATTGTGGTAAAGGTGTTTGGAGGAGTTGTTTCAGTACAAATGATTGTTATGGAACTATGGCGTCAATGGAATCATTTTGGTAAATTTAACTTGACCTCCATTGGTCTAGAATGGATGTTGTGCTCTTTTTATGCAAAAGAAATAATGGAGAATGTACTTGCTGGAGGGCCTTGGTTCATTAATGGACACATAATTGGCATGGATAAATGGAGTTTGGATTTCTCTCCTTCATCTTTGAAAGGCTTAAGCTCTCCTGTTTGGGTAAGATTTCCTAATATTCCCTTTTTTTGTTAGGATGAAGTCAATGTTGCAAGGATTGCTTCCCTTATTGGCACTCGTCTTCTTATTGATGGAAATATGCTTCAATGGAGCAAAAGGGAATTTGGTAGAGTTTGTGTGAGAATGGAGCTTGACAAGCAACTCCCTTTGGGGGTTTGGGTTGAAGGTCCAAATGGTAGGTTCTTTCAAAAAGTTGAGTATGAGAGGATTTCTTCTCTGTGTTATATGTGTGGCAAGATTGGGCACTCAACAAACTCTTATGAAGCTAATAAGGTGAAAGAAGGTAAAGATCAGGTGGCAGCAAATGTTGTGAAGGGAGCTAATGAACTGGAGGTGGAACCTAAGGATCCTTTGTATGGGCCTTGGATTCATGTCAACAACAAAAAGAAGAGATGGAATTATCCTATGAAAAGGAATAAGCCTTTAATATCCAAATATGTTCCGGTAAACAACAAGCAGAATTATAAAGGAAAAGAAGTTCAGAAGGATGCTAATGAAGATGGTATTCATATTCCTGAAGAAGTTCATCAGACCGTAAGGGGTATTATTACTGCTCCAGTTTTGCCAAAACATGGAGGTTCTATTTCTACTGAAGTGGAATCGATAAGCTTTAATCTTACTGGTTTTTCTATTCCAAGAAATAATAAATTTGAAATGCTTGGTGAACTTGAAGAGGAAATTGGTGAGAAGATTGCTATAGGGGATTTTCATATTGTAGATCCCGGTATTGAAGAAGGGGAGATTGTTAGTTCTGCTAATGATGAAGTCTCTGTGACGGAGAAGGAAAAATCTGAATCTGTTTCTCTAATTGACAACAGAGAGATGGATAGTGTGGTAAGCCTAAGCCTAAACTTCAAAAGGAACATAGATTTTTGGTTCCTTTAAATCAATCTTCAAGGCTTAAGAAACAAGATGTATTGAATAAAAAGAAGGGTGGGGGTCCTACCCCCTTGGTGACCAAATGAATTCGCTTGTATTTTGGAATTGTAGATGGGAAAATAAGAGGGAAGCCCCTCTATATTTGAAAGAGGTAGTCGGAGATTGGGATGCTCTTTTTGTGGGTATTGTAGAAACTAAAATTGCTTCTATGGATAAATGGGAGTTTAGTAATTGTATGGGCAAAGACTGGGATTTCTTTCTATATCCCTCTAATGGGATGTCAGGAGGAATAATGGTGATGTGGAAATATGATATGGCAAATTTTACCTTAATAACATCAAATGAGCAATGTGTGATTAGGAAACTTTGTATTGTGAACAATGGCACTTGGGTTGTTTCTACTGTTTATGGTAGTATAGATGTTTATAATAGAAGAAATTTATGGGAATGCTTAGGCTCACATTCTTCATTGGAGTTTCCATCTGTGATTGGTGGTGACTTTAACTGTATTATATCTCAACAAGATAAAAGAGGGGGAAAGAAGTTCAAATTCTCTCTTGCTCCTCAAGAGATAAACTCCTTTATGAACCATTATGACTATCATGATGTGGGAATCATAGGTCCTAAATACACTAGGTGTAATAACAAAAGTGGGGAAGCTCGTATATGGGAGAGGCTTGATAGATGTCTTCTCAATTCTAAAGCTTTGAAAATACTCCCTCAAGAAGTTTATAGACATGTGGCTCGGGTGGCTTTCCAGTTAAATTTCAGATCACTATCCGGTGGTTTTCCAGTTAAATTTCAAAGATGTTCAAAAATCCAAATTGCTGAGGTTTGAAGACGTATGGCTCTCGTATCCTGTAACTTTCAATGTGGTGAAGAAAGCTTGGAGTAAGCAACTTAAAGGTGATCCTATGGAGGTGTTGAATAAAAAGTTTCATAAAGTGTTAAGAGCTCTATTCTTTTGGAGTAGAACTAAACAAAAAAGTTTATTGGAACTTAAAGATAAACGCAAAAAAGAGGTGGCAATTTGCAACTTGAAGAAGCAAATGGTGATGGAAATTCTGAACATACTATCTTCTTACTCAAATCTAAAGTCCATGAATTGAACATCACTCTTGCACGGTTAAATGTGTGGTGGAGACAAAGAGTGAAGGTAAAGTGGATGAAGGAGAGTGACATTAACTCTAATTTTTTTCATGCCTTTGCAAATGGTATAAAGAATGGAAATTTTATCAAACAAGTGAAGAACGAAGTTGGGGAAATGGTTACTGATCAAAATGCCATTGATCAAACCTTCTTAAATTTTTTCTCTCAAAAGTGGAAGGAGAGGGATTGTATAATTTCTGGATGGCCGAAAAACCAGGGAACATTAAGCATGGAGGATATCGGTTTGCTGAAGGCTGATTATACTTTTGAGGAAGTTGAAAAAGTTATTATGAGTCTTGGAAGTAATATCTCACCTAGAATAGATGGTATTCCTTATTCCTTCATCAAAGCTCACTGGAAATTAATTGCTCACGATATTTGGAAGGTTATTTCTCATTTTATTTCTTCGGGAAAGATGAATGCAAAGTGGAAAGAAACACTGGTGGTTCTTATTCCTAAAGTCCAAAATCTGGTAGATCCCTCTCAATTTCATCCTATTAGCTTATGTTTGACTAATTATAAAATTGATGCAAAACTCTTATTAAATAGACTAACTTTGGTGATCAATAAATTGATTTCAAAAATTCAAACTTCTTTTTTAAAAGGTAGATCACTATCGGAACATGTTCTTTTGGTTCAAGAATTATTTCACAAATTTAGATTTTCTAAATCTAAGGAAGGGATGGTGGCGGTGAAAATTGATATGGTACAAGCATATGATTGTATGTCTTGGAATTTTTTGAAGAATGTTTTGAGTTACTTTGGATTTCCTTTGGCTTTCTGAAATCTTCTAATGGAGTGTGTAATAAATCCAAAATTTTCTATTCTTTTCAATGGTATCAAATCAAATTGGATAGAAGCAAAGAGTGGATTTAGACAAGGATGTCCACTTTCTCCTTATTTTTTCATCTTATGCTCCCAACTTTTATCTAATAATTTGTACCAGAATGGCAAGGAATTAGGGATAAATGTTGCTGCTTCAGCTCTCAAGATTTCTCGCTTATTATATGTGGATGATGTACTTCTTTTTTCTAAAGCCAAACTTGTACATTTGAAAATGTTAAAAAGGATCATTGAAGCTATTGTAACTGGACAGGTTTGTCAGTTAATCTGAAAAAATCTGCTATTATGTATGGGAAGTCGGTTACTAGAGCCAAGAAGAAGTCTTTTTTCTAAAATTCTCAAATATAAAGTGGTGCAGGAATTGAAATATTTAGGAATAAATCTTTGCTTAAGAAGAATTGTGTCTTCAGATTATCTATTCATTCTTGAGAAAGCAGCGGCCAAAATTAATACTTGGGGAAACAAGTTCTTTTCATTTCCAGGAAGACTTGTTTTGGTTAAAACAGTTTTGCTTGCTATTCCTATCTTTTATGTATCTCATTCTTTGGTTCTCATTAACATCTTGAAGAAATTAGAGAAGATGTGCATAGAATTCATTTGGAAAAAATCTGATAATGCTACAGGAATGCATTACATCTCTTGGGATGTTCTATGTAAGCCTTGTAATGAAGGGGGAGCTGGAATTCACTCATCTAAATCTATGGTTGGTCCCCTTAGATCTAAATATGCTTGGGAATTCATTAAAGGATCCAATTCCTTGCTGTACAGGACTTTAAAAGCAAAATATGGTAATAATATTTTCAATGAAGACAGGAAAAGGAATTACTCTGTTACATGGAAAATTTACATAAAGGTATGCAATCCCTACGTCCTTGTTGGCCCCTATACCTTAAACTACATGCAAAAAGAACAAAAGTGGCGGATCGAGCAGCGCACGGGTTGATACGACACATGATTTGAAGGGTCAAATGACCTCCGAATGCCAAATGGATGGTATCATTGCGATCAAAACACTGAACTCTGCTGGGTCGAGGCCCCTCGCAATTCAATCGGATGAGATCGGTCAAAAGAGACGACCGACACCCAAAATTAAAGAGCAAGATTGATCAAACGATCCCGGATCGACGAGCAAACTTCATTGTTGCGTTCGGAATATTGCCAACCTATGAAAACTATATTTTGTTTATTCAATTTGGAGTATCTAGATTGGTGGCACAAATCCCAATGTAATGCAAAGATAGGCATTACGAGAGAAATTTTCCTCGACGGTGACGATCATGACGTCTGATCATGAAACAGATAGTGCCATTGCATCTGGAACATCGTTAAAATTCAGAATATACATTTTATTTAATAAATTTGGATCGCCTGAGATGGTGGAGAATTTCTAAGCAATTCAAATATGATATGAAGACACGCATTACGAGGGAAATTGCCTCGACCATGGCAATCATGACATCCAATCATGAAATGGCAACGTCGTTATGTCTGGAACGTCGCCAACATTCAGAATATATATTTTATTTAATAAATTTGGATCATCTGAGAGGGTGATGAATTTCTTAGAAATTCAAATATGATATGAAGGCATGCGTTACGAAGGAAACGAGGCCTCAAGGATGCTCGGACGATGTCCGATCAACAAAGGGACAGAGCCATTGCGTCTGGAACATCATCAAAATTCAGAATATACATTTTATTTAATAAATTTGGATCATCTGAGATGGTGACGAATTTCGAAGCAATTCAAATATGATATGAAGGCATGTGTTGCAAAGGAAACGAGGCCTCGAAGATCTCGAATGACGTCCGATCGACAAACGGACAGCTCCATTGCATCGAGAATGTTGTCGACATTCATAATATACATGTTACTTAATAAATTTGGATCATTTGAGGTGGTGTTGCAAATTTCAAAGGGGCGATTCAAATATAATAATGTGTATTTCGAGGAAATTAATTCTCCACGATAGTCAAATGACGTCCGATTGACAAACGGACTTTGTCGGTGCATCCGAAACGTCGTCAATACACTAAATGCACTATCAATTTGTCCAATTTTGATATTCGATAAATTTGACACGTAAACCGGAGCGATCATCATGCAAATCAAGAAATTATATCAATCGATTTTATTTTTTACTTATTAGCACAGTTATGTCATTTCAAATTAATATTAATATTAATAATGATATAAAATTATTAATATTAGCATTAATTTAAAATAAATTCAAAAGTCAAAACAAATTTCAAATGGCTTTAAAATTCTTACCTCGTACTCGTCAAAGCTCGGCGAAAATCTCTGAGGTATCCCGCAAATCCCGCTGGTTACCTCGAGTGAAATTATTCTGCATGCTTAAGTCAGTAGGCAAGAGTGGTTTAAGGTTATTCTGATTCACTCGAGAGCTCCAAAAAACCCTTTCCGTCTAAATTTCTCCACAAGAAGCCGAAGCTTTTGCCACTGTCCACCCAGGCCTTCTTCCACCTACAGATCCCACTCACTGTACCGAAAAAGCTTCTAGCCTCCTCCAAACCGTAAAAGCCCAAGTCACTCACACACCTTTCCGAGGCCTCCACTGTTCTCGTTCAACCCCGTTCTGAAACCAGCTCCCAACCTTAAATCTTACGCCAGCCCTTCACCTTCACCAAATCTGTTTTGCGCCATTCAAGCCCCGTCTCTGCTCGATCTGGTACCTTGACCGATCCTTACCCAACCTGCTGCAAGAAAATCCATTTCCAGGGCTCAAAGATCTAAGCGAAGCCTATAGCTCCACTCACACTCCCAAACCGAACACCTGGCTGGCCTCCACTAAGCTCCAACTCCAAAACACGAGACCTTCCAGCATAGGAAACTCAACTGCAAGGGCGGCTAGCACTTTTACCACGAGGCTTTCTAGATTTAAGTGGCAGCACATGTAATAAATTTGACGACAGTGAAGGGGTTTTCTGAGCTGGAAATCTTAAAGTCTTTACATTTGTTAAACTAGAGAGTGTGGCATGGAACTTCAAGTCTGATAAAGTTCTTGGTGAAGGAGGTTTTGGAACAGTTTATCAAGGCATGGCTTGATGAGAAGACTCTTACTCCAAGAAAGAATGGGATTTATATTATTGTTGATATCAAAACAAAAAAAATCTGAGTGCATACGTGGTTCAGTGGAATGGCAATCTAAAATAAAGTTCTTAGGAAGACTTTCACATCCCAACCTTGTCAGGTTCTTGGGATTCCGCTGGGAGGATGAGAAAATTTCTCCTTCTATATGAATTTATGTCAAAGGGAAGCTTAGAGAGTCAACTCTTCAGAAGAAGCATAGCTTTCGAGCCACTTCCATGGAGTTTGAGGATGAAAATAGTGCTTTGAAACACTCGAGGCCTTGTTTTACTTTTTTGCATTCATCAGAAAGGAAAGTGATTTATAGAGATTGTAAGGCTTTTAATATCCTTCCATCTTTACTCTAATTACATCCCAAAGCTCTCTGAATTTGGGCTAGCAAAGAAAGAAGTCAACAAGGAGGCAACCACTTGCATCATAAAGAAGATCAAAGCAGACGACGGTGCTACTATGATGGAGTAATAAAACATACGATTTTATTTTAATGCTATAAATTAAAATTTTAAATGACTCTTCCTGCATTTTGAGCCTTTTGATGTGTTTGTATTCTTCTGGATTTGTTTCACAGAAGAACTTTGTTTCGGTTAAAAAAAAAAGAAAGAAAAAAAAGACAAAAAAAAAGGAGAGAGAAAGCAAAACAAAAAGCAAAAAGAGGTTTTATATATTTGTGCATTTTCCCTCGCCGTCACCACCAGTGTTGCAAAGGTAAAATTCCTAAACTCAAAACCTCGAGAGCTCGTTTTTGGAGTTAGTGGCGCACTTGAAAACCGCCCATACATGCCTTTATTGAGTGTGGTGGGATGGGACCCCGGTGCGGCGCCTACTACAAGACGGGTAATCACCTTAAACTCCATTTCGGCATTTGCGGCGCACTGAAGAAATGCCTATACACACCTTTATTGTACGTGGTGGGATGGGACCCTAGTGCGGCACCTACAACGAGGCGGGGTTACTTATAAGTACCCGTACGTGGGGAAACAACTGTGTTTTTTATGTAGGTGCACCGGAAGGCCCCATACACGCCTTTATTACATGTGGTGGGAAGAAAGTACACGACTGCGGTGTCTAAAAGGCACTTACCATACACGCCTTTATTGCGCGTGGTGGGAAGGCTAGTCTTCCAAATTTTCCCTAAACGGGGGAGAGGCCGGGAGGCTGCCGAAATTTTATCTGAAAAAGACAAGGACTTGCAAACTTTTGGACTGAATTGGACTTGGACAAAAAAGAAAGAATTTTGACTAAAATTTGAACTTGACATGAACTTAAAACTTAAACAAACTTTAACCAAATGAAATGAACTAAACTCAAGTTCAAATAAATGAGCAAAATGTTAAAATCAAACTTGATCAAAAAGAAGTTGAACTAAACAAGGCTGCTTGGACTTGAACTTGAATGAATCATGAAGGAACTGGACTTTGATGAGCCATATGGAATTAAGCCTAAATGAAGGTGCTTCAAGCCAAGTTCAATTCAAATAACAAAACATTTTGAAAATGTGTTGCAAGGGATTGTGGTTGGATTCAAACTCAAACAAATAAAAAAGAAATGGAATTCAAATTTATAGATGCATGATTAAGATAAAAGCATCAAAATCAAATGAAAACTTTAATTTCTCAAATGAATTTGAATAAATATTGAGATTCAAACACAGAGTCATGGTGGATGAAGAAACCTTTATATCCCACTCTTGAGAGCCAAGTGACAATTTTTGTTATTCAAACAGAAATCAAATTGAGGACTTGTGGCAAGCAGATTTTCATTATACTTGAGTTAAGAAGAGTGAAGTGATAATAACTTGTAACCTTCAACTAATTGCAAAGAAAATATCAACATGCAAACAATATTCTTCCTCTAAATGATAATGCACAACATACAATAAATGCAATGAATGCCATGAAGTCCCTACAAGTGACATTTATGCGCAATCAATGTGGAATGTCCACAGGTGAAGCAAGAGAATTCTGGAGGATAAACCCTCTTTCTATCAATGTTGAAATACAACAACCCCATCTACACGCTTCAAGGGAATATGTATCAAAGGCTTAATGTATCTTCTACCTACAAGGGAGAAGATCACAGTAGATGAAGATGCTTATTAGCGATGATGAAGTATTCATTATATATACAATAATACTCCCACGGGTAATGATCGATGGCAGACGAGGTGGAACACCTCAAGCAAATGCAAAGCGCCTACAAGTTAATGTAGCAAAGAATATTGTAATAAAACCCTCAATCAATAATCATACAATGGAAGTTAGATACATCTTCCTCTTACAAGAAGAGATGTATGACATGCAGCAAACGCAAGTACCACAGGCACCTGTCGAAGATCTGCAATACATACAAGCTCTCTCTATAAATATAGATGTATGTACTACATGCCATTTGTGGGTAGATACAGAAAGACTTCAGTAAATACAGTATCCTGAAGTCAATTCCAATCTGTGAAGGAATACATCTACCTGCATACTTGTGACAGTGGCAGGTGTACTATATGAGCTAAAGACCACAAAAAAAAAAAGAATGAAAAATACAACAGATATAAGCTCCCACGAGCTTCTATTGGAGCCTCGCTACGAATATTGCATATTATTTATGAACAAATGCTAAAGAACAATAATGAATGAAAACATCAATAAATAGAAAGGCAGGAGATTAGTTAGTGCACTACTATCTACCTACATAAATCATACAAGTTGTGCACGACAGTCTGACTGTATAAAACAGTGAACAACTCAATTCATAAGCTGTTACGCCATGCCACCGGATCCATAACTTCTATGCAAGCGGACAGAAGGCGTCTATGAATACTTTCAAAGTACCTCCGCACATACACCATAGTTTGTTTACACATAGGTACACTTAAAGGGGTAAAAGCAATCATAAAACCAGCATGGGTCCCGACGAGCGTATTATTGGTACATACGTGACGTCTACGGATGCTGCGCAGGTTGATAAGTGAATTCGAGTTCGAACCCGATCCCTCTATACAGGTCAATAGAAGTCGACAGGGTTTGAACAATCAAATAAAAACATGATTGTGGCGATCGATGTATTTATTTTAATGCATTCATATTAAGCCTTCAAAGCCTAAAATCAATATAATTGACTAACGAATGAATAAAGCCTACAAAACTCGATCCTCTGTCGAAGGCCCGAATGAGTCGACAAGGTTCAAGCTACAAATAAAAATGCCCCCAAACACCCTGATGATGACTATATTGAATGAAAATATCTACCAGAAGGGTCTACAAAATGATTTCAAATGCCACCCAAATGCCCGAAAGTCTAAACTCCACAAAATTCAAAATTCTAAATATCATCGAAAATCTAGAAATTTCAAAATATTTAAAATTGAAGATTCAATCATCAACCACTCAAAGCAAAATCCATCCACCCTCCATAATAATTTGCCGAAGTGGATAAATTAAAATTTACTTCAGCTCACAAAAGAGCTAAATGCCTAGTCTAAAATATCACTATGATCCATTCTCAAACAATCTCCTGCCAGTAAGGATATGGTACGTGTCCTCTAACCGGTAGTTTTGCCGCCAAATGGCACCGCAGGATAAACGGTTATGACCCGGGGCCCTCTGAACCGAGTGGTTTTGCCGCCAAATGGCATCACGAAATATCGGTTATGGCTAGAGCCAATACACTCCGTAGTGGCATCAAATTCTTGAGATATGAATCAATAGGATATGATTGATAGGGCACAAAGCCTTCTGTTAGTTAAGGTGGATTTAAATTTATCCCCTTAGACAAACGCTCACCCCTAGGTCTACAAGGTCCCGGCCCTTGGACGAAGCAACCCATGGATGCCGACAAGGATCCTTCTGTTAGGCTGTGTCGATTACCTCCTCTGACTATGTAGAGGACCATGATGGCCCGGGACGACGAAACCATGAGATCTTGATCGGATCTATCATCCATTCCCCCATCATTCGCTTTAAGTGCAAGATGGTGAAATTTCCAATTTTAAATATCAAACTCTTTAAACTCAAATTTCCAAACATTCCAAATCACCAACTCCAAACCTATAATGTTACTATATGCCAGATAACACACATCTCTACATATCTAATTGACGACTAGCCTTAATCAAAAGTTCTCTCTCGTGACCGGGAGGGGTAATTAACTATAGGGGCTTGCGCCTATAAGAAACTAGAACTCAGATCATAAAGTCCTCGCAAAATGAGGGCAAAATCTCTGGGTAGTGTCTTATCTACAAAACCATCTGCCTTCCCAAAATTTACCCTATAACTTATTCTATTAAAACTCCCTCGCCAAATAAAAGGCACAACAATAAGTGTGTGGCGGGGAGGCTGGGGCCTAATTTTCGAAGCCCACAGTCCTTTGGTGAAATGGAAGGTAGATATAGGTTCATCCATTGATACTCTACCCTCGCCGAATAAAAGGCACAACAATAAGTGTGTGGCAGGGAGGCTGGGGCCTAATTTTCGAAGCCCACAGTCCTTTGGTGAAATGGAAGGTAGATATAGGTTCATCCATTGATACTCTACAAGATGTGTGGCTTCTTAACAGGAGTATATCTAAATGGCCAACATTTGTCATTGTTATGTTGGAGGACATTCCAAAACTAGAGTTCTTTATTAAAGAAAGGAAATGGGATCAGATTGAGCTTAAAAAATACTTTGGAATTGAGTTAATGAAGATGATTTTACAAGTGCAAATTGAAAAAGATGATGATGAAGACACCAGGGAACTTCGGTACAAATTTTTCAGTAGATATTTGGCTTCTTTGGCAAGAACGGTTCATGATCCATTTTGTACTGAGAATGTTTGTGGGAAGTGGCTGAAGTTAATTAATTTATCGCCACGAGTTCTTTGTTTCTGGTGGAGATTACTAAATAATGGCATTCCTACTTTTGATTTACTAATGTATAGAAAAATAATTCAAAATAACTCCTGTCCGAGAGGATGCACAGCAGTTGAAACGAAGGAGCACATTGCGTTAAGCTGTGGAAAGTTATTTCAATTGTTTGAAACATTAAACAATTGGGGATTCAAATTACCAAGATATAATTCTTTGTCGGATTGTATAAATAATCTAAAGGTTTTGACAATTCAAATCCTTTTTTGGCTGATCTTTACTGTACAGTGGTTTATTTCTCTTGGAAAAGTAGAAATAATTCACTCATGGACGACAAGAGCTGGGGACGGGATTCCTTTCTGCTAAAGCTATTGAAACAGCTACATCTTCTTCAAATTGTAATATCTTCTCGGACCACTGGGGTGCCAATCAGCTTTCTAAGCTGTCTAATTCTTGTTGGCACCCTCCTCCACCCGAGTGGATTAAAGGTAACTTTGATGCAGCTCTCTTAAATTCAAATGAAGCCGGAATTGCAGGAGCTTTTAGAGACCATAAATGAAGGTTTCTTTTTGCCTTTGGTATCAAATGTGTTCATTGGGACATTGCTTTTTTGGAACTTATGGCTATACGGGCTTTCAAAATTTTTCATCATAATTGGAACTTTGAAGCTAAAGGGATTATTATTGAAGGGGATAATCATAATGTCATCAAGTATCTTCAAAATTCTTTGAATAAAGTTCCCAATAAGGAGGAAGCGGTTGAAGACTTCTCTTTCTTTAAAGATATAGGTAATTTCCTTTTTCATTATGTTCATAGGGAATGTAATAAATTAGCTGACTTGTGTGCTAATTTTGCTTTATTAGAAGACTTTATTTGGGAGGATCTCTATTGCAACAAGATTCGTCCAAGTTTTTTTGTTTTGCTTAAAGAAGAATGTGATAGTCTTACTATCACTAACTAGGTTGTAATAGTTTTTCTTTCTATTTTAAATGCTACCAGCAGTTTCAAAAAGAAAAAAAAAATAGACAGTACTAATATTTGCAAGTAAATATTATTTTTCATACGATCAATACTTTACTATATCATTACATTACTTGATTTGGCATGTATACTTGCCTATATTAAGTGGAATTTTTATAATTTTTTAATCAAAGAAAACCTAAGCATTGTTTAGGAATTTATAGAGCCCTAAATCATTTAACAAATCTTTAGGTTACTTTATCGCCCCCATCACAACCTAAGCAAATTGATAAAATGAACACAAACATCAATTAAGGAGTGGATTTCTCTATAAAATATTGGATCTTTTAAGCCCCTTTTTTGGTGAACTTTTACTTTTTTATATCTACTAAATGAGATGTAAGATCGAGCTAACTAGCAATCAAAAACATTGAGCATTGGTATATATTCATAACATAACTATTCACACATGCATAATAGAAATGTCTTCCTTTTCATAGTAATAAATAACTTAGATTGCATATCATTATCTTCATAATATAATATGGGCAATCATATGCATTGCTAGCTATTATAAGTTTTCTATATTTACAAGTCAAGTATTTGAATTCATTTGTCTAGGAATTAATTTTTTTTATTCCTTAGTTTGAGATCATGAGATAACTTTGTACAATATAATTCATGGTTGTTGATGGTGTATTTAATGGCTTGGTTGGGTCAACTATCATTTAATTAGGTCGTTTCAAGCTTGATTGCCTAAGGATGATGGACCCAAGAAGTCCTTACCAAGATTATCTCTGTTTCTTCCAAGAGGCTTTACTTCTCATCTACCACTTTCTTGGTCCATTATACTCATTCGTTAAATTCTTAGTGATTTAGTGACTCTAACTATATAGATGTTATATGTGAAAAAATAAAAATCTTGGTTACGGTCATTCACCCTCTATTCTACAGATTGATCTATATTAAGGTATATACTACATTATCATGTTAACATTTTTTGAATCATAGTCTTTATTTTGATAATTAATCTAAATAAATAAAAAAGCATATGTTATTTATAAGTTGTTTTTAGAAGTATCATTGAGCATAAATAACCTTACAGAGCCATGTCCCATTTTGAGTTGATCAGTAACCCATATTCTCTTGATTTAATTTAATTTGACTTTGACAATATGACTTTTTATGAGTATTTTACATGAGTCAGCATAAGATTTATTCGACATATAATTCCTCTTTTCTTATATCTTCTCGTGGAATCTCCTATACAAAAAAAGACACCCTCATACTCCTTCCATACGGCACCATCGCAACAACTAACTCCACTAGCCTAGCTATCCCCTGCATGTTAGCACACAGATGCATGCATGCATGCTTGTCATCAACCCAACCATCCCACAAATGCACACGCATGCGTAGGAAAGCTTATGTAGGATATAATAGGAATTCAAGGCTTCATCTGGAGCAGCTTTTGATATTATTTTTTTACTGCTTTCGAAAATTTTTAACAAGAAAGTTGATTCATAAAGTAAAAAAATTATCCTAAATGTAGTCTGAACAATTTATTTTTAACTTAAAGATGAATATTTTATCTCGATACAATCACAAGTGACATTCTATTAGTAATATAGATAGTAGAAATATATTTTTTAAATGTTTCAGTTAGTAGTTCAAAGTTATAATTATAGAATATCAGTCGCACATTTACTGTGGATAAAATCTTGCGGGAAATTTATAGCATATCGCAACTAATTCTTTTCTTACAAATTATTCATTGAATAGCTTACACACGTCATATTTATCTGCCGCCTTATTTACATAAAATCTATTGCAATAATTTGAAGCCGCAGCAAAATAAGTAAAAACTCTCATAAAATCTGCAATTAAAATTTCATTTTAATATTTTGATAAACTCATATAGCGAATCTGTAGCTAATTGACAATTTGTTTACTAAAATTATTTTCATTCCAATTGGTCTATTGCTAGTTTATAATTTCCTAGTTTTTAAAGATTACCTTAATTGCATGCCGGTATATGTGGTACACATTTATATCATCCAAATTTGCATTGGCCTAACAATTGGATGCAACAAATTTTTATAGGTATTTTATTTAATAAAAAATATGTTAAAAATTCTCACTATAATTAAGATTAATTTATCATATTATTAAATTCATAATAATATTTCGTTAAGGTTTTCTTTGGCCAACTTTCCTGCCTGCTTTCATTTTACAAAAAGTTAAAACCTAATTTGATAAATTATTTGATTGCACTGCATTCTGAAAATTGTTTTTTGAAGAACAACATTTTGACATATTTTTAAAAAGTTATTACCCCTCTACTTTTGTGATGTTTTCTATATTTTACTTCAAAAAAAAAAAAATACCTTCTCATAGTCATATCTTTCAAGGTTGACCCATGTCTAATTCACAACCATTAACGGCTTCCCTTAACAAGCTTCTGCCACAAACAACTCTTCTCCTTCACAAACCGCATGCCTTATTTATGACTTACCCCAGCAAACTAACATGGTTAACCCCTATTATTTTTACATGTGGTCAGTCCCTCTTCCAAGTTGCCCCTATGAGCTATCCTCGCAAACCTATCTTTTACCGCTACTAAAGATTCGAATCTAAGATAATACCAGCGGTTATTACCGCTGCTAAAAGAAACGCTACTAAAACTACCCCTACAGCAGCGGTTTAAATAGCGCTGCGAAAACCCTTTGTAGCGATAGCAAATACGGCGGATATGCAGCGGTTTGAAAACCACTGCAAATTAAATAGTAGGTGTTATAACCGCTGCCGTAGGGTAGAAAAAGTGCTGCGAAAGCCTATTTTATTAGTAGTGACTACATGTCCCTTCTATGCCTTCCTCCAACATGCTATTATAATGTGCCCCTCTTCTTCTTCTTCTTCTTCACATGATGTCGGTCCCATTGATGTCAAACTATAACGAGCTCTCATATGAATAGAGAAATAGTTGAACATTTTAGTTGGAACTTAATTCAAGCAAATTGAAGGACTTCAAGTTCCTAATTTTGATTCTGAGTAAATTATTTTCAAATAGCATTATGAGATATAATATAAGTAGATGATATATCTAGTAATTTAATTATATTATTTTTAAAATATAATTATATTATTTTAATAATTTAATTATATAGAGAGATAACAAGTGACATATGAAACTAAACATATATAAGATATACTTAGCTCCTTTTTTATACAAAATATATCCAACTATTTAGACTTTTTCTTCCATCATGCTATATCAATTGTTTTCTCATCAAGTTCAATCACAAACATAAATCCCTTCTCAAGTTACTCTTTTATTGTTTCCATGTCATGCATATTTTACAAAATGTCAAAACCCAAAACTCTCAAACTACATAAAAAAGTTGAGTCATGAATCCCTCAAGTATGTTGTGGGCTCTGAAAATTCGGCCCCGGCATCCCCCGTTGCTTTTCGGGAGGAGTTTTAACGGATTAAGTTTCATGGTAAATATTGGGAAGGCATATTGGTTTGTAGATAAGATACTACCCAAAGATTTTTCCCTCATTTTGTGAGGACTTTATGATCTGAGTTATGATTTCCAATAGGTGCAAGCTCTTATAGTTAATTACCCCTCCTGATAACGAGAGAGAACATTTGATTAAGGCTAGTCATTAACTATATATATAGAAATACGTGCAATCCAACATATAGTAACAGCATGGGTTATTTTGAGTGTTGTAAGTTTCATATTTAAAATTAAAAACTTCACCACCTTGCACTTAAAGCAAATGGTCATTGAATAGATGATGGACCCGATCAAGATCACATGGTTCTGTCATTGCGAGTCATCATGGTCTCTGGTCTACTTAGTTAGAGGAGGTAGTCAACCCAATATGATCGAAGGAACCTTGTCAGCAGCTATGGGTTGCTTCATAAAAGGGTACCTTGTAGACCTGGGTGGATGATTGTTTAAGGGGACTAATTTGTGTCAACCTTAGCTAACAGAGAGTTTTGTACCCTATCGATTATATCTTATTGATTCATGTCTTAAGAATTTGATGCTACTAAGGAACGTATAGGCTCTGGCCATAGCGGTTATCTCGTGTACCATTTGGCGACATAATCACTTGGTTCAGAGGGCTCCGAGTCATAACCATTTATCCTATAGTGCCATTTGGTGGAAAAATCAAAGGTCAAAGGATACATACCACATCCTTAATAATAGGAGATTATTTGATAATAGATCCTAGCTAAATTTTCGTCTAGGCATTAGCTCTATGTGAGATGAAGTAAATTTTAATTTGTCCACCCCGATAAATAGTTATGGATGGTGGATGGATTTTTCTTTAAAAGACTTGATGGTTGATTTTGATTTTAAATATTTTAGACTTGGATGATTTTTTTGGAAATTTTGATTTTTGAATATTTAGTTTTTTTTTATTTATGATGGCATTTTGAAATATTTAGAATTAACCCATTCGGTTGAGATCTACATTCAACATGGCCATTATCAGGGTATTAATGGGAAATTATATTTATTAATTAGACATTGTCGACTATATCTACTAGTCGATAGAGGATATGGTCCAAAGGCTTTATGTTTTATTGATGAATTTCTTTTGTTCGAGATGTTGAAAGCCTTAATGATCAGGCTTGAATTGTGGTTCATTTATTAACCCACGCAGCATCCGTAGATGTCACGTGTATACCCATAACACGCTCACCAAGGCCCATGTGGATATGTGATTGCACTTGCCTCATTTGTGTACCTATGCTCTTACATATTATAGTACACGTGCGGGGAATATTTTTATAGTATTTGGTAGGTCTTCTGATGCAGCTCGTAGAGATTCATATTTGTTATAGCCCTTTCTATATTTACATGTAGATGGTGTGTTGGATGCATAATCATTATTCATCGAGGAACTTGCAATCCGCAATAATCTTATCTAACTCAATGTTCATGACCTTGTTGAATTGAGATTCACTTGCTTCATAATGATTTGATATGGCTTTCTCTTCCCAGAACTCGTATGGGAACCAACGAGCCTCTCCCCTATTATGTCATCATCATCTATTATTGTCTTAAATAATGAATTAATCATTCCAACCTTGGATGAGTATGTCTTTACTGATGCCATATGCTTTGAAATTAGGGGGGCTCAGTCTTGAACTAACTGCAATAATTAGATGCACATTGGACTATCCCGGAGAACCATATGAGACACCCATTGCTAAAATATCTGCTTCAACCCTTGGGATGATCATGATAGCAAGTGTATTTTCTGTTTGTAGTTCTGTGTTTAGGCCACCAAACTTTGTATTAACCTTTAACAACACGTTTGTCAAATATTGATCATTAACTCTTGTGGGCATAATTAATAGTGTGTCGATATTCACTTGAACGCATCTGGGTGTATCAAAATGTTATGTCCACTGCATGTCAAATCCA
This sequence comes from Dendrobium catenatum, assembly GCF_001605985.2. NCBI lineage: Eukaryota > Viridiplantae > Streptophyta > Magnoliopsida > Asparagales > Orchidaceae > Dendrobium > Dendrobium catenatum. The sequence goes on along the minus strand of NW_021320070.1, from coordinate 1,257,713 downwards.
TCTGGTTACAACTGACATGTTGGTTGTGGAATGAGTAGCTTACAATGTCACTAAACCCCCACACAAAACTCCTATACAATCAAGAGATTCCACACATCAACAACATATCTGTCGTTGCCACTTGTATAAAGGTTTGTGCTCACTTGGATCTTCATATTGACCGCAGGCTAAATTATATTCCTTGATAATCCTTTTGTGCTTATTTGGACCCTACTTAGATCTCGTAAGACATTTCTCCTTCTTGGCATTTGCAAGTTAATATAGTAGGGATTATTTCATCTTTCTACATGGTTTTCATGAAGACTGACATCAACTTCAATTTTCTTATTTGAAAGCATTAATTTGTAATTCACAGGGTATCGCTACCTTGCTATACATATTTTTTATTAACTTATGGACAGTGTGTTATAAACATGATGAGATTTTGTAGTAGCATATAGGAGGTTACTTCTACAGCCTATTGTCCACCTTTACTTGTAGGATGGAAGTGTGCTTGTTTGAATGATAGATACATATAACATAATCATATCCATCATTATTGTCTCCATATGGTTTGCAATGTTTGTATATCTTTACTTATGATCAAATTATACGTACTCATGTTGATCATTGCTTGATGATAAGTTAACTTTGATGCTACGAGTCCATTATCATGCTACGAAGAGTTCATGCCATGGCTTTGTGATCAAGCCATATCCTTCACAATCTCTTATTATTTAGAAATGAGATTATGTTCGCAAGATGGATTGTAACATGTATGCTGACTACGGCACCATTGGTCATTAATATTTTATTCCATTTGAGGTGATTGCTTCTTAACCCTCATGTTAATCATCAGCATGTTACTACATATCCCACTTAATCCTCGTTTGCATGTTGATTGTGTTATGATATCTTCTTCCACCACTCCCCTGCTTTGTTGATTGATGCTTATTTAGATGAATTGGATTCATCATTTAGTATTTGTATTTTTCTTATGATGTTGCATTTATTCAGTTAATGTTCAGTTATAGATTGCATTTCAATTTATTTTCTTGTTGTTTGTTCATTCAGATTCAAATTCATAAGTTCTAGGTGCACAGTAACATGGCGGGATTTCTTGCAGGATTTGCGAAGATTCGGGCGGCATTTCGATTGATATGAGATTTTTCTCATTTCTGTTTTGTTATTTACATAGAGGTCAACATACATATGTTACACATGGAAATTTTTTATTGATCCTTCACAAAAATAATCTATTGGCAGAAAAATTATCAAAATTACTAGACATATTTTGTTTATTCATTTTTCTTTTTTTTCTTTTTCTTGATCGTCATTTTCTAAATTATTCAAACCTTGAGTATTTGATGAGGGTACACTATAACTAATGCAAAAAATATACAAAACTATAGGAAATTCATTGATTACCAATTTTCTAGACCGGCGGTTATCTTGCCACCGATAATAACAGTGGTTTAACCGACGGTCTGACTGCCAGTTATTACTGGTGGCCCAACCGGCCATTATGTAAGCTTAAGCCACCGGAAATACCAGTGGCACAAAAACAGCCAGTTTAACAGCCGGCATTAAAACTTAACGACGCATTACTGGCAACTAAAATCGTCGATGTTAAGTAATTTTGGTAGTGGAGGTTTGAGCCGCCGGAAACTGCCCTAAAGTTAACCATCATGAGCCTCCCATTTCATTCCATCTCCTCCTCTCTCTCCTGCGCTGCGCTCGTCCTCTCTCCCTCCCCCCTACCCTCTCACGAGATCGAGATGATTTAGGCCACCGACGAGCCCCCTCCAGCCTTCGACAAGGTCCCTCAGGCCACCGACGAGCTCTCCACTATAAGGCTGAAGGCTCTCATCGCTCCCGTGCGCAACGCCTACCTCTGCGGGTTTGCACTTTTAATTTTTTTATGTTTTTTGTTATTCCAGTTGGATTACATCAAGGAACATCTCTAAGCCCATATCTTTTTGCTTTAGTCATAAATGTTCTCACTACACATTTGCAAGAGGATTTACCTAGCTTGTTGTATGTTTTTTGTTGATGATATTCTACTATGGATGTTTGTGATTTGGTTTAGATTACACTAAGGATCATTCTTAAGTCAATATTTGTTTTCTTTAGTCATAGATGTTCACACTAGACATTTGTGAGAGGATGTACCATGTTGTATGCCTTTTGTTGATGATATTCTACTTGTTGATAAAACAAGATTACATCAAGGATCACTCTTAAGCCAATATCTTTTTGCTTTAGTCATGGATTTTCTCACTAGACATTTGCAACAGGATGTACCGTGTTGTATGCTTTTTATTGATGATATTCTACTTGTTGATAAAACTAGATTACATCAAGGATCACTCTTAAGCCAATATCTTTTTGCTTTAGTCATGGATTTTCTCACTATACATTTGCATGAGGAGGAATGAATCTTTTGTTCAGAGTGATGGTGAAATAGAAGGGGATATTATAATCACAACTCAAGTTGGATGGTTAAAATGGAGGAATGAATCGGGCTTGTTGTGACTTTCATTCAAATTGTATCTCAATTGTCTTCCTTTAAGTTTGATAAAATATTTAGATGTCAATGTTCGAAGCATAAAAATCAAGCATTCCTCAAGCCCGATGATGTGAAGCTTGATTTATATCGTGGGGGAATTCTTCCAGACTACTGGATTTGGACATCACATGGTGAGTATAAGCCACACAGAGATACTCATGCCGATTCATCCACAGCTTATGAAACATTTGATGAAGATTGAATGAGTAGACCATATGAAGAACTTATTTTTGATGTAGCTGGTTCTAATTTAAGGGCTAGTGTGGAAGAGCCACCAAATGCAAAAATTAAAAAAATATTTAAGTTACTACATGCAGCTAAAAAACCAATTTGGGACGGTTCTAATACTCATTTAGAATTATCCATTGCAGTGAGGATGCTAAGTATTAAAATTGAGTATAATATTTCTCGTGATTGTTTCAATGACTTTATTGGTCTTCTCAAGGAAACTAATCCAACAGATAATTTAATTCCCTCATATTTATACCGAACGAAGAAATTAGTATCTATGTTGGGTCTCACTGCTACAAAAATTGATTATTGTATCAATGGATGTATATTATACTACAAGGTTGATGTAATAGAAGTTTATTGTTGAATCTGCAATGCTCCTCAGTTTAAACCAAACTCGAGTAAATAACGTCATCAAAGAAAAGATGTTCCATATTCCAGTTTATTTTATTTACTGGACATTTCAAGACTTCAGCGACTCTATACATCAATGAGTTCATCAGGTCATATGAGATGGCATAAAGAGAAATTAGCAAAAAGTGTTCTTTCTCATCCATCAGATGCTGAAGCGTGGAAACATTTTGATCGAGTACATGCTTCATTTTCTGTTGAATCCCACAATATAAGATTGAGATTATATGTTGCTGGTTTTACCCGATATAGTCAAGCAGCTACATTGTACTCTTGTTGGCTAGTTATACTAACACCATACAACCTTCTACTAGAGATGTGTATGACTACTCCGTACATGTTCTTAACACTTATAATACATGGACCACATAATACAAAAGCAAAAATTTATATTTGTTTGCAACAATTAATTGATGTGTTGCAGATCTATTTTCATGGATTATAATTTTGAAGATAGCAAACACTCTTATTTCTCTATAACTGCCTTATCTATTGATATTTTAGGTCCACAAGATCATACTGCAATTTGGAACTAGCTCAAGATTAGGTAGACAAGGTCTGAGTCAGTTTGTACCCTTTTTCCTTTTTTGAGTCTATTGTAATTGGTGTGACTTCTGATGTTATGTAACTTTGCACACACACACGTTGGAAAAATTTCTGACTGTTCCCTAGAGTTTACTATTTTTGGTAACATCATTCGGGATGATATTTATATCGGCCTGGACGATCAGTCAAAAAATAGAAACCCTAATTAGGGCATCATCCTCATTAAGGCAGCCGTCATTAAGAACATCGGCCTGGACGATTTTATATCAACCAGGATGATAGGCTCAATTCAGAAAGAATATGTCACCATATCTATTTAGGAATTACTTATTTTTGGATATCATCCCGGTGGATTGGCCTGGCCTATCAGAATCGGCCTGGCCGATCCAGCATAATTTTTTTAAAATAAATATGGTAATTATGGAAAGCAATTACTGGTGATTTACACGATCACATCGGTCGGGTCGATCTCAGGATCAGCGGGATAATTTGACATCGGCCAGCTTCTTTTCATAGTGATGTTCAGGATGAATTTCCCCATATTTTGAACTAATCGTCCAGGATGATATCCTATCGGCCTGGACGATATGACCAAAAATCTCCTGAATGTCCCTAACCGATCTGGCTGATTGAGCGTAATTTATGCTGATCGGCCTGGATGATAAAGTTGACAAGTTGCATTAATGAGCTCATTTTAAGATATTCTATTTAAGCTTTGATAAGGCATCTTTGTAAGTGTCTTTGGCAGTCATTGTAGCTTTGTTCTTTTGGGGGAAACTTGAAGAAAAAGCTTGAAAGGGAGTGAGGAACGGGTGAAGTCTGAGAGAGGGAGAAGATCCTGTGAGGGGGGATTCAAGAGTGTGTGGAGGGGATTCCACACGGTTGCTTCGGCAGGCTTGTACCTTAATACCATCAAATTCAAGACTTGTCTTGAGGGAAGTTCACAGAAGAAGAAGATCTCTTTAGTGTCAAAGGACCTGGCGACTCCACCGCACTGGGGAAGGTGGAAGTGATGTTGTAAGGGCTTCTCCGCCTAGCTGTGGAAGCTAAAGGAGAGACACTTAGTTTAGTGCAATACTTGGAGGGTGCCTCCAAGGAGTGGACTTAGGTCAAGGTTTGACCGAACCACTATAAATCTAGTGTGTTCTTTCCTTTGTTATTTCATCATTTATTTTTTCGCACTTTGGTTTTCTTTGTGGAGAATTTATGGTTTGGTTTGAGTTTTGATTTAAATATTTCTTTTTAAAATACCAATTCACCCCCCTCATGGTTATCCTCGGGCTGGTTCTTAAAGGCTTAATATTCCTAACGAACATTTAAGTGGTATCAGAGCGAGATTCATAAAAATAAATTTTTGAATTTTGATCCATGACTAATTTTTATAATCGTAATATTGTGGAAGGTTATTGAATCACCATACCACTTTTATTTTAAAATATTACATTTGATTTTTAGAAAATTTGCATGTCTACCTTTTTGCAATCAATTGATTTTTGAATGTGGCATATGATTTTAACTAGTTATTCTATATCGTATTGTATTTTAGATGGAATTAAAATTGATATTCCTTTTAATCAATGGAGTAGATAGGAGAAAATCAATGCTCAATAAAATGCAAAATTTATAAACTATTTTTTTCTATGCTTTAAATTTTAAAGATTGTATGTTAGTTTTCACGTGCACTACTGGTAAAAAAATTTAGAATAAATTACACACCATATATGAAGGCACTAGTGAAATCAAGCAATCCAAGTTGAATATTTTAATGCATGATTATGAACTATTTTTCATGAAATCTTATGAGACGATCTTAGACATGAATTCCATATTTATTCAAATTATTACATCATTACATGCTTTAGGAAAGGAGTTTTCAAATTTTGAAAAAGTCAATAAAATTCTTTGTTGTTTACTTCATAAGTTTGATGCTAAAGTTCTTACTATTTGTTAATCAAAAAATTTGAATGAATATTCTATTGATAATTTGATTGGCTCACTCATTGCCTACGAGTAAAGTTTAGGTCAAAGACTTTTGGGTGCAGGTGTAACGATAGTGCTAAATGCTGAAAACATGGAGGAAATTAAAAAGATCACCAAAACATAAGTTTCAACAAAAGTGGAATAAAGATAAAAATGATAAGAATGTTAAGATTACTTCTGACATTATTTGATTTGGATGTAGGAAACCTGGACATATGAAAAATCAGTGCCCTAATTTGAGAACTCCAGTAAAAGAAAAGGGAAAAGCAAAGTAATTTTTAAAATGTACAAATAATGAAAAGAAAAAAAAAACTCTTGGGCAGACTTAGCTTCTGAATCATCTGATCAGGAGCAAGATGATGTTTAAACCATTGTTTGTTTTTTTTTTATTGCATGTTTTGTTTTTTTTTTGTGTTTTTCATGTGTTTTTTGTTTTGGATTTATTTTTTTCATCCTTTCCTTCTTTTCTTTTCTTTTTCTTCTTCTTTAAATTTTAATTGTCTTAACTTTTTTTTTCTCAACGCACTCATCACTATCCTTTTTAAATTTAAAAAATAAGGGGATTAAAAATTTTAAAATGAAAAATCTACCTCCTGCTTTTCTTGAATTCTTGTGTAAGTTGTGGTTGGCTTCTCTAAAAATACTCAAAGGAAGGAAACTCATGATTTTGACTCTCAATCTCTATTTTTTGAAAGAGGTTATTCTACTTTTGATTTAAAATCTTCATCATATTTTAAATTGGATTTTGAAACCGAACTTTTTTAATCTCCCTATATTTTATCTATGGCATAGAAATCTTTTGCAAGTTGTTGAATTTATCTCATAATTTTCTTAATCAAGTAGTTTGTTCTATTAATAGAATGGGTTTACTTTTATTTTTAAAATTTCAGAAATGTAGTATATTCAAAAAAAAAAAGACCAATGATACCAAATAAAAAAAAAGTGGTCAATGATGCCAAATTAAGAAAGATACACAAAGTGTATCAAAAGAAAAAGATGTGCAAAGTAAGCCAAAAACTAACAAGAGACATAAAATGAGCGCACAAGGAGTATGCTTACCTTTTCTATTTTATTCAAAGATTAAGAAAACCCTTGATATTTTTGATGCTTGAGTTTGAAAATCATGATTCCTGATTCAATAATTTGTGCATTAATCTTTTATTAGATATATTTTATGGAAGAAGTTTTGAAAAATTAGTGTTTCTTTTTCTAATTTATTCCTTGATTTAGATATTGGATAAAGAAGTTTTTGATCCTTTAAAAAGAACTTGAGCTTGGATTATCAATTTTTGAATTTCTTACCTCAACAAGATTATGTGTTGTCAATCCATTTCTTATTAAGTTTTTTTTTTAAATTAAGAGGTAACTTTTTTTAAGACTTTTTGTGCCCCTTCTCTTTTTGATAATCTCAAAAGGGGAGAAACGTATTATTGTATTTGTATCTTTTTCATCTTTAAAAAATTTAAAAAATCAAAAATTTTAATTTCTCCTATTTTTTTAAAGTTTTATTTTAGTAAGGGAGAGATTAGGAGAAAATGTTTTATTTTTTACAAATTCAACTAGTAATGTTTGCCATCATAAAAAAGGAAGAGATTGTTACGGATCTATTTTCATGGATTATGATTTTGTTGATAGCAAACACTCTTATTTCTCTACAACTGCATTATCTACTGATATGTCAGGTCCACAAGATCAGACTGTAATTTGGAACCAGCTCAAGATGGGGTAGACTATGTTTGAGTCAGTTTGTACCCTTTTTCTTTTCTTGAGTCTATTGTAATTGGTGTGGCTCCTGATGCTATGTAACTTTGTACACACACACCTTAGAAGAATTTTTTGCTGTTCCCTAGAGTTTACTATTTTTAGTAACATCGTCCGAGATGATATTTATATCGGCCTAGATGATCGGTCCAAAAATAGAAACCCTAATTAGGGCATCATCCTTATTAAGGCGGCCGTCTTTAAGAACATCAACCTGGATGATTTTATATCGGCAAGGATGATAGGTTCAATTCAGAAAGAATCTGCCGCAATATCTATTTAGGAATTACTTATTTTTGGACATCGTCCTGGTGGATCGGCTTGGCCTATCAGGATCGGCCTGAAATTACTAGATGGACAAGAGGGGGGTGAATTGTGAAAATTTTAATGCAATAATTAAAATCTAAGCAGGAGTTCTAATTTTTTGATGTTTTTAAATTTTTAACATGAAAATTTAAACTACTACGAAGGCAAACAATTGAACTCACTGTGCAATAATAGAATCCTTTTTCTTTCTCAAGTTTTCACCAAGCAAGTATTATGAAAATAAAATGCATGCAAGAATAAAAAGCAATAAGGAAAAAGCACACCAAAATTTTTATAGTGGTTCGGTCAAACCATGACCTACGTCCACTCCCCGGAGTCCTCCGCTCCGAGAATTTCACTACAAACTATAGCTCTCCTTTTTCCCTCATCGGTAAGACGGAGAAGCCCTTACAATACTCCAGTTCACCAACCAGGCGTGGCGGAGTGCCAAGCGCTGTTTTCACCCTCCTGGTGACGACAGAGAACCTTCTAATTTTTCACCTTCCTAGAGAAGGTAGAGTGCCTTCGAGGTCACGGATGTAGAAGAGCCTCCTCCTTAGAGAGCCTCCCACAAGTTCTTCCCGGGCCACAGGAGGAGCAAGATGCAGCAAGATCAAAAGCAATCGTGTGATCTCCCTCACACCTCTTCTCCCTCACCAAGCTCACCTTCCACTTTCTCTCTCAACACCTCAAAACTTCTCAAGAGTCTCTCCCAAGGATTTCCTCTCTAATCACGTTCCCCTCTTTCTGTCTCTCTTTCAAAAATATAACAATTTTGACACATAAAATGGGCTCCAAAATCCTTGAAATTTTCAAAGTAGCCATTACAATCGTACAGTACGATTTCACATCGTACAGTATAACATGTATAAATAGGCTTTGCCTGGTACGAAGTTGTATGAATAATTCAAAATCAATTCGTACGATACGATACTAAATCGTATGGTACGATCCTCAACACTACTGCTCATTCAGGATGATAGCCGGGATGATCAAATGTCATCTCTGTTCATCGTATGGCACGATATATATCGTATAGTATGAATGGTCAAAATCAAGGCATCATTTAGGATAAATTCTGGGATGATCAAATGTCGTCTATGTTCATCGTATGGTATGATATACATCGTACAGTATGAATGGTCAAAATCAAGGCATCATTTAGGATAAATTTTTGGACCATCAAATGTCATCTCTATTCATCATATGGTACGATAGATATCGTACCGTATGATAAGACAAAAATAAGGGATCGTCCAGGACGACCTCCAGGATTATCAGAATTCGTCTCTGTTCATCATATTGTACGAATGTGTTCGTATAGTAGGATTTTCAATTTATAATTAATCCTTGATTTCTTGCACTAATTATGGGTTAAATTAAGTAAGTATTTAAAATAGATCGTGCAGTGCAAAGGTTGTTGTACAGTACAAACAGCGGAGAATAACTTAAGTTAATGTGACGGCTAGGGTTTTGGATTTGAAACACATCGTACAGTACAATATTAGTCGTACCGTACGCTTTGTTCATAGAACACGTTTTACAATATAAGATTGTACGGTACGAAATAACTTCATACAGTACGATTACCATTGAAAGAAAAACTATATTTTTTATTTTTAAAACAGTCTGTGTGTGTGCATGGTTGCTCAGACTTACATGTAATTTATTTCCACACTCAAGAAAATAGAAAGTAAAATAAATAAAAAATTACATTGTCAGACTCATACTCCTAATCTAACCAGACTTGAGTCTTCCCGTTGTCCTGAGTGTCTTGTGATCTTCCTAAAATATTAGTACTCATGGACAATAGCAAAACATAAATGATATTCAATGAAAAGTAGTTCAGCCGACATTATTTTTCATCATCAAAATCTTAAACTCGGGGTCATGGGTCGCAACAATCTCCCCCTTTTTGATTCAAACAATGTTTGTTGTAAACAAGTTTGAAAGGCATTTTTTTAATTTAAACAGAAGAACAAGAAAAGGCACTAAAAAGAAAAATGTAGTGTGAACTAAAAGGAATTGCATTATATTTAACATAAGAGCAAACAAATTACAACATAAGAAAAACTTCAACAACCTTCTTCCCCTTTTGACAGCGCCAAAAAGAGGAGCAAACACTACGAAAGAAAAATACAACACATACACTTCAAAGGGAATGACCCTAATCACTTGGAGGTGGAGGTGGGTGTGGGTAAAAATAGTAAAGGATTGTGTCAAATTGTTGATCAATCGCGTTGAAGCGTTCCCCAAACCATTGCATGTCAGTCTCGTGTTGCTAATGTTGCTCTTGAATGTGCGTATCGAGAGGAGTCTGAAGTTGGTTGAAATGTTCAACCAAATTATCGTGAGGATAAGATGGTGCAGGAGCTCGGGGTGCTGCATGTCATCATCAAATTCAGGCTCTTCAGGCTCTTGTCCCTGTTGAAAAAGAATACTGAAAGAGGAATCCGTATAAAAGAGTGGAAGATTATTGGGTTCACCATGATAGGTTAGTTGGTATTTATTTTGAAGGATATATCCTATAAGGTAACCAAGAGCTATATTTTGTTTCCGACAAGTAGTGGGGAGGCGAATGAAAGTCATATGACGAATGTAGTCATTAATTAGATCTGCCTCATAAAATTTGGTGTTGGTCATGATCAGATAGGTAGCGATAGATAAAGTCGGGGTCATGTTGATCCGGTCACCAGCTTTGGGTATAATAGAGGTTCTAAGGACATGTTGAATAATTATGGCATTTTGAGTGAGTGATTGGACGAGAGGCTGGTGTTGATAGAATGCGGTGTTCCTAAGGACTTGATTAACCTCACTCCAATCAAATTCATTTGTGAGAAAGGAACGAACCCTAGGACCTTCAGTGGATAGCCCAATATAATGGGCGATGTCGGCTCTGGTGATCTCTATGTTTTGATGACAAACAAAGGAGTTGAAAGTTGTGTTGTCGACGGTGTAGGTTAGATTTGCTAGAAATTCCAAAAGAAGTTCAGAGTTGTAGGGGAAGGCTAGAGTGAGGAGGAACTGAATGGTGGTGGAAGTAAATTGGATCATTACCTTGAAATTCAGGGCAGCCTGATTGAGCATTTTGGAAGGTGTAATTTTGCAGGCTTTGAACTTATGGTATGCATCCTCATTATCAGCATTCAAGAATCGAGCGCTATGGCAGCGAGAGGAAGATGAGCTTCCATCTACCAAACGACCTCTCTTGCTAGAACTAGACATCATGTAGAGGCAGAGTAAAGGTGAGAAGAAATAGGTGTAATGAGTGAAGTGAGTTGCAAGTGAAGATATCTGCCTAGCCAGCCAATTTATAGACATTTTGAACCATCATACAGTACGATCGTGTTCATACAGTACAATTGGTAATAAATGTTCTGACTTATCATTTTGGGAAAAGGTGGTCAAAGCATATAGTACTTAATATCGTACAGTACGATCAGAAGAATATCAATCATCCCGAGGGTCATCAGTACGACTTTTGAAAAAAAGTTTCGTACTATACAAACAGATGTATCGTTCAGTACGAACGACATTTATATCATACCAGACTCCTTTATGTCGTTCTCATCCATTTTGCTGAGGTGGAACGTACAGTACGAAGTGGAGGTATCATATAGTACGAACACCAATAATAACGTACCAAATAGAGTTAATTCGTGCCAATCCGTTTGCTGACATGGATCATACAGTACGATGAGGTGATATCGTACAGTACGATGATCAATAATTTTGTACCAGACGAATTGAATGACTACCAATTGTATCATACAGTACAATGTGGATCGTACGATACGATCAATAGAGGCGAAATTTGCCTATAGGTTATGTTTTGTGTAAATTGACATATATCGTATAGTACGAACTATGTATCATACAATATGATAATAAAATATCACATTTGATGGTTTTGTATAGTGAGTGCGTGATGATCAGGAACAGCCTTAGAAGATTTTTTTTTTATACAGTAATGTCTATGACACCTAGTCTAGTCTTCAAGATGCTAAAGGTGACGAATGCTAGTGGTTTTATGAATATGTCAGCTAATTGATCTCCTGTAGTGATATGATATAATTTTATATCTCCCTTAGCAACGTGATCTCTTATGAAATTGTGTCTAATGTCAATGTGTTTCGTTCGAGAGTGCTGAATTGTGTTCTTATAGATGTAGATCGCACTTATATTGTCACACATGATTGAGATGGTTCCTACAGTAGGCCAAGATTAAGAATTTGTTGTTTTAATCATAGTACTTATGCAGTGCAACTTCCTACTGCAATATATTCTACCTCGCCCGTGGAAAGGGCTACTAAGTTTTGCTTCCTACTGGATCAATAAACTAATGATTGTCCTATGAATTGGCATGTACCAGAGGTGCTTTTTCTATCTATCCTATATCCTACAAAATCAGAATCTGAGCACCCTAAGATTTCAAAGGAAGTGTTGTGCCTTGGATACCAAATTCCTAAGTTTGGGGTGCCTAGTAGATATCTAAGGATTCTCTTGACTGTAGTTAAGTGAGACTCTTTATGATCGGCTTGAAAATGGGCACAGAGGCACACACTAAATATTATGTCCGGTCTACTAGCAGTCAGGTAAAGAAGGGATCCAATCATTCCTCTATACTTTTTCTGATCTATTGATTTTCCACTATGATCTTTGTCTAAATATTAAGTACATGTGTAGGATTTCTAATGGCCTAGAGCTGATCACATATCTAACTGAATGGAAGGATGATTTGACTTATTTTCCTAGTTGGCAAACATCATATAAGTGAACCTTAGTAAAGTCTAACTTAGGTACACCTCTAACTAGATTTTTCTGAGTGATATTTTTAAGTGTTTTCATAGTAGCATGGCATAGTCTCCTATGCCATAGCCATGAGTCATCAACTATTATTTTCAAACAAAATGAATTTGAACTATCAATACAATCAAGGTCTAACATGTAAACATTGTTCATTCATTTTTCTTCTAAAACTAGTTTATCATTTAAACTAATCAGGCATTTATCAGATAGAAATTTTATATCAAAACCTTTATCACATAATTGACTAATGCTAAGTAAGTTATGCTTCAAACCATCAACTAATAAAACATTTTCAATTAAAAAATTCTTAGCATCACCAACAATACCTGAGCCTATCATTTTCCTAGTAGTGTTGTCTCCCAATGTTACTTTGCCTCCGGTTCTGGTCTCCAGTAGAATGAACTTCTTCATATCTCCAGTCATGTGTCACGAGCAGCCACTATCCAAGTACCACATGCTCTCACTAGGTCTTTTGTGAGAGCATAATTTCATTCAAGGGTTAGATTTGGGAACCCAAATGAGTTTAGGTTCCTCCTTATGCTTGCATGAATGAGATATATACATGATATGCTGTGATGGATACACTTTAGATCTCCATACTAAGTGTGTCCTACGATGAATTATGCAAGTGCGGGCTATGTGACCTAGCATGCCACAAGAGAAGCACCTAACACCAGGAAATGGATTCACTAACTTATGTGGGTGGTGATGCCTCTTTCTAAAGTTGTGTGATACATGTTGTGTTGGGGGTTGACTAGGTTGGGCTAATATGAGTTATGCAATTTCTTTTTCTAATTATTTGTTCTTTCTTGAAAAGTATTATTTTGATATGTCAATCCACGAACTTCTATTTTTAACAAATGTTCACTGTGATCTACTTCTAATGTAAGTTTGTCTAGTCTATGAAAAGCCTCTTCTAGTTCAACATGAGTGGTTTTCAAGATTTCATGCATTTCAATTAGTTAAATATGCTTCTTATTTAATACATCATACTCATCAAGAAGTAGCATATGATCTTTATCTAAATAATTTTTTTTTAACTAATTTAGCATGCTTAGTTTCTAAATAATTAAATTCAATATTAAGACTAGTATGCATCTTTTTCAACTTCCTATATGAGTCATGAATATTTTCAAAAATAAGCAATAATTCTTCATATGAAAGTTGACATACCTCATCTTGATCTAATTGATCAAAGTTATCATTAGCCATAAGACACAAATTTGTTACCTCCTCGTCTGCTTCTTCTTCTGACGATTCTGAGGCAGAGTCAGCCCAAAAAGCTTTTTGTGTCTTCATCTTTTCTTTCTTGTACTTGGTTTTTTCCTCTCCTTTATCCTTAGTTTGTTGGCTCTTCAAGTTGGGGCAATCATCTCGAAGGTGACCTAGCTTTCTGCACTCAAAATAGATTGTATCAGATGAAACTTTATTAGACTTTGAGCTTTTACCTTTATTGCAGCCGTTCTGATGATGCTTTTGTTTTCTCTTTAAGAAGTTCTTGAACTGTCGGGTCATCAATGCTATATTATCTTCTTCCTCCCCTACAGAGCTGTCACTTTCTAAGTTGTTTTCTTTTAGTGCCACCGTTCGCTCCTTCTTCTTTTCGCCTGCATCACTTTGTCTTTGACTCACTCCTTTCTCGTATGTAATGAGTGACCCAAGGAGATTATCAATAGAATAAACATTAAGATCTTTAGATTTAGTGATAGCAGTTATCTTAGCATTATAGGAACTAGGTAAGAATCTCATAATCTTATTAACTTTCTCATAATTTGAAATATCTCTACCAAATGCATACAAGGATGTCACAATTTGGGTGAACCTAGTGTACATGTCAGATATTGTTTCGCTAGGTTTTATACGGAAGAGTTCATAATCATGCAATAGAATGTTAACCTTAGACTAATTTACTTCACTTGTTCCTTCGTATGTAATGCACAGTCTATCCCAAATCTCCTTATCAATAGCACAGGTAGAAACTCTCATATAATCCTCAGACTTTAATGAATTTTTAACATAAAAATTTAAACTACTACGAAGGAACACAATTGAACTCAACGTGCAACAATAGAATCCTTTTTCTTTCACAAGTTTTCACCAAGCAAGTATTATGAAAATAAAATGCACGAAAGAATAAAAAGCGATAAGGAAAAAGCACACCGAAATTTTTATAGTGGTTCGGTCAAACCATGACCTACGTCCACTCCCTAGAGTCCTCCGCTCTGAAAATTTCACTACAAACTATAGCTCTCCTTTTTCCCCCCTCGGCAAGGCGGAGAAACCCTTACAATACTCCCTTTCACCAACCCTGCGTTGTGGAGTGCCAAACGCTGTTTTCACCCTCCTAGTGATGGCAGAGAACCTTCTCATTTTCTCTCTCTCCTGGAGAAGGCAAAGTACCTTCGAGGTCATGGATGTATAAGAGTCTCCTCCTTAGAGAGCCTCCCACAAGTTCTTCCCGGGCCACAGGAGGAGCAAGATGCAGCAAGATCGGAGCAACCGTGTGATCTCCCTCACACCTCTTCTCCCTCACCAAGCTCAACTTCTCCTTCCTATCTCAAACCATCAAAACTTCTCAAGAACTCTCTCCCAAGGATTTCCTCTCTAATCACGTTCCCCTCTTTCTATCTCTCTCTAAAAAACATAACAATTTTTACACATAAAACGGGCTCCAAAATCCCTAAAATTTTCAAAGTAGCCGTTACAATCATACACTACGATTTCACATCATACAATATAATATGTATAAACAGGCTTCAACCTGGTACGCAGTTGTACAAACAGTTCAAAATCAATTCGTACGGTACAATACTAACTCATACGGTACGATACTAAATCGTACGGTATGATCCTCAACAATACTGCTTGTACAGGATGATAGCCGGGACGATCAAATGTCATCTCTGTTCATCGTAAGGTACGATATACATCGTACAGTACAAATGGTCAAAATCAACGCATCTTCAAGGATGAGTTTCGGGACAATCAAATGTCGTCTCTGTTCATCGTATAGTACGATAGACATCGTACCATAAGATGAGACAAATATAAGGGATCGTTTAGGACAACCTCCGGGACGAAATTCATCTCTTTTCATCGTATTGTACGAATGTGTTTGTACAGTATGATTTTCAATTTTTAATTAAGCCTTTATTTCTTGTACTAATCACGGGTTAAATTAAGTAAGTATTTAAAATAGATCGTACAGTACGAAGGTCGTCATACAGTACGAACGACAGAGAATAACTTACTTAAGTTAATGTGACGGCTAGGGTTTTGGATTTGAAACACATCGTACAGTATGATAGTAGTCGTACCGTATGATTTGTTCACAGAACATGTTTTACAATATAAGATCGTATAGTACAAAATAACTTCGTACAGTATGATTACCAGTGAAAGAAAAACTATATTTTTTTACTTTTAAAACCCTCTCCCTATGTGTGTGTATATGGTTGCTCAGACCTAGATGCAATTTATGGCCAGACTCAAGAAAATAAAAAATAAAATAAATAACAAATTATATTTTCATATTCATACTCCTAATCTAATCAGACTTGAGTCTTCCCGTTGTCCTGAGTGTCTTGTGATCTTCCTGAAATGTTAGTACTCATGGACAATAGGAAAACATAAATGATATTCAATAAAAAGTAGTTCAGCCGACATTATTTTTCATCATCAAAATCTCAAACTTGGGGTCATGGGTCGCAACAATCTCCTCCTTTTTGATGATGTCAAATAATATTTGTTGTAAGCAAGTTTGAAAGGCATTTTTTTTAATTTAAACAGAAGAACAAGAAAGGCACTAAAAAGGAAAATGCAGTGTGAACTAAAAGGAAATGCATTATATTTAACATAAGAGCAAACAAATTACAACATAACAAAAACTACAACAACACTCTCCCCCTTTTAACAGCACCAAAAGGAGGAGCAAACACTACGAAAGAAAAATACAACACATACACTACAAAGGGAAGGACACTGATCACTTGGAGGTGGAGGTGGGTGTGGCTGAAAATAGTGAAGGATTGTGTCAAATCGTTGATCAAACGCATTGAAGCGTTCCCCAAACTATTGCATGTCGGTCTCGTGTTACTGATGTTGCTCTTGAATGTGCGTATCGAGATGAGTCTGAAGTTGGTCGAAACGTTCGACCAAATCGTCGTGAGGATAAGATGGTGCAGGAGCTTAGGGTGCTGCATGTCATCATGGACGAGCTAGAGCTGCTGCTGGGGCATCTTCTTTTACATCATCAAATTCAAGCTCTTCAGGCTCTTGTATCTGTCGGAAAAGAATACAGAAAGAAGCATCCATATAAAATTATCGAGTTCACCAGGATAGGTTAGTTGGTATTTATTTTGAAGGATGTATCCTATAAGGTGACCAAGAGCTATATTTTGTTTCCGGCGAGTAGTAGGGAGACGAACGAAAGTCATATGATGAATGTAGTTAATAATTAGATCTGCCTCATTAAATTTGGTGTTGGTTATGATCAGATAGGTAGCGACAGATAAAGTCGGGGTCATGTTGATCCGGTCGCCAGCTTTGGGTATAATAGAGGTTCTAAGGACATGTTGAATAATTCGGGCATTACGAGTGAGTGATTAGACGAGAGGCTGGTATTGTTAGAATGCGGCGTTCCTAAGGACTTGATTAACCTCAATCCAATCAAATTTGTTTGTGAGAAAGAAACGAACCCTAGGACCTTCAGTGGATAGCCCAATATAATAGGTGATGTCGGCTCTGGCGATCTCTACATTTTGATGACCTTCATAGAACATGTTTTACAATATAAGATTGTACATTACAAAATAACTTCATACAATACGATTATCAGTGAAAAAAAACTATATTTTTTACTTTTAAAAACCCTCTCCCCCTGTGTCTGTGCATGGTTACTCAGACTTACATGCAATTTGTGGCCAGACTTAAAAAAATAAAAAATAAAATAAATAACAAATTACATTGTCTGACTCATACTCCTAATCTAACCAGACTTGAGTCTTCTCGCTGTCCTGAGTGGCTTATGATCTTCCTGAAATATTAGTATAGCAAAACATAAATGATATTCAATGAAAAGTAGTTCAGAAGATATTATTTGTCATCATCAAAATATCAAACTCGGGGTCATGGGTCGTAACACGGCCTGGTCGATCCAGCACAATTTTTTCTAAATAAATTTGGTAATTAATGAAATCAATTAATGGTGATTTGCATGATCATATCAGCCGGGCCGATCTCAGGATCGGCCGCGACGATTTGACATCGGCCTGCTTCTTTTCAGGGCTATGTTCATGACGAATTTCCCTATATTTTAAACTAATCATCCAAGAAGATATCCTATCGGCCTGGACGATATGACAAAAAATCTCTTGAACATCCCTAATCGACCAGGCTGATTGAGCG
Organism: Dendrobium catenatum; assembly: GCF_001605985.2. Classification (NCBI taxonomy): domain Eukaryota; kingdom Viridiplantae; phylum Streptophyta; class Magnoliopsida; order Asparagales; family Orchidaceae; genus Dendrobium; species Dendrobium catenatum. Next base: position 1,239,715 of record NW_021320070.1, on the reverse strand, counting down.
TAACTTATGCTGATCGGCTAAGCCAATATTTATATCCGCCTGGATGATTGTAACATCAATTTTGCTCCAGGTTTGTCCGGACGAAGTTGGATCGTCCGGGACGATCGGTACAGGTTGTTCAAGGAAAACAGTTCTAGCTGCATGGAATCTCACATATGACAAATCAACTAAACAATATTTTCTCCTTCGAGCTACATTGTTGTGGACCATTGGTGATCTTCCAGTTTATGGTATATTATTTGGTTGGAGCACAACTGGAAATTTAGTATGTTCTTATTACATAGAGAATATTAAAGCTTTCACACAAAAATATGGAGGGAAAAATACTTGGTTTGATTGTGATCATATGTTTCTACCTGCTGATCATCAATTTCAGAGGAATAAGGAAGCATTCGTTAAAAATAAAGTTGAGCGGTCACCTCCTTGACTCAGATTACTAGTGATGATGTACTACAGAGACTTTTTGATATTCCATCAATTATTAATTTTTCAATATTATCAGAGTCTAAATATCTGAGATATGATGTTGAACATAATTAGATTAAAAAAAGTATTTTCTTGACATTATCATATTAGAGATCTAATTTGATAAGACATAATTTGGATGTTATGCATATTGAGAAGAACTTCCTGGATAATATTTTTAATATAATTATGGATGTTAAAGGTAAGAGTAAAGATAATGTCCAAACAATGATGGACATTAAAGAGTACTGCTGGTGAAAAAAATCTAGAGTTAGTAATAACAATTGACGGCAAAATAATGAAGCCCAAAGTACCTTACTCTTTCACGTTAGTGCAAAAAAGATCAATATGTTAGTGGTTTAAAAGTTTAAAAATGCCTGATGGCTATAGATCAAACATAAGTCAATGTGTTGACTTGAAATCTGCGAGGTTATTTGGATTAAACAGTCATGATTGTCACATAATTATGGAGGTTCTTCTTCCGATCATAGTATGTTTGTTACCCGATTACATATCAAATCCGTTGACTGAGCTTAGCATTTTCTTCAAAGACTTATGTTCATCTAAACTAAGCAAAGATGCTTTACGGAGGAGCGAGAATAACATACCAATCATCCTCTGTAAGTTAGAAAAAAATTTTCCCATGAGTTTTTTTTTATTTTATGGAATATCTTCCAGTCCATCTACTTTACGAAGCTAGAGTTGGTGGACCTATATAATATCATTGGATATATCCTTTCGAGAGGTAAAATATATTTTTATTAAGTGTCCAATATTTTTGAATAAGTTGAAAGAATATATGTTTATTAACTTAATAATTGTAATTGTTTAATATATATTTGAACAAGTTGAAGAAATATATTAAGAATAAAGCACGACTAGAATGATCGATATGTTAAGCATATTTGTCTCAAGAAACCACTCACTTTTACTCCTACTACTTCGAGCCTCATGTAAGGAGTACAAGAACAAAGATTGGTCGTAACATGGATTCGATGTAGAAGAACAATCACAGGCTACACTATCAGTATTTAGAAGTCATGGAAAGCCCAGTGGCAAATGTGTTGAAAGATTTCTCAACGATTTAGAAATCAAAACAATAAATTTATATGTGCTACTAAACTGTGAAGAAGTTGAGCCAATCTTAGAATAAGTTCTTCCATAATGTGAATAGTGAGTAATGTTTATTTAAAATATTAAAGTATTATTTAAATGATTTATCACTAGGTATTTTATAAGAAATTTGCCACTAACAGATTCGACGGATATTGAGCAAGCTGTTGCAAATGAATTCCCAATTTGGTTCAGATCTTATGTGAGCTCATAAATTTTAAAATTTTAATTTAAATTACATCTTATTTATTACAAAAAATACTAATATTTAAAAATATTTATATGTATAAAATCCTGATAACAAATATTTCGATAAAGGTTTGCAAGCACTAGCATGGGGTCCAATGCGAAAAGTAAAAACATGGCCAATATATATAATAATGGGTTCAAATTTCATATCAAGTCGTGGAGTGAAGGAAGAAAAATTAAAAATTGTGAAGTATGTATTAGAGGGAATACTCATGAATCGACCTAAATTTTTAAGTATCATATATGGTCAGATGTTATTGGAGGAAGACAGAGAGGAATGGTATATGGCTTGGGTTCGCAAGGCTATGCTTATGAGGGTAGTTCATCCACCTCAGTATTTTATGATCCAAGTGGAACTGAAGAAACTGTAAGCTAGAGGGTTGCAGCGCTGACGAGAGAGACATAAGAGATAAGAAATGTTCAAAATGAAATGCAAGCACAGCTGCGATCCTATAGAGATGAAAATCAAAAGAAGAAAGAGCAAGAGATAGAGTAGCCACATGCATCTCCAGACGAGGATTAACACTCTTTTAAGTTTGATGAACTTATGATGATCTGATTTTAAACTTATTTGGTTTAACTTTTTGCTTCAGTTATGAACTTATGAACTTGTTTGGTTTCACTTATTGTTTTATTTGGTTTCACTTATTGAATATATCATCTCTAATTGTTGTGATTGACTATAGTGGCGTGTTGCCCAAAATTGTTGTGATTGTTGTATTTTCTGTGCAGGTTTAAAGTTTAGGGTAAAAATCCCTCAAATAGAGGGGAGGCTGTCATTTTTTTCAGATGCTACAGGTTTACGGTGGCCAACCGGCGGTACAAATCGCCGGTGAAAAAAATCGCTGGAAAAAAACATCGTTGGTTTCCAGCTCCATTTTTTCCGGCGGTTGCTAAACCGCCGAAAAGCCTCCAGTGTTTTACATAACCACCGATAATAAGTGATTTTCCATTAGTGCAAATTATGTGTCTATTTGAGTAATCGTTTTTGCTGCTTTACTTTTCAAACAATAATCACAATTTCATTTGGCTACTATTTTTTTGTTTCTATTACTATTTTTCAAAAAAACTATGTGATGATAATTTTTTGTTTCATTTATAATAGGTTATATTTGGGACAACTATGACGTTTTATAAAGTTGGTTATGAAATTTATGTACGGAAAGTAATTTAGTTACTATGATGGCAGAAAGTAGCTTTCAACCATACAAATTTATTAAAATTAATGATAAAAAGATAAAAAAGCAGTAGCCAAATGAAATTATCATATTTGATTGAAAAACAAATCAGCAAGAAAACAATTCTGAACACTATTGCCAGCTCAAATAAACCCCAACTTCATAATTCAATTCCAAAAATAACATTTTTTTAATCACTACCTAATTAGAGAGAAGACATCCTTCAAAATTAGAAGATAGTCTATAAAAATATATATATATGGATTATTTATTTGTGTAGATATATGTCGACCATATCGACATAGGTTGGAACAAGCAGACCAATGCTGATTGACGCATAAATGACACTGATTCATTACACGGAAATCAAAACTGGCATGCTTGTCCGAGCCAATAGCAACGATCATATTAGAGAAGCAGCATGTCTAAACTGTTGGTGGAAAATTTTAACTAGCAATCATGTCTTAGATTCAAAAACTTATTTATATATATATGTTAATTTATCTTAATTAGCTCAAAAGTCCTAAAAAAATAACTATACTAGAGAAAACTCATTTACTGAGAGTTCTTTTAAATTATTGGCAAAACCCAACGCTCCTACATCAAACTTGCTTTAATGATAATGTCAGTAATAATAATAATGCAAATTAATATAAAAATGTTAAGACATTATTATCAAAAACATGAATCAAATCTCTCCTACATCATACTAATACTTCTCCAGCTTTTCAACCAAGAGAAAGAAATGACTCAATTTTGTAGGTAACTGGATTAAGAAATGGCTAACTTTTAAGGTTTAAATATCATTAAAAAGATCTTTAATTTTAATCCCTTTTAGTTAAAAATTATGCAGAAACAGAAATAAGTTAAAAGAGACTACATACATAAGATTTAATGACAATTAGAATATTAATTATTTATAAAACAAACACGGCTTTAATTTTCTACGTCAAATTCTCTTTCAAATAATTAAATTTTTAAAAAAAATTATTACATTCGGGTTAACTTAAAACAAACAAACATAACTGTATAAAAAAATTATTCAAGAATCGAAGTAAACAATGCCACAAGTGGATGCAATACCATTCAGAGCTAGAAGTTTTGCATTAGCTGCATGTGTTCACAGCTGAGAGAAATATTGTTACACAGCTTCATACAGCAGAGTACAACCATGTTGAGTTCAGTGTTAATCCATGTTTAACTATGCTTTAAAGGTACAATAGTGCATCTTCAAAAGCATTTCACAGGTTTACCAAAGTCACAGGTAGATAATCATTGAAAAGATAGAAAATATATTAATAGATAAAGGTGCTTCCACAAATTAGGTATCAGCTGCAGCAATGCACTCTGATGTTGCAACATTCCGGAGATTGAGAATGATAACAACCTGCAGGTTAAAAATAAGTAAGCAATATAGCAAAATTAGATCTCTTCTCTTACATGGTAAGAACGTATCATATAGAACATATAAACAAAACAAGATGAAAGTAAATTCACAGCTATTGATGAAACTAATTTGCAGTAACTAAATATAATGAAATTTTAATAATAAATCCTTAAAGCAAATCCCAACAATAAGGGCTGAGATAGAGAGAGCCAGTTAGAGAGAGAGAGAGTCTAGGTTTTCAAATTTCTGTTTCAGCGGGTCTTGATTTTCGCAGCTGTTTTGGCCGGCGTTCAGCCGGCACTCCGGCGGCACCGGGGACGGAGATGGAGCAAAGACGTCTCATTCCTTCGGAAGCTTGGAAGAATTACAAGAAAGGTCTATCTGTTCCGTTTCTTGATTATTCAGAGGTTTTTAATGGCAGATCCAAAATTTTGGAGGGTTCAACAAGAACTTCAAAGGTTTGAGTGAGAAACCATTGGTTATCAATGAGGGGGGATTTTTGGCTAAGAAGGAGATCCCCAGCCATGTTCCTGATAAAGGAAAGGATGTAATTGAGGAGGTTTTTCTGAATAAGCTGGATGCTTCACCTATTCTTGACGGTGGGAAGAAGGTTGATGATGGTCTGAATTTAGGTTCATCATCTTCTTCTGGACTGAGGATCAATTCTAGTATTTGTTTTAACACCAAATCATTGCCGTCTTCACCGATTAATAGAGATTTTATCTCTGATGTTCCGTTGAATATCAGTTCTAAGGGTGTAGATGTTGTGGATGAGGATTTGCCTCTGAAGAAGATTGGTGGTTTATCTGTGAAGGTTCCAGAAGTTAATTTATCTAATTCGGCTGCTACTGAGGTGAAGGAACGTAATGTGAGGATTCAATCGGCTTGGAGCAAGAAACCGAATGTGAAGGTAGACAATCTGGAGCTGGGATCATTTCTGTCTGATGATGGTAAGATGGTGTTTCTTCACGCTGAGAAAGAAATGGAAAATGCTAAGAGACTTGAAAAGGCTATTGTGGTGAAAATTTTTAGAGAAAATATTCCTTTTCATGTGGTGAGCAGAGAGTTGAGAAGACAATGGGAGAAATTTGGTAAATTCCACATTACTGGTTTGGGTCTTGGATGGATTTTGTGCTCGTTTGAGGATGCAAATGCAGTTGATAGTATTCTCTCAGGTGGGCCTTGGTGGATTAGAGGACAGGTGATTGGATTGGATAGATGGTCGGCCAATTTCAATCCTTCGTCTCTTAAAGGCATTTCTTCTCCTGTGTGGATTAGGTTGCCCAATTTTCCTCTTCAATGTTGGGATGAGGTAAATATTTGTAGAATTGCCTCGTTAGTAGGCAAGCCATTTCTACTAGATGGGAACATGTTCCAGTGGAGCAGAAGGGAATTTGCTCGGGTATGTGTGCGCATTCCTCTTGACATGAAACTTCCTCACTGTGTTCGGGTGAAGGGATTAGCTGGGGAATTTTTTCAAAAGGTGGAGTATGAAGGGGTTTCCAAAATCTGAACTGAATGTGGCAAGATTGGACATGCTTTGAAAGAGTGTGGTGAGTTGAAACATAAGGTGGAAATTGGATCCAGTAGTGTACAGCCTGTTGGTGTGGATAGTGATCAAATCCTGCAAACGGTTGCTGCGAGATCTCTGGTTGTGGAAAGAAGAAGTGATAATAATCACTGGATTCAGGTTCAGCATGGTAAAAAGAGAGTGAATAAGGTGGCTAATAATAGAAGATTCTTTAATAAGAAAGTTTCTATCCCTATGTTCCTAAGGTTGGTCTTTCTATTTTAAAGAATATGAGGAATGTGGAAGTTACAAACTTGTGTAATAAACAAGCTGAGGCTTTGGTAAGTTCGAATATCCCTGAAGCTATTGAGAATAAAGTGATTGTGGATGATAGCCCTGATGTGGAAGCTAATCCTGCAATTGAAGTAAAACAAGGAGAAAATACAAAGGATAATTCTGCTTTTGAAGTTCTTAACAGATTCGAGGTTTTATCTGGTTTAGATGAATCAAGTACTTTGAAGGAATTTGTAGCTGATGATATGAACGAGGCAGAGGAAGGAGAAATATTGGTTCCTGATAAAGATTTGGCTTTGAGCATCACAGATCGGTGTGCTGATCAACAGTCAGGGATTTTACAGAAGACTGAGAAGGGTCTATCAATTCCTAAAGGGTCTATGGTGGGAAGTCACTCTTATGAGAAAAAAGTTAAGCTTTTTAAAGAGCTTAAGTCCCTTGGATCAGGAAACATTATTCCTCGTAATAGGAAGATGGATGGTGGAAAAACTAAAAAGGTTGGGGGGCCTTCCCCCATCTTTAAACAATGACTTCCTTGTTATTTTGGAAGTGTAGAGGAGCCAAGAAGGTTGAGGCTACTCTATATCTTAAGGAGGTGATCAAGGATAAAGGGGTTTTCTTTGTGGGTTTATTGGAAACGAAGATTAATTCTCTGGATAATAGTCATCTTATGGAGTTTCTGGGCATGAACTGGGATTTTTTTCTGGTTCCTGCAGTTGGACTCTCGGGTGGCTTGTTGGTGTTATGGAGAAAAGATTTAGCAACCTTCTCTGTTATTGAGGCTTATTCTCAAATGATTTTGGGAAAATTGGATGTTATTGGAAAGGGCAGCTGGATTGTTGCCTCTGTTTACGGCAGCACAGATGCTCGCGAAAGGAAGAGACTTTGGGATGATCTTGAAAGGCATTGTTCAGGCAATTTACCTATGGTGGTGGGAGGTGATTTTAATTGTGTGCTGTCTCAAGCTGAGAAAAGAGGGGGAAGAAGTTTACTTTGACTCAAGGCTCCAAGGATTTTAATAGCTTCATGATTAAAAATGATCTTCATGAGGTAAGATCAATGGGACCAAGGTTCACTTGGTGTAATAATAAATTTGGAAGTGCTCGTATATTGGAGAAGTTAGATAGATGTCTTATTAATTCCTCTGCCTTAGACATCATTCATCTTGCTTTAGTTAAACACTTGACTCGTATTGCTTCGGATCATTGCCCAATTTTGTTGGATATTTTCAAACCTGTGGAACATGTTAACAGAGATATCAAGTATAAAGAAGTTTGGGCTTCTTACTATGGAGCAACTGCATTAGTGAAGAAAATCTGGTTGAAAAATTGCAGGGGGGACCCGACGTCTGTGCTTAATTTGAAGTTTAAAAGGGCATTAAAAGCACTTTTTTATTGGAGTAAGGCAAGCTACAAAGATTTGAACTTGTTGAGGGACAAACTTAAAAATGAGATTTTAGAAATCCAGTTAGAGGAATCTGAAGGTTATATCTCATTTGACAAAATGTAAAATCAATGAACTCAATGTAACTTTGGCAAGGCTCAATACATGGTGGAGGCATAGAGCCAAAGCAAGATGGATGGAGTAAGGTGACTGTAATTCGTCTTTTTTTCATGCTTTTGCAAATGCAAGAAGTTCTAACTGGATTAGTCATATCAAGACTTCGGATGGAATTGTATCGGAGGAGGAAGCTGTGATCCAGAAAACTTTCTCAGATTTTTTCAAGCTGAAATGGCAACACATAAACTGCTCCTTAGATGGATGGCCGAATCCATCTGCTGTCATTAGTAATGTTGACCAAACTATGCTTGATGCTGAGTTCTTATGGGAGGAATTACAAGTGGTCGTGGAGAATTCTAAGAGGAATATCTCTCCAGGCTTAGACGGGATTTCCTTCTCTTTCATCAAAGATTTTTGGCAGCTGATTAAAGATGATGTTTGGCTTGCCGTGAATCAATTTCTGTCTTCAGGTGTTATGGACCGGTCTTGGAAAGAGACTTTGATCGTATTGATCCCGAAAATCAAATGTCCTCAAGAGCCTGTACACTTCAGACCTATTAGTCTATGTATGACTATTTACAAAGTCATTGCTAAGATGCTCCTAAATAGATTGGATAAAGTTATTCAGAAGATCATTTCGGTGGACCAAGCAGCTTTTATTAGAGGCCGCTCTCTGTCTGATCATGTGCTTTTGGCCCAGGAAGTGTTTAACAAATTCAGATGGTCTAAGGCTAGAAGTGGTATGTTTGTTATTAAGCTTGACATGGAGCAAGCTTACGATAGTATGGGTTGGCAAACGTTAAGGCAGGTTCTTATTTAGTTTAAATTTCCTACTAAATTTATGAAGCTTTTATTGCAATGTGTTCTTAATCCCAAGTTTTGCATTTTGATTAATGGGAAGAAGACTGACTGGATAGAAGGGAGATGTGGATTTAGGCAAGGTTGTCCTTTATCCCCTTTTTTATTCATTTTATGCTCTCAAATTTTATCTAATGCCTTATTCTCTAGAAGAAGTGTTATGGGTATTTCTATTTCTCTGTTAGCACCAAGAGTGTCTCACTTACTCTATGCGGATGATACTTTAATCTTTTCGGAGGCAAAGATTAAAGAAGTTAAGGAGTTGAAGAAGATTATTTCCAATTATTATAATTGGACGGGGCAAAAGGTTAACACTTCAAAATCAATGATTCTTTTTGGGAAGTATACCAAAAGGAGTATCCAAAAGAAGATTGTTAAAAAGCTCAACTTTAAGATTGTGAAGGAGATTAACTATCTTGGTGTGAAGATGACGTTAAGAAGAATGGTGGCATCGGATCTCCAGATTTTATTGGAGGCTGCTGCTAATAAACTGAATACTTGGGGAAAGAAGTGTATTTCTTTGGAAGGTAAATTGGTTTTAGTTAAATCAGCATTCCTTTCTTTACCTCTATTTTTATCTACTCTTTCGTTGGTTCATTTGAGCATTCTTAAGAAGTTTGATAAGATGTGTAGAGGGTTCCTATGGAGTAAAAATAATGGTAATGCTGGGCTCCATTATGCATCTTGGGAATTACTTTGTAAGCCGAAAAGTGAGGGTGGAAGAGGATTGTTTTCAACAGTGTCAAAGATTAGTCCTCTTCGGGCCAAATTTGCTTGGATTTTTTGCATGAAGCCTCATTCTTTATTGAATCAAATACTAAGAGCTAAGTATGGGGAAGAAGTGTGGTCGGGCTCGGTGAAGGGAGGAAGTTCACCTACTTGGAAGATTATTACTATGGGAGCTAAATTTCTCAAAAATATTGTTAGATGGAATGTTTCCAATGGGAAATCTATCAATTGGCTACATGATTCTTAGATATTAGACAAATGTATTACTAATTGGCCTACATTTGTTAATATTCAGGACATTTCAGACGTTACTCTTAGCTCATTCATTTCAAACGGCCATTGGAAAATGGAGAAGCTTGATGTTATTTTGGGGAACAGCTTCTGAAGACAATTTCTACAATTCCTATTAATAACAATAGATCTTCAGACCTGTTAGAATTGAACTGTAAATTTGTTGGGAAATCCATTACTGCCTTGTCCTTTGAAGCAGCTATGGTTCATGAGGAGGAGGTTGCTCATTGGAATTGGATGAAGAGACTGAAGTTAAAACCGAAAATTGAACTTTTTTGGTGGAGACTTTGTAAAAATGCCATTCCTTCTAATACATTCCTTGTAAATAGGAGATTAAGTAATTTTCCTGGTTGCCCGAGAGGCTGTGGAGAAGATGAAGATAATAGCCATTCGGTAGGAAGTTGCTTCAAGGTCCGGAATGTAGTATCTTTACTGAACAGTTGGGGGTTTATAGTTCCGATTTTTGACAGTTTTATGGATTGCCTAGAAAGTCTTCAAAGGTTTGTGGGAAAGAATTCTCTTATTGCAAACAATTTTTGTACAGCTGCTTATCTTGTATGGAATAGTAGATGCAAGGTGGTTCATGGTGAAAGGATGATTCGGATAATACTATAGCTGCTAACGCTATATCCTTTGTTGTAAGAAGTAATTTTTTGAACATTCAACCGGATAACTGGGATGCTAATCAGCATTTGCTGTTTTCTCCTTGGCATCCTTCTCCTCCCGGGTGGATTAAAATAAATGTGGATGCAGCTCTTAAGAGTAATAATTTGGCTGGAATTGGCGGTGTTGCTAGAGACGAGAAAGGTAGATTCTTGGTTGCTTTTGGAGCTCATTGCTTGCATTGGGACATTTCACAATTGGAGCTATTAGCAATTTTATATCTGAAAAGATATGGTTAAGGATTGGATGTTCGAAGCACAAGGTGTTATCATCGAAGGGGACAATTTCAATATCATAAAACGGCTTCAAAATTCGGTCAAATCCTGGAAGGTTAGAAGATTGATTGATGATAATTTGTCTTTCTTGCTAAAGTTTAATCAAATTGTATTTTCATTTTCGAATATATGTGGTAATAAATTAGCGGATATCTGTGCTAATTTGGCTTTAGTTAGATCTTTTATGTGGGAAGATCTACATGATGCTTTGATTCCTCCTTTCTTGTATTGCTTGAAGGAGGAATGTGATGCTTTAGGTATGACTTGAATTGTTGTTTCTTGTTGGGTTTTAATGCATTTTAGCATTTCTTTCAAAAAAAAAAAAAAGCCCAACAATAATATTTACAACTAACCATAATGCCAGATAATCATTCATAACCTCCTCCATATCTTTCATTAGATAGGCATATCAAGTAAGCTTCGGGAAATTAACAGACCTGCCTGCAACAAATCATGGACAGATAAACACTCATAAGAAAGCCAGGCTGGAGATCAGAGAATTCCAGAAAGGAATGGCCAATATAGAATTTACTTACTCTGGTACATCCATGACCTGTATTTTTCGATGGCATTTGAGGCCTTTGGATTGAGAAAGATGATTTAATGCTAGCCTCTAATAAAGTAGACTCATTGAAAGAGCTACTCACCACATTAGTAACTGGAATCTTCTCAGTTAGTGGAAAGCCAAAGAGCCTACAACTGCTACCATTACCATGAAGGATGCTCTGACTGTTTTTATGAATCGGTGCCTTATACATACTCAGATTTTCACACTGTTCTTTTGTAAAACCATTTCCCTGATTAAAGGCATTGGCAAAGGATGCCTGCGGCTGCACACGAGTTGTGGAGGACGTCTGTTGCACATGATCTGCATCAGCTGAAGAGAAAGGACCAGATAAGTTACTATTGTCAGCTTTCTCCTTTTCATTTGCGTCATATAATGAATGAGTGCATGGGAGTTGAGAAGCAGCATGCTGAAACATCAAAACTGAAGAGGGAGACGAGACTTGAGCTGTTGGGGTACATGGCTGTATGAACGTACAGTATCCTTGAAGTGGTGCAGCAGAACACCTTCCAGTACCATATGATTCAAATAATTTTGATCCATCATTTTCTCTTAGGCTTTCAATGGCCATTCCACGGAATGATGGCAACACTGGAACAATTTCTTGACCTTGCAAGACCTTATGGAACCGAACAGATTCCCCAAAGCCTGTGCCCTGGTAGTAAAAATCAGAGTTTCCCGGTGGAACTCTGGTATTGCCTCCTGAGCCAGCTAACAAGCAGCTGTTAGGATTGGCAATGCATCTCCTCATTTCAGGCAGATGATGGCTTCTCATCTCAGAAAGCTGAGGAAGAGTTGCATCAGCCCCATTATAAGGAGATTTGAAACCAAAAATTTCTTGACCTTGCAAGACCTCTTGGAACCTTGCAGATTCCCGCAAGCTCTGATAACCACTTCCACCTGTATGTAGCAAAGATTTACGAGTAATACCCAAAGTGTACTGCAGGAACAAATTGAAAAACACTGAAGTTTAATATGAGCTTACTAGGATGTGGATAATCAGTACCGAGTGAGGGAATGCTAATTCTGGTTCTTTTTGAACCAGACACTAAAAGACTGCTTGGACAAGAGACTGATCCAGTGGGCTCTAATTCCCAAGGAGAGACTCTATTATGTAAACTGTTGTCCACGTCATCCTCATCCCATCTTACCTGAAAGAAAGTAGATTTAAAGCAAAATAAACTCCAAGCAGGATCCAAGATATACTTATGACTATCATCTTCACTCACAAAGGTCATAAACCTGGAAAAAATATATGATTTTCAGCGTATTATCCAATATACTCACAACTATGCGTGATGGAAGTTATCACTATCCCCACTAAAATTACAATGTTAAAAACTGAGACATGAATGAACTTCTAAATAAACAATAAAACATTAAATTCTATTTTGAAATTGCAATTAAAAACCTAATTAATTTTCTAGAAATATAAATTTCCTTTTTTAATGAAATATGTCAAACTAATATATATATATATATATATGCCATAAGTTCAAACTATGAATTTTATGAGCTCGCTACTAGTATAGAGTCTACAATAAAAAATAAAAATATATATGTTTGCAAATTTGATCTTTCATCAATGAATTAATATATTCTTCTAAGTTATTTTATGAAATAATCCCTTTCCGGTGCACAAAGCATCTGAGCTGTACAGTTATGGTTACTAGTTCTGAAGACATTTGATAATTACTACTGTTTCTTGAAAAAATATTTAAATCTTCCAGCATTTGATTGAATAAGTTCAGACTATAATAAATTTAATCTTGCACTAATTCATAAATGCTACATAAGCATATACAATTTTTAAGTGCAAACTTTTGCTCATTTTTTCCGTTTCACACCCTTCTGCATTTATCTGTAATCTATAAACAAGTTTGTTTCAAAATAATGAGTTAGTTGAATAAGCAAAAAATTAATATAAATTTCTCTAAAAGTGCAGATTTTATTTTCATACTCAAATTAAGACAAAAAGGCAATCTCTCTATACATGATAGAGTGTATAAGACAATTTATTTTTCTATTTTCCATATTTTTCCCCTTTCTTGCACGAAGGGTTAGAGCAATTGAAGAGCATAATGGCACAGGGGCCTATTTAAGGCTGTAAATTGATTTATGAAGTTTGCATATCATTTTTCATTTAGTAATACTCGGCTCCCCTTTTCATTCATTTCATGGAGAAAGGTTCATGTAGAACCCCTTAAATAAATCCCCATGGAGGAAGGCTTATTAACCTCATCTTGTATAAGACTCCAATTTTGTGACAAGGGCTAAAAAGCATTTCAACAGTGAATATTTGGCCACCGGGAAGAAAATTTCTAAAAAAATCAATACCTTACTATAGGTGTAGCCTTTCGCAACCAAAAAAGCTGTCTTATTAATAGTGCCATCAGAATAAATTTGAGCCTAGACATCCATTTGCAACCATTGGAATGTTTTCCTATCAAAATAGGAATACTAATCCACATGTTGTTTAGTTCAAGGGCACATAATGCATGGACGTTTTCCACTCGGAGAATTTCATGGCTTAGTGATAGAAAGTTAGTTCAAAGTAAGTGAAAATGCTTAGTGCAAGTTTTATGCGCCGTAAAAGTGCACTATAAAGAGAAATAATGTGAAATTGGAGATCAACAATGGTGAGAAACATCAGAACTATTATATAGCTAGTTACAACAAAAATTCAACAAATATGATGGCGGCATGGTGATCCTAGTGGCATTATTTAAAATTGCACAATATGAGGCTCACCTAGGAAATACTTGAGTTCGCAAGTAATCCTATCGGATCTACTTGATTTCGCAAGCAATCCTAATACAAATTTGATCAAAACAATGATAATAACCAAGATCGAGAAGAAACAGACAAGAAAACCAAATAGAACTTTATTGAAAACTCAAAGCAAAGAATATAAGCAAAGATACAGGTGATCCTCTATTCGAGAGGAGGATCGTTCTCTCCAAATATCTAGACACTAGGTCTAGAGCCCCAAAACTCGAAGAGACTCCAAGAGAACACTAATCTAAGCATGTCTTTTCCCTTCCCCCCTCATCTCTATTTAAAGGCCTCCCCACCGCTCACTCTACCTTTCCAAAAACAAATAATAATTTAAATATTCCCTACCTTCCATATTTGTATTTAATTTAAAAAATAAATTCCTATTGGTCCCACATATGGCAAGCAAGAGGCGGTGGACCCTCTTAGGCGGCAAGGAGAGTCGGTTTGCACCGCCTCTGGTATACCCAACCCACTTGGGTCGGTTCGGCTTGGGCCCAAATCAGAGGAACCGACCTATCAATACTACATTCCCAAAGAACCACCTTGTCCTCAAGGTGGAAGGAAGGAAATTGTTGTTTTATTTGTTCATAAGGTTCCCATGTTGCCTCGTAATCTGGAAGCTCCTTCCACTTGATTAAAATCTCTTTTACTCCTCCCTCACCCTAGTGTACCCCTTGTAACTCATGATTCCATACTTACTTCTAGATCTTCTGTTAAAGTGATGAGTAATTCAAATCCAATAGAACAGTCTCCGATAGCTCTTTTTAATTGGGATACATGAAACACTGGGTGTATAGTAGCCGTTAATGGTAGCTTTAGTCAATAGGCCACTGCACCTATTTTCTCTTAGACTTCATACGGCCCAAAATACCTTGAAGCGAGTTTCTAATTCCTCCTGTTAGCCATCGTCTTCTATCGATATGGTCGAAGATTTAAGGAGACTTTCTCCCCGACTTCGAACTGGACATCCTTCCTATATCCATCAGCTACAAATGAGGAGGTTCCCCTGCTACTTCCACAGGGTACCAAGTGGGGAGGTTCCCTTCCATACAATACTTTAAAAGGGGTCATCTAAGAAGCCGAATGATAAGAGGTGTTGTACCAATATTCTGACCACGACAGCCATTTAGCCCATAGCTTAGGTTTCTCTGATACGAAGCACCTCAGATAGGTCTCCAAGCTTCTGTTTATTACTTCTGTCTGGCCATCTATTTGTGGGTGGTAGGCAATACTCCTTTTTAAAACTATTCCCTGTAATCTGAACAATTCCCTGTAATCTGAACAATTCCCTCCAAAAATGGCTGAGGAATACTTTATCTCTATCTGAGACTATGGCCTCTGGTATCCCATGTAATTTGACTATTTCCCTGATGAAAGTGGTTGTCACTGTCATTGTGGTGTAGGGGTGCCGAAGAGGAATGAAATGTGCGTAATTGTTGAGTCTGTCCGTCACTAACATGATGACTGTGAATCCTTTAGATCGGGATAGACCATCTATAAAATCTATGGACACTTCCTCCCATACCTGGTTTGGAAGAGCCAAGGGTTGTAGTAGTCCTCTTGGAGCCATTGCTAGATATTTGTTTCGCAGACATATCACATTTGGCTACCATGTCCTCCACATCTTTGTGCACCCCCTTCCAATATAATTCGGCGGCTAATCTTCGGAGTGCGTTCTGTACTCCTGAGTGTGCTCCCATCGCACTTCCATGGAGTTCTTGTAGCAGATTTGGAATGTGGATAGAAGACTTTGGCATTGCAAATCTTCGTTGATATAAGAGTCTACCTCCCTTGAGTGAGTATTCGAGGTGGCTGCTTGGGTCGTGTGTCAACACTTCCTGGATCTATCTTAACCCTTCATCCTACAAACTTTCTTCCTCGAGTGCCTCCCAATCCAACATCAGTGGCATTGAGATTGCTATCTCCTGTAATTCCCCCACACATCTTGATACAGCGTCGGCGGCTTTATTTTCCAAACCAGACCTATATTGGATCTTGAAATCATAGCCAAGGAGTTCGGATAGCTATCTTTGATATTCCTCGGTCACCATCCTTTGCTCAAGAAAGTATTTTAAACTCCTTTGATCTGTTCTCACGATGAAGTGCCTACCTAAGAGGTAGGGCAACCATTTCTAGATGAGCAGATCCTTTGCTCAAGAAAGTATTTTAAACTCCTTTGATCTGTTCTCACGATGAAGTGCCTACCTAAGAGGTAGGGCAACCATTTCTAGATGAGCAGGACAATAGCCATTAGCTCTCTTTCATATACTGACTTTAGCCGCACTCTGGTTGACAAGGTTTGGCTGAAATATGCAATAGGCATGTGGCTTTGCATGAGGATTGCTCCCAAACCATATTTGGTTGCATCAATCTCCACTATAAAAATCTAACTGAAATCTAAAAGAGCCAACACCGGGACTGATGTCATGGCTTCTTTTTGTTTCTCAACAGCCTCTGTTTCCTCTTCTCCCCACAAGAAGATGTCCTTCTTTAGTTGCTCGGCTAGAGGTTTGGCGATGGTACTGTATCCTTTGACAAACCTCTGGTAGTAGCTTGTGAGCCCTAGGAACCGCCTAAGCTCTCTAAATTTCCTTGGTATAGGCCACTTTTGCATAGCTTCAATTTTGGTGGGCTCAACTACCACGCCCTCTTGAGAGACCACGTGCCCCAGGTACTCTACCTTTGGTTGCGCGAAGCTGTATTTCTTAAGGTTTGCCTTGAGCTTACGTTCTTGTAGTATTCCAAATACTACATTTAAGTGCTCCGAATGCTCCTCCGTGTTTTGGCTGTACACATGTCATCAAAGAAAACTAAGACAAATTTTCTGAGGTATGGCCTGAATATTCTATTCATTAATGACTGGAAGGTTGCGGGGGCGTTCGTAAGCCCAAATGGGATTACTAAGAATTCGTAATGCCCTTCGTGTGGTCGAAAAGCTTTCTTCTTAATATCTTCCTCCATTTGAATTTGATGGTAGCCAGATTTCAAATCCATTTTGGAAAACACCTTGGCTCCATGTAGCTCATCTAATAATTCATCGATCACTGAGATGGGGAATTTATCAGGTACAATTTCCTTGTTCAGCGCCCGATAATCCACATAGAACCTCCAGGTCCCATCTTTTTATTAACTAACAGAACAGGACTAGAAACAGGACTTACACTAGGCCTTATGATGCCTGCTTCCAACATTTCCTTGATAAGCTTCTCAAT
This sequence comes from Dendrobium catenatum, assembly GCF_001605985.2. Taxonomy (NCBI): domain Eukaryota; kingdom Viridiplantae; phylum Streptophyta; class Magnoliopsida; order Asparagales; family Orchidaceae; genus Dendrobium; species Dendrobium catenatum. Next base: position 1,222,648 of record NW_021320070.1, on the reverse strand, counting down.
TTTGTCTTTCTGGATGTGGGGGTACTGATAGGGTCGAATGTTGATTGGTGATACCCCTTTAGAACAATTGCATGTTCTTGATCTCTGGTGGGTGGGAGGCCTTGAGGTGGTTTGAAAATTTCCTTGAACTGGTGTATGATGGGTTGTATAGCTAGAGGGATTTCTCCTTCCCCCACAATGATCCCTTCCAAGCGTTGCAGCACTACCCAATATCCTCCTCCTGCCTCCTATATGCTTCTTAGCATGGATTTGAGAGTACTCCAGATCATGAAAGCCCTGCTTCGCTCTGGATTATCGTCCTTCGTCCCTCCACTACTTCCTTCCTTAGAGCTCCCCAATTAACCTTAGTTTCCCCTAAGGTATGTAACCACTACATCCCTAATATGACGTCGGTGCTTCCCAGTTCTAAAGGAAGAAAATCCTCCTTTACCTATAGTCCTTGTATAGTTAGCACTACACCCATACAAACTCCTCTTCCCATCTCCACCTTTCCCGTGCCCAACATTACCCCATAGCCGCCTATCTATACTAACCTCATTCCCATCGGATCCACAATCTGGGTTGATATGAAGTTGTGGGTGGCCCCACTATACATTAATACTTCCACATATTTTTCTGCTATTTCTCTGACCTTCATAGTGTGATTTGGTGTAAATCCCACTTGAATTTAGGGAAACTTCTGCCGCATCTAAATGGATCTCCTCTTCTTCCTCTGTGTCTAGCCCACTTCCACCTCCTCCTTCAGTTTCCTTGTCATCACAGACGGTGAGAACCTGAAGAGTTCGATCCTTGCACCTATGCCCTGGCATGTACTTCTCGTCGCACCTGAAACACAACCCCTTGGCTCTTTTCTTTTGTATTCTTTCTTAGTTAACCTTTTGAAATTTCCCCCACTTCCCCCCTCATCTCTATTTAAAAACAAGCCTCAAGGAGATCCTCAGTGTAATTCTAATTAAAAACATATCAAGGCTTACACCTAAAACTTTTTTATGAGGTTTGCGCCTCAGTTTGACTGAGGACTGCCTTGAGGCAAGCCCCTCACTGACGCGAGGGTTACGCCTCACCATATTTATGTATATTTTTATGTTAAAGAAAGACATTTATAAAAGAAGAAGATGATTGAAATAAATGAAGAAGCAAATTGGAGGGCATTGGAATCCATAAAATGAGACCCATAGACCAATTTGTTATGATGACGACTCAAATAAAAACCCCCTCAGTGATGACAGTGCATTGATTTCTAAATTTTTTTCAACTATTTCAATTTTTTTATGAATTAAATATAGATGCATAGGGATCTGAGAAAGAAGAAATTTGGAATTGAACATGATATTATATGATACTTTTATGTTATTTCTATATTTAATATTATTTTGCTCTTATAATATTTGAATTTCAATTCAATTTTCATGTAATTTATCACTTCCACTTTTCGTCTTATGCAAATTTTTATTTCATATGTATGCTAATTTTTTACTTCATAATTCAATAGATAATTAACATGTCATCACTTAACATATTATTTGGATATTATATAAAAATCAAATTGACATTTATTTTTACTTAACGCAATTTTTTTTATTTTGAGGCTTATGCCTCAAAACAGCTTGAGACTTACGCCTCGTCTCACGAATAAAAGATACCTCAATACCCAATTGTGCAATTTTAAGCCTTGCGACTAGTGGATAAACAAAGGGATTGATGTGCTACATTTGTGGTGTCGATATCGTTGGTTCAGTGGCAAGAGCTATTTATAGTGTTAAAAATGAGTGAAGCCAATCAGGAGTTGGAGTTTCATTTTGGGATGGAAGAGGAAGTTTTGGATATAAAGTTAAAACTAAGTTTGTAGAGGGATCAATATCACAAGTGGAAAGATCCATTGAATTAAAGGAAAAGTGATCCTCAAGAAAGAAAACATAACGAAAAAAGAAAATTCTTTCACTATTGATGTCATATAGTTTGTAAGCTTTCATGCTTTGTGAGTACCCTATGACAATGTGTGTTAGAGCACATGGTTCAAATTTGATTCTATCTACAGCAAGAGTAAAAGAGAATGCTATGATTATATATCAAGAGTGAAAGCAAATGCTAGACATCCAAAAATACAAGCATTAGAATAATCAGCCGATGCATTGTATAGTAATTCAGGAGTTTTATATTGAAGAGAAGGGGTTTGATTTATCATGAACATAGCTGTTAGAATACAATCACACAAAAATTTTAATGGAACCGAGATTGAAAACATAAGGCTCTAGCAAAATTAAATAGATGTTGGTGTTCGCATTCAACAACTGCATTTTATTGAGTCCGCTCAAAATAAGAGTATTGATGTAGAACCCCGTGATTATTGAAGAAAGCAACGAAATTAAGCTCCTTGGCATTGTCATATCGAATAACCTAAATGGAACTATTGAATTGAGCCGACATCATATCAAAAATATTTTCAATGGAAACTAGGGTTTCAAATTTTAATTTAAGAAGATACACCAATGTAAACTAAAAAAAAATCATTCACGACCAAGACAATTAGTAATATGAAAAGCTCCTCATAAGTCACAATGAATTAACTCAAAAGCATTTTTAATTTTATTATTATTAGAAACAAATATGAGTCTATGTTGTTCTACGAATGAGCAAAGGTGACAAGAAGAAATTTTATTAATATTAGGAATATTACAATTAATTTGTGATTGTAAACAAGCAAGTTTATCGTTGGATAAATGCCCAAAGCAATTGTGCCATGTATGAAAGGATGTATAGTTGATGTAGGAGTTTGATTCCACATATTACATACGCATGCCAATTGTCATCTTATTGTGAACTTCCTGGATATTCTAATGATCACGAAAAAAAGTAATTGGTTAAGAATTATCTACAAGATAAGCACTCATATAGAATAAATTGAACCCACATATCCCTAAACGAACTTTATAATCTTCACAAAATTTGAACCCACATATCCTACCCGCTCACATTTACCTAGAGGCCATCCATCTTGCAATTGTCACTCTGTGCAGTCGCTCATGAACTAGAACTCACTTGCATCCACCCATATCGCTACAGTACAATCATTAGGCATTCTCACTCAATTTTCATTGCATCTCATACCCATCATTTTGTGCATACAACTATTTACCACTCTATGATCATGTCCATCGCATGCACTACGTAGTCGTTTCCCACTCTATGATCATGTCCATCTCATGCGCTATCTACAACAATCACATTCGGACATCCTACCTGTTCACATCTAGATGTATTCCATCTTCCACCTAAAAACTCTCTTCCATGCAGTCTCTCGCACTATAGCACTAACTTCCATCCACCTCTATTGCCCCCACACAATCCCCATGCGCTAACACTCACCTACTATTCTCCTACAACACTGACACATATTCACCTTGCAAAATTGACTCTAATTACACATTAAATTGGCATGATGATTACAAATCTCAACAAATCAACCCATTTAATTAAAAAAATCAACTTTAAATAATCAACACTTCAATCAAACTCAATCTAACAACGTGCACGAAGACCTCTAAGCTACATACACCATTCCAAAGTTATGTAATGTTCTTCAAGAACTTTGATGAGAGCCTTTAACTATATGGAGTAGGCCTTCCCCTTCATCTCTTCCTTCTTGGGGTGGATTTCTCATTCATCACTTCTATGATATGACAGCTCCACAATATGAATTATGGTCATGCTTATTTATATTTATGTTTATTTTTTATTAAAAAATTAAATATCATTTATTACTTAGGACCAGTAAGATTTCTTCTATTTATTTTGCAATACTATTCCATTTTCAATGAAATTTATTTCCATAAACAATATCAATAGCCTTGTAACTGAATAAGCTGAAGATACAAAACGAAGTTTTTCTTTTAGCATCCCCTCTAGGGACTGATTCACCATTCTAAGGTTTCAGTGAGCTTTCATTCTCTACCTCATGCCTCAATACCTTTGTTTTCAATCAACTAATCCTCTTAATTCCCTTTTTATCTTTATCTCGACAATTCTTTCCATAAACAATATTCAATTCTTATCAATATTTTAAGGAAATCAACATGATTTTCTATATGCGGCTCTGCATGTGACAGCCCATGCAAGGGTAGTGGGAAATGAAGATTGTGAAGGATTTTCTATATTTAAGGGAGTTGAAAAGAATATGATAAAATGAAAGAATCATGAATAATAACATCAAGCCTTTACCCCACTAACTACAAACAAACACATAAAAAAAAAGCAACGAGGAGCATGAAAAAAGACATGCTCATGAAATAGGAGGTCAACCAGATAGAAAATGAGGAAATGCTAATTATTATTTTATAATCAACTAACTGAATTACAAGACCCTACACAATACTTATAGAATTAAGCCTTACTGGCAAATATAAAACTATCTCTAAATAAATATGAAAATGCCAAAAACGCTATTTTTAGGAAAAAAAACTGTTACAGAACTAACAAGACCAGCCCAGGAGGGGCCGGTCCAATTCTACAGGAGGCCGCCTCCTCAATGTGTTTCGGCCAGCGCCCCCCTTGAGGCAGTAACATGAGTGAGAGAAAGGGGAGGCTAGTGCATAAGGAGAGTTTTTGAAATATATTTATGTTAGGAAGTTTTTTATTAGGAAGATTTGCATTTAAGGATGAGGAGAGGCTAGATTAGGGCATGAAAAATTTTGGATTTCTCTTGGAGTCCCTTTGGCGTCTTAGGCTCTAGGCTTCAAGAGATTGGGAGAGAACGATCCTCCTCTCGAATTGAGGATCAATTGTATCTTTACTTCGTTCTTGTTTCGCTTTGCTTTCTATAAGACTATCTATAATTTGATTGTTTTTTCCACCATATTTTATTTTGTTTTCTCGCTGTTTTACCGATTATTGTTAGGCTTGCTTGTGAACTCAAGTATTTCCCATTAGGGTTAGTTGCGAACTCAAGTATTTCCTATTAAATTGGTACCATAGCAAATCTTGGGACCGTTGGTGGGCTGTTTTTGCAAATTCCAGCAGTTATTCTTGGGTCGTTAAAGAAGGAAGGTGCTATTTTTTAAGGCAAAGTCTATATTTCTGTGTCTACAAAAATCTGGAGAAAGATGGCAGCAAAAAAGTGTACGCTTTGAAGGGGAGATTGGAAGGAGAGATGAACCAAATCAAAACAACGGTGGAGGACAGAATTTCTTCCATGGAAGGGCAAGTTGCAGACTTACAAAAAATGATGAAGAAGATGTTATAATTCCACAATCAATCCACGACTTCCATGGCGAGAGGGCGAGAAGGACAATACAAATTCTAAAATCCGTAATGATAAAAAGGAGGTAGAGATCATAGAGGGAGAAAGAAGAAGACCCCATGTGGAGCCTTTGCAGAGGGAGGATAGAGGAGATAAGTTTGTGGAAAGGCATGGGTATGGAGGGCAGGAGCAACGGGGCGCTGATTGGGAACGTAGGGAAGGAAATTATGGTCGCCGAGGGTCTGATTTTGAAGGGAAGAGAGGAGAATTCAAATGAGGATATGGGTGGGGGGGGGGGGGGGGGGTTGAACACTTAGGAAAGTAGAAACTATGGAGGAATGAGGGTAAACAGAGGAGATCAGAAGGTGAGGAAGTTCAAGTTGCCTATCTTCGAGGGGGAGGATGCGTATGGGTGGATCTATAAGGTGGAGAGGTACTTTGTCGTTAATGGGTTAACGGAGGAGGAGAACTGCGAGCAGTAAGCCTATGTTTGGAGGGGAAGGTGTCGTCATGATACCAGTGGAGAGATCGAAGGAAACCCATCAGAAGTTGGCGAGATTTCAAGGACTGCATAGTAGAACGTTTCCAAACCGACCGGGGAGGAGATTTTTATGAGCGGTTCTTTGCTCTGGTTCAGGAGGGATCAGTCGCAGACTACCGTGAGCGTTTTGAGCACTTGGCTAGTTGGGTGAAGTGATTATCAGATACGGTATTGGATGGAAATTTCATGAAGGGACTGAAGGTAGAGATCCGAGCGACAGTGAAGGTTCTAATGCCTCGTGACTTGAGGGAGGTCATGAAGCTAGCACAACTAGTTGAAAATCAAAGAAATCTAGAGAGCAGAGTCAGAACTAGCATCTCAGGAGGGACTTTCAGGATGACGACCACTCATCTAGCACCTAAAGGTCCTACAATAGGAGGAAATTGGGAAACCACCAGAGAGAAGACAGTAGGAGGAAGTGGGGGAAATGTCAAGAGGCTGACAGAGAAAAAGATGTAGGAGAAGAGGGAAAAAGTGTTGTGTTTATGGAGCGATGAGAAGTATACGCTAGGGCATTGGTGCAAGGACCGAACTATTCAGATTCTCACCGTCTGTGATGATGAAGAAACTGAGAGAGGTGAGGGGGAGTTAGAGAAAGAGATGGAGGAGAAGTTGCATTTGGATATGACACAGGTTTCCTTGAACTCAGTGGTAGGATTTACTACAAATCATACCTTGAAGGTGAAGGAACAGATAGAGGACAGGGAGGTGGTGGTGCTGATTGATAGTGGGGCTACGCACAATTTCATTTTCACTTAGGTCGTCAACCAATTGGGAGAGAAATTGATGGATACCGATTGTTATGGGGTGATGATGGGCATGGGTAAGGTGGAGAATGACCAAGGGATCTGTAGAGTGTTACTGACTATCCAGGGGATTGAGGTAAGGGAAGATTTTCTTCGACTAGAATTAGGAGACGCATATATCATCCTGGGGATGAAGTGGCTGCAGGCCTTGGGAGACACCGAGGTTAATTGGGGAGCACTCACGATGGAGTTGATGGTGGATAGGAGAAAGGTAGTGATCAAGGGAGATGCAAGGCTATCCAAATCCATGGTTTCACTTAAAACTATGGTGACGAACATACGATTGGTGGGTGGAGGATATTTGGTGAAGCTGTACAGTTTGGAGGGAGCTAGATTGGAAGAGGGAAGAGACATACAGCCGTTTATTCAACAATTCAAGGAGGTGTTTCAGCCACCTCAGGGATTGCCACCACCGAGAGAGCAGGAGCATGCCATCGTCCTAAGGGAAAGGGTGTCACCCATCAGCGTCAGACCCTCCCGATATCCTTTATCTCAGAAGGATGAGATTGAGAAGCTAATCCGTGAGATGCTGGAGGCGGGAATCATCAGGCCGAGTGTGAGTTCTTTCTTTAGTCCTGTCTTTCTGGTCGAGAAAAAGGATAGGAGTTGGCAGTTTCGTAAGGACTAAAGAGCTTTGAACATGGGGGCAGTGCCGGATAAGTTCCCTATTCCGGTGATTGATGAGCTCTTGGATGAAATGTATGGAGAAGTGATATTTTCCAAGCTGGATTTGAAGTCTGGATACCATCATATCAAAATGAGGGAAGGAAATATCTCCAAAACAACTTTCAGGACACATGAGGGGCACTACGAGTTTCTGGTCATGCCATTTGGGCTTACCAACGCTCCTGCTACTTTCCAGTCACAGATGAATAGGGTGTTCAACCAGTACTTCTATAAGCTTGTGTTGGTATTTTTTAATGACATATTAGTATACAGTAGAACTGAGGAGCATCAGGAACACTTAAAGGTGGTCTTGGGAGTTCTGCAGGAACATCAACTAAGGGCCAACCTGAAGAAGTGTTGTTTTGCCCAGACCAGTGTGAAATATTTGGGGCATATCATTTCTAAAGAAGGGGTGGCAGCTAACCAGTCAAAAATCAAGGCTATATTGAGGGTGGCCCTTACCTAAAAATTTAAGGGAATTAAGAGGATTCTTAGGACTAATCGGGTACTACATAAAGTTGGTAAAATGGTACAGCACTATAACATGACCATTGATAGAGCAGCTTAAGAAAGATGGAATATTATGGGGAGAGGCGGCCACAACAGCATTTGAATGATTAAAGAAGGCTATGACTATCGGTACCGGTCTTAGCTTTACCTTACTTCACGCAAGCTTTCATAGCGGAGACAGATGCTTCAGGATACTATCTGGGGGCAGTACTCATGCAGAATCGTCGACCCATTGCATATTTCAGCCAAGTATTAATAGCCAGGGCCAGGCTCAAATCAGTCTATGAAAGCCTGTGTGAAGTGGCGGCCCTACCTACTAGGTAGGCATTTCATTGTCAGGATAAACCAACGAAGCTTGAAATACTTGTTGGAGCAGAGGATGGTGACAGAGGAGCATCAAAGAAGGCTGTCCAAATTGCTGGGATATGATTTTAAAAACCAGTACAAATCAGGAGTGTAAAACAAGCAGTTGATACCTTGTTCATATGCATAGGGGAGTCACAATTGATAGCAGTGTCTATCCCATTGATGTTAGATTGTGAGGCCATCCATGAGGAAAGCTGTAATGTCCCATGATCTAAGTGAAAGAACATATTTTTTATTCTCTATTTTTTTCTTTTTTTCAACCAGATCAATACATACATCTAGAGTTGATTAATTGCATTAAAGAAAACACAAAATATGAGAAATTTAATTCACATTACTACAGTTAATAATTACAATCCACAACTAGCGTTAAAAAAATATATACAATAGCCACACTGGCTGCAAAAATGCATGAACCAAAAGCTAACATAAAAACTATACTAAAATCAGTATAAAGCTTTACGTGACAGACTCTTTACCTGAAATTATTTAACACCACATATAAAGAGCTTAAAAAATCCAACAGGTCACCAAAACCTATAACTGAATTCAAAGCACGGTAAAAGAGCAATATGCATGTTAAGGATCAAATCATAGGAATAACAATTATATGATCATTGAATAACTGCAAGAATAGTAAAACTCAAATGAAATAACAGTAGAATCTGTAAACAGTAAAATACTACAGAACGAAAACCAGTAAAATAGTAAACTAGTACGAATGTCAAATCTATAAAGCAATCGTCGTATTTGTAATACTAATCAATACATAAATCGTATAAAATATCAAATCAAAATATTGATAAATATTATTGAAATCAAATCATAGTAAAATGATATAAGAATATACACATAATATTCAGTTATCCTATATCAGCATTAAATCAATACCTCATTCTAAAACTCAATATCTCAATCACATGTTTAATAAATTATGTATATCACGTGTTCAGTATATCACGTGCTCAGTATCATTACAGTTAATCATTAATATATGTATCTGTATCAGTAAGAATAACAATCTAGTGGCAACAGTAGAATAATGCAATAATAGTAAATCTGTACAATATAAATAAATTCATACAACAATAAGAATAATGCCTCAAAATATGTATTTCAATAATCAGACTAAACAAGTAAGAAGTACTGGCTATCACGATGTTTTTCAATGTTAGAATTAGTGCTAGTAAATTGTTGGCTTAGTAAATAAAATCGTCACTCTTTGCTCGTTAGCATAGTAATAATCTTCTTATAATTCTCAATAAGTATATCACGTGAATTAGTAGAGGATAACACCAAACCACATTATTTTAAAAAAAACCCCATCGGTTCACCATTCTGTATAGGTCAATCAGCCTCCAACCAACAGTTCAACCAATATTTACTTATATATTTCACACACGCAGATTATTATCACAATACAATAATAGTAATAGCGACCAACTGTTACTCAAACATATATTCACGTCCATTTGTAATGTATTGCAACAAATAGTGCATAATTGAGCTTAATTAAGAGTATGCTAAAATATCATAACGACGGTACAAAAAAAAATCATATTAGGCAAAAAAGCACATTTTCAGTAAATTATCAAAATACTAGGAATTGTATAAAACGATATTTTAAGACTTTTATTATACTATACTATTTTTAGATATCAAAATAAATTTTGGGGAAAAAAAAATCGTTGTATTTTCAAAATCACCCGATAAAAAATCTCAAATAAATACTCAAAATGCTCATAATCACGATCTCTATAACATATAAAAAGTTATGCGGTGAAAGTTTTACCAATACAATGTTATTTGAATTTTTTGGTAACAAAAACACAAATTTGAGCGGAAAAATATTAAAAAGACAAAATCTTTGAAATCAGGAATAGGATATGGATTCCTTACAGCAAGACGAGCAATTAACCCAACAGGCTTGACCGACGAAAATCGCTCTGCAGCCTCCAAATCTTAGATTCTAATTTCTTTTTCTTAAAAAAGGCCTCACATTTTCGTTAAACAAATCTCCAAACAATGGGAAAAAGGATTTAAATAAAAATCTTATAATGCTTTTAGATATTTTAATATAATATTAATATAGTATTTAATTTAAATAATTATTTAGTATAAAATTCAAATAAATTCTTATAGGACTTTAAAAATTACAAAAAATATCCATAAAATAAAACATGTTATTTAAAAAATATTCGTGAAATCAATTTGCAAAACGAACACCTGACAGTCCCGAAATCCTCAATTATACCGATAAATACAGCTTTTTTAAGTATTTTCATCGGTACCCAAAAATTATAAAAAAAAATCATGTAAGTAAAATTCTTCAATCTAACTACTATGGCGAAGAAGGTTTACAATTTGGAGTTATAATGACTCCAAAAAAATTGGCTAATTCAAAATACGATTTATTACAAAAGCGTCAGGGATGAGGAATTGGGCAAGATTAGGGCTAACTTACTGAGGAAAGGGAGTAGCCACCCGGGATACACTTTGAAGGGAGAGAGACTGCTATACCAGGGAAGGTTTGTGATGCCCCGGACATCAATCCACATTCCACACTGCAGAAGTTCCATGGGATTGCAATTGGGGGCTACTTAGGGGAACAGAAGACCTATAGGAGGCTTGCCTTGGAGTTGTACTGGAAGGGAATGCGCAAGTATATGGAGTTGGTGTCCATATATGAGACATGCCAGAGGAACAAGTATCTAGCCATGCCGCCAGGACTACTACAGCCACTGGCATTACCAAGTCGAGTATAGGAGGAGATATTTATGGACTACATAGATGGGTTGCCCGTTCCGAAGGTTTCACAGTGATCTTGATAGTAATGGATAGATTGAGCAAGTATGCTCACTTCATCCCCTGACAAAATCCCTGCACGGTGGTGACAGTAACATCAACATTCATCAAAGAGGTAATTAGACTGCATTGGATACCAGAGGCGATAGTATCCGACAAGGATCAACCATTTAAAAAGCGTTTGAGGCGATAGCCTTGAGGCGCGCCTTGAGTCGAGGCGTTAAGTGGGCGAACTAAGGCATAAGCCTCGGTTGTTCGGACAAAACGCACGCCTTTTTCATTTGAGGCGTACGCCTCAGGGCGCAAGGAGTCGAGGCGAATGAGGCGCTTCCTCGAATCATTTTTGTTCGCCAGTCATGCGTAAATAGAGATTAGGGCTTCTTTTGTAAGCATTTCCGCCGCTCCCTCTTTTTCATTCCCTGTTTTCTCTCCTTTGCTCGTTTTCCTCCGACAACTTGGACAACAAAGTTTGATCGAACATGTGATCCCTGCTCGTTCTCTCGTTTGCTCGTTTGCTCGTCTGCTCGTTCTCTTCCTCCCGTTCGGTCGTGTGATCCCTGCTCCCGCCAACTTTCCCTAACGACGACTTCAACTTAGACTTTGACGAGATCCACGACTTCGACGACATCGACAACTTCGACGATTTCAAGTTCGACAACATTTGTTTCATGTTTTCTTCTTCCTACGTCGTGTTCAACAAACTTAGACTTCGACAACTTTCATTCCCTGTTTTCTTTTTCCTGCATCGTGTTTCTTCCTGCGTCGTGTTCAACAAACTTCGACGGCATCCAGGACTTCGACGACTTCAGGTTCGACGACTTCGCTCGCGGTCGTTCGTTCTGTTTTCTTCCTGCGCCGTGCTCAACATACTTCGTGTTCGATGTACCTGAAGGCTACTGGAGACGAAGGTATGCTTCTTGTTCCTGTTTTTCTTCATGCCTCTATCGTTCAGAGACAATAAGTATTATTTTTTTTTCATCTGTTGTCTTGAGATTTATTAAATCTTAAGTTAATTTTGGGTATTACAGTTTCAATGGTATTGATTTTGATCGTCTCATTTGGAATTGTTACTGGATATTCTTTACTTCCCATTTACAAGCAATCAAATAACCCCATAGATTCATACATCTTTGATCATACAAATCTCATTAAACCATCACTTTAAATATTGCATCATCCATGATGGTCATCACCATTAGTTTGTGAATGATAGGTTGTGAAATTAAATTGTGCTTTCATTTTTTCTTCTAAGAAATTTTCAGAAGTTGCTTGTGATGGTTGTATTAGTTTAATAATTATTCTTGGTAAGCCATATAAAATAACTCATTAATTTGAATCCTTAATCACATTTATAACCTAATATATGAATGACTTGTATTAGGATCTATTACTAATTTTGAGAATTATAAGCTTTTTGGTTATTTGAATTGGAGTTCTGTGGAATTAGGAACATTTAAAAAATTGAATGCAAGAAAGTCTTTTTTTGGAATTATGCAACACATAAGAACTAATGCTTGTGATATAAAAATTCCATCTCTTTTGTATAAGTCCTAATTCAACCCTATATTATGTATTTTTATGGAGCTTATAATTTGTTTATAATTTGTAATTGATATTAATTATTCTTTTCTATCTATTATTAGTATGACTAGTGGTGCGAGAAGAAAAGATCCTGCATGGAAATATGGCACTCAAGTTGAAGTGCCAGTCGAAGGTGCGAAGAAGGGATATGTTTACATGAAATGTAATTTCTGTGAGAAGCACATTACGGGTGGTGTCAAGAGGCTGAAGCATCACCTAGCTTGCACTCATGTCAATGTGGGACCATGTGCAAAAGTACCTGATGAAGTGAAAAAAGAATGTATTGATTACTTAAAGAAGTATGCCACCACAAAGGAGGTCACAAAAAGAAATATGGAAGAGATGATAGGAAACTCTTCTTACTATGGATCATAGCATGAAGGTTCCAGTACTGGAAGCCATCTAGTTTCTTCAGACCGAGGCAGTCGGGGGCCCATGGATACAGATCTCATACTAAGAATAGATGACTAATGAGGAAAACATATCTCAGGATAATTCAGCCTCGCTACAGTTACAAAAGACAGCTCAGGAACAGCCAGTTTGTCTCATTAGATTCGACTAGATTCATCTATCGAAAAAAGTTGAGTTCCATTATAATGTGTTAAGCAGTCCGCCATGGACTCATATGATGTACAAAGACTCTATGTCAGGAAATTCTACTGGGAATATAAGGCTCGCAACACTCCCAAGCATGCACACTGAGTTGAAGGACTTGAGATGTGAATGAGGAGGAGAGATTTAAACAGCCACACTCATACAAATGGGATGATATTAAAGACTTCGGATTGAGACCGGAGTGACAATAAGTCCAGATTGGTAGGTCAATATTTACGATTGAGCAATCTACCTAATTCTTGTCCAATCCCAATTACCACTATGGAACAGTTCTTCTTCAATTCAGGCTAAGATAGCTTCAATGCCTTTGTCAAGCAACTGCACCAGCAACTTATTGTTCAGAATGTTGGATGAAGTTGTGGCAGCGAAGTGGAGATGCTTAAGTAGTACTAGGTTGTTACTGTACCGCCGAGTGATATACAAAGCTGCAGGGAAATGTTTAAATGGACAGAAGCAAGGCCTCATCTTTCACTGCACCTCCTTCTAGCTGCACATTGTATAACTTGATGCTATTGAGCAGGTTGGCGGAACATGTATAGCCTCTACAAGCATAAATCATACATATAATTAAAGCCAAATTATGATAGCTAGTTTATATAAAACAACATTCTGGATACCAGCTTGATCGTACAAAGTATCACTGACAAGGAAGATTATTGACCGCTGTACAAAGTATTCTGCAACATGCATTTTAACATTGCATAGAACTTCAAAGGAGTTTAAAGACAACATTACAGAAGCAATGTTTACTCACTGAATAGTGGGATTAAAAAAGTACAGGGCAAAAAACAAGAACAGGAAGACAAAGGTATACAGATTGTCATGAAAGATACGAATTCATTGGCGGAGTCACAAACTAGCTTTGAAAAGACAACAACAGTGACCATCAGTTAAAAGGTGCTTAGAATGGTACTGACATGGTGAAGAGAGGCCTCGCTATGGGATTAATATTATACAGAGGAAAATAAGGATTAAGAATGCATAAAGCAAAGAATTGGGAGGTCAAGAAAGTGCCTACAAGAGAAATATGGGAATAATTCAATCCGATGAAAAAGTGGGAATCGACATTACATCCACAATTAACATGCTCAGTGCGATACTATTATAATCCCCATTCATTGATAATAAATGATATTTTGTACATGTTGAAAAGAAGGTAACATGGTTTGTATGCAGTATAACAACGACTCAATTTCTGAAAGAAAACTACCATCAAATAATGATCAACTTGAGGAATTTTCATATAAAGAAGGGAATGTTTGACTATAGAAGCAAAGACACAAGCATGCTGTCATGATTTATAATTGTGTATTTATAATTTTTAATTAATATTAGTTCAATGATTATCTTCCACACTCTGACCTTTCAACCAAATTCATAAAGATACTAGATGACTTCATGTAGAACGTTGGTGGGCTCAATTTGGAGATGATGTTCCTGAATTGAAAGGCTTTTGCAGTTAAAGTTCTTAGCTTAACATGTTCTGCTTCTGCATGCGAGCATAATTGGAGCATCTTCAATCAAATTTATACAAAGATAAGAAATCGATTGGCGGCAGATCGAATGAACAAACTAGTTTATGTTATGTTTAATAAAAAACTGAAAGATAGACATCTTAAAATTCAAAATCAAGGAAATATTGAGAATGGAATTGACCTTTTGCTTCTTGATGAGTTACAATCTGATGATGAATGGGTTACTCCTAAGAATGCGGATGTTTTTGAAGTTGAAGCAGAAGGAGAAACTCATGTCAATGAAGAAGACAATAAAGCAACTACCCAAGTATATAAAAGAAAGAAACAAAGTGAGATTGAAGCTTCAAAAAAATTCAAAGGTATTCTTAAATATAATGAATTATTTTGTATGTTACTATTGTTTCATTTTAGAGCTAATGAAATATTAATTGATATAGGAGATAAAGAAAAAAATATTATAGATGAAGAAGAGTTTGAGGATGATTTTGACATTAATTATGAAGATTCTGAAGACAATCAAAGTGATGATGAGCCTGCTTTGGGTCTTGATCCCAAGGGGATGTTTTATTTTTAAGTGAGTTTATTTTAAATCTTGTATTCCAGTAATATTATCTTGAAACAAATCTTCAAATTCATAGTTGACAAAATATTTTGTTATTTTTTGTCATTATTTATAGTTTTAAATTAATTTATTTTATTCATTTTGAGGCTTACGCATCGATCCGCCTCGAGGCTTACGCCTCGCCTCGCTTAGAAAAAACACCTCGATTCCCGATTTCGCCTTTTAAAACCTTGACAAGGATAAGGTGTTCCTTAGCCATATTTGGAGAGAGCCATTTAAAATGTAAGGAGCAATTTTGAAAAGGAGTATTGCCTACCACCCACAGACGAATAGCCAAATAGAAATAGTCAACAAGAGCTTGGAGACCTACCTCAAATGATGTGTCAGAAACACCCAAACTACAGGCCAAATGGTTATCATGGGCAGAGTATTGGTACAACACCTATCATTAGTCTTCTCAGATGACCCCATTCAAGGTGTTGTACATAAGTGATCTACCTCACTTGGTGTACTTTGGATGTAGCAGTACTCCAGTCTCTTTAGTGGATGAGTACCTGTAAGAAAGGGGGACAGGGTATTGGAAGAATTAAAAAGGCATCTGCTAAGAGCTCAACAAATCATGAAGAAACAGACCGACGAGCATAGAAGAGACATTCAGTTTGAGGTAGGCGAAAGGATGTGTTTGAAACTCAGACCGTATTGGCAGAAATCCATCGCCAACAGGAAAAATAAGAAGCTTGCCACTAGATACTTTGGGCCATATGAAGTCTTGGAGAAGATTGGAACAGTGGCATGTCGCCTGAAGCGACCAGCAACAACAACTATACACCCTGTCTTTAATGTATCCCAGTTGAGGAGGGCAATTGGAGATTATACAACCACATCGGAGTTACCAAGGACACTCACGGAGGAGGTAGAGGTGATCTTAGAACCCATAGAACTATTGGGGGTTGGCTAGAGAGAGGGGGGAGCTAAAGAAGTGCTGATCAAGTGGAAAAGCCTTCCAGATTACGATGCCACGTGGGAGCCGTACGAGAGGATGAAACATCAATTTCCTAGCTTTCACCTTAAGGACAAGGTGGTTCTTTGGGAGCGAGGAAGTGTTACGGAACTAACCAGACTGGCCCAGGAGGGGTTGGTCCAATTTTACAGGAGGCGGATAAGCAGCCTCCTTAATGTGTTTCAGCCAACAGGTGGGGCCCCCTTGAGGCGGCAACAGAAGAGAGAGAAAAGGGGGGCGGCTAGTGCATAAGGATAATTTTTTAAATTGTTTTTATGTTAGGAAGTTTTTTATTACGAAGATTTATATTTAAGGATGAGAAGAGGCTAGGGTTAGGGCATGCAAAATTTTAGATTTCTCTTGGAGTCTCTTTGGCGTCTTGGGCTCTAGGCTTCTTGTTTAGAGATTGGGAGAGGACGATCCTCCTTTCGAATTGAGGATCAATTGTTTCTTTGCTTCGTTCTTATTTAGCTTTGCTTTCTATAAGACTATCTATCATTTGTTTGTTTTTTCCATCATATTTTCTTCTATTTTCTCGTTGTTTTACCGATTATTGTTAGGTTTGCTTACGAACTCAAGTATTTCCCATCAAGATTATTTGCGAACTCAAGTATTTCCTATCAAAAACAGCATCAAATAAATGGTTGAACATTTTGACACAATCATGTCTTAGTATTAAAAGCTGTGATTTTAAGAACCATAAACTACAATTCCATTGTGCTGTAAAAGGTGTGTAGGGCATTGAGATGTTGTTAGTAGAAGTCAATTATACTTTAGAGCTAACAAATTTTATCTTGAAACAGAGAGACAAATGAGAATGTTAACCCAAGAAATGAGAAGCATCAAAATCCTCAACAATATTAACAAAAGACTTTATTCATTAATCATCAAGAACAACACCACAACTATAAAAATCTCTAGAATCTTGAATATCTCCATGCATATTATTAGATTGATCAAACTTTCCTAAGATATTAATTTAATGAAATGATGACTCCCATGAGGACAATCATAATAAGTAGTTGATCTTTGCTTGCACATTGTCCAATTAATGCATGAATGGTAGGATTGTGGGAGTTCAACAATAACACGTGATCACTTCGGGTGATGGTGTGGAATTATAGCAATTGCAATAAGTGAAGTTGTAGGTAGGGAGGGGGTGTCAGGGTTAATGAGGCAAGCAATTAGCAAATACGCAAATTATATGATCAACATGTGACTTACAGTTGTGTGGCAATGCAAGTGAGCAAACAATATAGATGCATACAATGTAAACTTGAGTTACGCTAGATGTCGGCAGTTGCAGGATAGGCGTAAAACACGAGTAGGTGAGAAAGAGGGCAATGCTTCGATGTATGAAAAGCGTGAGAAGAATTAATGATAGCATAAGAATCCGATGAAACTATAGAAGGAAGCTGAGAATCTTGCAATAAACATGACAACAAGAAAAGGATTTTAGGTTTAAGATATAAAGCAAAAGTAAGAGCAAGGACGTATGAGCTTCACAACACAAATAAATGCAATTACCAATGTGAGGTGCATAAGCTAGAAATCGGGAGGATTTGGCAATTGAAGTAATGGCAAGGAAAATGTGAAGTCTATAGATAAGCCAATCACACTAAGTCTAGATTATACAAATATCTAGATCAAAGATGTAAATGTTCTTGAGGTTTTAAATATAGATAGGAGGAAAGAATTTCATTTTTCTTCATCATATTAATAAATAATGACGCAAGATATTAGTAAATAGTTAAATTATGTGATCTAAAGGTGACTTAGGGTTGTGTGGCAATGCATGTGAGCAAGATGTATGGATGCAGACGAGGTAACATGAGTAACACAAGATGGAGAAAGCTGGGAGACAAGCATAAATCATGAGCAGGTGATAAAAAGGGGCAATGCCATGAGTGTATGAAAAGAGTAAGAAGAATTAATGATAACATTAGAATCCGATGAAACTACAGAAGGAAGTTGTGAATCTTGCAATAAACTTGACAACAAGCAAAAGACTTTGAAAGTTCTAAAGCGAAAGTGAGATCAAGGACATATGAGATATGCACGTCACAGAAATGCAATTAGGTTGAAAGATAATGCGAGGTGCATGAACCAGACTTTGGGAGGATTTAGCAATTGCAAACAGAACTAATGGCAAGGAAAATGTGAAGTCCGTAGATGAGCCAATCACATAAAGTTACAGTATAAAAATATCTACATGGAAGATATAAATGTTCTTGAGGCGGAAGAAAGAGAAATAGGAGGAATGAATTTTATTTGTTTTTATCATATTTAATACTTTTGGCATCAAATCTCTCAAATTTAATGACAATTATGTAAATACAAATAGGCCCATTCATAAGAAGGGAGAAGATGGGATGATGGTATCAATGAAGGGCAAGGCATTGCTAAAAGAAGAAAAATTGATCAACACTACCCACAATTAAAAGATCGAGCTTGGCTTTGCATTCAGTAAACGAGACATAATCACAGCCTCTATTGAATTCAGAGGGACAAAGTAGGCCGTTTGTATAGGAGATGACCATAGAGAATTCTTTAAAACTTTAACTCTTATATATGAAACTCATAATGAAGGAGGTGGTTGATAAAGATTGCAAAGTATTTTTATGTTTAAGAAGAGGAATGAGAAGAATTCGGCATGAGGAAGAACTTGGGAGAACCAAATATTTGGATTGAAGAAATTAGACAAAGAAAAAACTCAAAAGATGAGAGGAAAGATGTAGAGAGAAAGTAAGCATGAAAAAACCATGTTAGGAGAATCAAGGAGAATCAACAAGGAAAATAAATGCCAAACAAAAAGTCATTTTATATTTCATTATAAACTAATTGAATTATAAGAATATAGTTACTTTATAATAATAGGCCTTATTAAACAATTACAAATAACCCCAACACATAAAAAAAAAAGAGAGAGGATCAAAATGGCCCCTTGATTATGTATGAAAGAATAAAATAATACCCAACTATATTAAAAGATCATTTTGGCCACTCAACTCCATAAAAAGAGGAACTAAAATAATCCCACCATAGGAATATTTTAATTCCTTTTTAAATACATAATGGATCAAAATAATCCTTTAATATACTTGGAGACTGATTTGGTCATTCATAAAAAGTCAATAGATTATTTTGATCATTTTATCTTTTAAAAAATGCCAAACTATTCATAATTGACAAATGGACATTTCACACTTCAAACCAAATGACAAATAAAGGAAAAAAATATAAAATATATAAAAATCATAGATAAAACTAAACATAAATAACTAAAATTTTAAGTATCCAGCATTGCACCAAAAGGTTAAGAGGATAACAACACTGTATAATAACATAAATTAAATAAACAAATGCAGTATGACTGAATTTATAATGAGTATTTTTGCAGTAAGAGGCCATTTGGGAAATGATGGCTACAAATAAGAGGATGCAGTATCTTAGTAGGTACAGCTCGCATTAGACGAAAAAAGAACAGAAAATGTACATGAACTGCATTCATTGCAGATTATAATTAGACATCAGCTATAGAATCATACCACAAGACACCTCCATTTTGAGCCTGGCCACTGGACAGGATCCAAGTCACTAACGGCAGTTATCAATCCTGTGCACCTAGAAAGAGTAAGGGAGCGAATCAGTATTTTATTATTCAATCCATCAGCTCACAAGTCCCCTAAAGCAATCTCCAAACCTTCTCTCTGCTGCATCTTCACTTTCAAAATGCATTTTGAACCTGGTCCCAACAGAAATTGAATAACTGCAGCTTTTCCTAAATTTCCAATAAGGTATAATGAACTCTGATTGGTTAACCCTAAAGAAATCAAACAAAAGCATTTTAATAAGCATCAATTTACAGCAAAAAGCCAACTCAGATGAAGGTGCTGTCATGGACTAAGATATATTTAAGAGCATACAATATCCAGGCCCATAAATGCACAACAATAATGGAATTTCACCTAGCAACTGTGCTGGAAAACAAGTATGTTAAAATTGGCATAGACAAGCCCGAGTCATCAAAAGCACTTGCAAAACATCAGGAATCTACAAGCTCAATGATCACAGGGTATGCAGTCGGATGCATTGGAAAATATGCATGTTTGCATTTGCATATGTTAAATTAAGGTACTAGGGGAAGAGCTTATGCATGCAAGCAATAAGGGCTCGTCCACACTAGAATAACAAAGTTCTCATAGATAGATGAGTACAAAAGATGGTAATAATATAAATTTCACGAAAAAAGGCAGTATGCGGTTAATGATATACATTGATGCCCAATTCTTATAAGATAAACAAAAATCAGTTCCGTGCTATTGGTCATATTTACACGGTGATAATGACTTCAGTCAGTGAATTGAGATGAAAGTTCGACTAGAAGAACATACTTAAATACTATTTTTTGAAATTAGCACTTAGCTGACTTTAGTTCAAAAAAAGTCTTAAGCTTCACAAATAACCACTTCTTGCACTTTATTTATTTATATAAATTATCACAAATGAGTGATTGGACAAATAAAGTTTTAGTTAATATAACTATTCACAAGGAGCTAGTTTTCAGGCGTTGCTAGATACTCTTTGTACATAGTTGCATAATAGGGTGTTAAGCCTAGTTTATTTTAATATTTAAATAACTTATTATCATGACAGCTTTCCCCTACCCTTTTTATCCATTGCAAAGAACACCAGCTTCTAATTTTCTAGGTGCATCATTATATTACATCATTATATTTTCTTTGAACATTACAAAACCATATTATTCAAATCCTTCTAACTACTTCACAGGAATTAGAAATCAGATGCTACCAAGTAGTTGTGGAGTGGCCAATAAACTACTCACAGTAGGATTGCATTAAAGATTAGCATTAAGTTTGCATCACTTTACATGGATTATGGAGATATATTTTTTGATAAATGAGACCTCTTCTAAATTAATTGAAATGTTCAAAGGAATTTTTTAAAACATAATTACATTGTTAGAATAAAAACTAACTACCAAAAATACAAGATGGACCAGTTTGTTTACCGTCCATATCCGAAAGTGATTTAAACTCACTCCCGGAAGTTCAAGTTTTTATTTTTATTTTTTTGGTTGAAAGTCAATGGAATGGAGTTCTTGTCCTTAAAACGCAACTTAAATAAAGTGAAAAATGAGTTCAAATCATGAGGGCTAGGAAATCACCTTCACCTCCAGACTTTCTTTTTACTTTCAATAGCAATAAAATAATATTAGCATAATAGAATGATGGGTTATAATATTGTTTTTACTCAAAATTATCACGGTAAAAAAATTAATGTAAGGATAGGTGATAATGAAAGTCACTGTAGCCAAACATCAGATTTGAGTTTGGGCGAAATGAGTTACTGCAATGCGTATATTTTATATTTTATAAATAAGATAGGAAGCAATTTAATACAACAAGTGCAAGAATAAATATGAAAATCTCATGGGGAAGAAAACTATCTAACATAAATAATTAAATACTTCAACAAATAGACCTTCACAAAATGTTTCTAAGTCACAAATTTCATTGAGAATTGAATTATTGAAAGGGTGAAAAAAGCCAACACATCCAACATAAATAAATGCTATTCAACCTAATTCTTACATGCCCCAAAAATCCTTATATCTATAGACTGAACTCTTGTACTAAAGATAAGAATTTAGTTGGCCTAAAAATGTAATTAGGATATAAAAACAAACCCAACAGAATAATAGAAATTCGATTACAATCTTAGATACACAACTAAAATCCCATGGAAAAGAAGTCGAAGTATCCATACTATAGTCTAACCGAGGAAAAGTTTTAGACACATTATAGTCCTAGATAAAAGCATGTTCATCAGGTAAAGGAATTGCATGTATTTTAGTCCCTGGAATAACGAGTCCCAATAAAAACTAACATGAAATTTGCATCATTTTTGCCTAATTTGGAAAATTCGATAATGATGAATTGTTTATCTAATATTTTTTTAATGAATACTTTAGTTCAAGGACAAAGACCCATGAATAAAAAGATGGCCGAAGATATTCAACTCGAACATCTTCAAGCGGAGATTCATCCTCCTCCGCCAAGGAGGCATCTACAATCACACCAAGATAACGAACTTGCCGATACAACAAGTTCTACACATCCTTCGCCCACAACTCGACAACCTCGCATTCATTCAGATCTCCCATAAGACTTAGTCCAACCACTCGTTGCTGAGCTCCCTCGCAAAGCCCTACGTCATGAACTGCATAGCTTAGTACAGGAAGAGTTCCCCCGAGGAGATGTGAGGCAAACTCTTCGATAATGGAACTTCCATGAGTCGTCACCTTTAGCTGAAGTCATTCTTCAGCACCCCATTCTAGTTGGCTTCAAGTAGGGAAAGTTACCTACGAAAAACGGGGAGAAAGAAGAAAAAGGAGGGGAAATCTCCAACTTCTGTAGAAGAGGAGGGGTGCCGAGTCAAGTAGGGAAAGTCACCTACTGAAGGAAAGCCTCAACTATCAGAAAGTCAGAAGAAGGAGAGAAGAAGATGGGGGAGAAAGGAGACGAAATGCTACCAAAATTCTAACTTCTATATGAGAAGGACACAGATTTTGCGTAGAAAAATCACCTAAAAAAAATAATGAAATGCATCCACTGTTAGAAAGTTAGAACGAGAGAGGAGAAAAAAAATTTATTCTACATTGAAGAGGAGCGCTAAATTTGCGTAGGGAAAGTCACCTACAAAATATAGCAGAAAGCCTCTGGAGTAGGAAGAGAATGGGAAGTCTCCAACTTTTGTACAAGAAGAGAGGCGCTGAGTTTAGTAGGGAAAGTCACCTACTAAGAAACAGCGGAAATCCTCAACTGTCAGAAAGCCAGAAGGAGAGAAGAATGTGCAGATTTCTCCTTGGCCCTGGAGGCCTATTTATAGTGTTTTGGAAATGGGGGGAAGATTCCAGCATTTTCTTGATTTTATCAAAATTTTTAGGATTTTTTTTTGAAATTATTCGAATTTTTTACGATTAAAAAAAAATTAAGTCGGTGGAGGCAACAAATAGCCAGCCCGAACCGGCGCCTTGCATATGACGGGCGCGCGGCACCACGCGAGCCGGCCAAGCCGCAGGCACGGGTCTGTGGCGGGCCAAGCGAGCGCGGAGCTGGACAAGTAGGGCAGGCCAGGTTGGCCCCAGGCTTGCCTCAGGAGGGCCGCGATGCGGGCCGGCGGGCAGTTCCATGTCGCTGGTAGCGGCGGCGGCGGCCAGCCGGTTCGGCTGCCCAAACAATCCTGGATTCAATTTTTAACCCGAAAATACCAAATTGGACATTTTTTAGGTAACCCGGGATAATTTTTAAACGTTCCGGACTTACTTTCAACACTTTTAAAGCTATTTGGGGCTCCTATATGCAAAATTGGATTTCGAATCACATGGAAAATTCTCCAAAATTTGTTATGCATATTATCGGACTCATGGAACTTCGACGTCCGAAAATATGGGGGCAACTGATATATCATGCAAAAATTATCTTGATCGGGCACGAATCTTAAGGCAAAATCAAACCGCAAACTTCAAAAATTAAATTTGGGATCACTTGAACTCCGATTTCAGCAAACTTACTGTCAAACTGAGCATCTCAAAAATACAAACTCAACGGCACCAAATTCGACTCAATCCGAGCCCAAATGAGTCCAAATCAAGCACCCGAAGCACTGATGGAAAGTTCAAACCATAATTTGAGTTACCAAACGGTTTCCAAATATGATGTTCTTATAGACGAATCGAGCGGCCTGACGAGACGAATCGAGCGGCCTGACGAGACGAATTCCGACATCATTAAGACCTTCAAATGTCTGATGAACGGTGCATGATCAAGGGATTCAATATCGGCCATCCATCCGACCACTCCTTATTTACCCCTGATCTCTTACCTATTTACAAGCTATGTCACTCCATAATATCTATAAATAGACCACTCATTTCTCATGAAAAAGGACCCAAACAAGAAGTAGATAAGAGAAGGATAGGGGGGAATAACTCCTCGAACACCACCGGAGTTCTGCCCGACGCCCGAGTGATGCCGGAGTTCTTCCGGACGCACGAGTGACGTCAGAATTCTGCCCAAGGGACGCAGAAATTCTGCCTGACGCCAAATTAACGCTAGAATTCTGCCCGACGCCCAAGTGACGCCGGAATTCTGCCCGATTTCCAAGTGATGTCAGAATTCTAAGCGATTCTAAATTTGGCTCGAATACACAAGTTATTTATAATTGGATTTCAATCCGGAAGTGCAGCATTGTAATTTGATGGTCCTAAATTTTAAGGACGAGTCAGCCTCTTATACCTCAAACAAAACTAGTGAAATAATTTCAACTGGGCGTGGCCCCGTGATTTTTTCCCTTTCCAGGATTTTCCACGTTAAAATCCTGGTCTTTCTATTTCTTACATGTTTGTGTGTTGGATATCTGTATAACGTTAAGACGAAAATTTTCTAACTCTATCGCCGCGTATACTCTAGCCCGCAACAAAGAAATTAAAATTATAGTTAAAATAGTAATAAAATTGTTAATAACATAAATACCTTCCTATACCTAAACTTGAAGAATCATAAAAATCTCAAATATTTTATTAAAATTTGTAAATTTAAACATGTGCACGTGTAAGTTTTACTTTAATATCTTTACAAAAATATGTAGTTGAGTTCAATAAAACTCTCGCTATTTAAGAAGTTGATAATAAATGTTGTGATAACAAATACAAATTAAATTTTCAACAAAAATTGTGTTCTACTAATGAATTCAAGTCATATGAAAGAAGAATCATAAAAAACATGACAATTAAGACATCTAGAGTAAAATAAAATCAAATATATAACAACTCAAACAATACAGTAATAAAATTGCTAATCAATCAACCATTAAAAAAATAAAAGAAAAGAATCAATACCAAACAGCAAGCCACTTGGCATGAACAAAGAAATTAATTATACTATTACGCTTCAAGTCTCCAACTTGACCAAGGATACCTTAAAAGGATTAAGAAAATTTTCACGTCGACAAAGATAAAACTTTATTAAAGAAAGAAATATTTTTATATGCCCCAAAACAAATTTATATATAGACAGATGTGCTAAGATAACTAAGTAGGAAGATATTCAGCCGTAGAATTCAATCGCCAAAAATATTGCAATAATAATAAAATCACAGACCAAATAGGATAAGAACAACCTTGCTAAAGCCCCGTAGATAATGAAGCTGCAAATATGCCATGTACTGTTGATTCATAGGTATCATTTTCTCGATAAAATAGGAAAATCTTGATAAAGATAAGCTACATGAAATCCACATAATTGGGTCTAAAGTTGAAGTTTGTGGTTAAAATAAAGGATTGTCCGAAATGTACTGTCTTGGAAAATTAGAAGGGCACAAAATATGGATCCAAGAGTTAGGCCATAAAAGAAATACTAACAGCAAAGCCTTCAATGGAAACAATAAGAATATTAAATGAATATATTGTAAAACTATGAAAAAAAAATAGCAAGATATGATTCAATTAATGGATAGTGGGTTAGGGGTGTCAAAAATATGACAACCTGACAATACTACCTAGTCCCCACCCAAAAAATCTCAGTTCAGATTAACTCATTTAATAAATGGGTCGACCTGAAATAAAAAATTCCAACCCATTTAATTGATAGGTTCGATTCAGATTAGCATGTGAATAGGCTCTTCTTAATTTTTAATCAATTAATCTAAACTATATACGCAATAAGTTACACATTTTTTATAAATCAAAACGAATTATTGAGCCAAGTTCTGATCATTTAGGTTGCCAACAGGTCAAGTCTGGTCCACCTTTCTAACCCATTTATTAACAGATCAGATTCGAGCCAACTGAATTTAGATTGAGTCAAATTGAAACCGAGCTCAACAAGTTAACCTAGTTTGACACCCCTATAGTTAAGCATGACCACCTACTAAAGATGAAAAAATAAAAAAACTTGATGAGTTGAACATATATAACAACAATAAAGACAAAAAAAGCACAAATAAAATGAGTAGATAGAGTTAATCTAGTAGAGAAGAAAAGTAAAAGAGTAAACAAGAGGTACCATGAATGATAGTAATGCAAAAAGACTTATAAAAAAGATAAACACTACACAAAAGCATTCATCATGAATAAATGGTTTGTGAAACATTCAAAAAGCTTAGTCATAAAGCTTTCTTCAATGTCATGATCCTTTGATGTCATGAAAGATTCTGCGGGCTGCTCTCAATTCTAAAAATTAACCCAACAAGATAGATTACATTCATGCCCTCATTTATTTGTAGGACAGATGCAATAATCATATAGCATTTTCAAATTAAATACCATGATTTTATGCAAGTAATGATCACTTTGACACAAAACACCAATTAGTGATAGACTATGCTGCATTGTCTTGAGCCTTGAAAAAAAATATATCAAAGGTTCGAAGGGCTTAAACCATATGTTCAAAGAAAACAATTATCATAGAAGAAAATGATCTCCCTCTATTCTCTTAATAAGATGTCAAACATTTAAGATTTAATTATGGAATGAGAAACAATGTCTTTAAGTGTATTTATTTAGTATAAGTTGCCCAAAAAATACAAATAATAATAATGATAGCACTACTGACACTGCACATCTAGCATGAATCCACTAGCGCACAACTAAAAAAAATCTTGGTAAGCAGCATTCAACTAGAAGCACTCACAAAACTAGGTACTCCTATTCATGAAGATACTGGTCATACATTTCAATCCACAGGCAATATTAGTTGCCATAAGTAATGCAAGTTGCAAGTTGAATTGGAACATAAAAAATCTTCAGCAACAATTTGAAAAAGAAAACAGAAAAGAGTGTGCATAACATACAGTAGTACCCAAAAGCTAGAAGATCTAGGTCTACCCAGCCACTTTTACCTTGGATTATAATTAATTTGAAACATCTTTTTCGTCAAGACAGCATTTGCCAGTGATGCTAGTGCTCCAACTCCAACATTCAAGTTATGAATTCCCGAAATGTTGCCTTTCAGTTGAGAGGCTCTCCGAATGCCCAATCTAAGCTCCCCATTACCCCCACTACACAAACCAAAAGACTTTGGCATCAAAAAATCTTCATAAAATAGGAATTAACTGTTTCATAATTTTCAATGTACCGAAGAAAAAGAACAGCATCCCCAGAGACAAGTTTCTTCTTGTTGACAAAAGCACTCCAACCTGTTGTGAGCAAGTGCCGACGTGGTTGGCCTGGTTATAAACAACACAACGCGTTTTCATCACTTCATAATTTCTTTTAAAATTGGTGCGAAATATGCATAGATCCGTAAAATATCAGCATAATTCAGAATGAATTTGAAATCTAAAAGAGAACGGTTAGAAAAAAGAAAAATATTTATATGATGCAAATGGATACAGAAAAGCTGCCAGCATTGGGAACTAAAAAATAAGCCCCTCTCAGAATCTATTAATACATTCTTATATTTCACGCTCTCGCATATACCTAACCAGATGTACTTCACCGGAAAGTGTGTTCAACTTATCAAAAAACACTAGCTCAATGAATACTATGTAGAAGTTTATAATCGAGCAGTATGTTTTTACCACAAAATTATGACAGTGTAGGATCAATCCACAAATGTGCTAATTAAATTTTAACAGAAAGTGGTAGTCCGAATTTCTGCTCCTTAGCATACCCCTGTAAATGTGCCGAAAGCGCCACTCTAGGCCGTGCAAATCTTTAGCAATAAGCTCTTGGGACGGCCTCTGTTGTCTGTAATCCTAAAAGATAGCATTTTCCCAAATATTAGGCATGTTACGGTATCAGCAGATTACGAACATATAGTTCATATCAGAAGGGACCGTCCAAGTGCCAGTACCCATCTCTTCTCTAAGAAATTCAGAAAAAAAAAATTAGATACTGAAACATCCAATTTACCAGCGGAGGAAAGCAGTCCTCAGCTGCTCGGCGTGGTACAGAAAAGCCTCCATGTGTGCTTGTGTCAGATGCTGTAAGAGTCTTACAGAACATGTGCGGAATTGGAGATTGGTCTCCAGCATCCATCTCATCCACTTCTTCCCCTTCTCCCTCAGCAACTCCGTGAATCTGTCCGTCAAACCCCTGCAAGGCAATCCCTTTCCGCATCAACAAACTTAAGAGCTAATCATCTAAAAGATAAAAATCTCAGACCAGAAAGAACGAAATACATTTTAGAAATATGAGCTCCAGAAATTTGGTTAGTTTAAATTTGCAGGAAGGACAACAATAACCTTCCATTTCTGAAGAACTCTGAGGACCACAAGGCAGAAAATAAATCAAACTATAGTAATTTCACATAGCAAAACTCTTTGCCAACCAAATCAAGAAACAACCGCTGATTAGACCAAACAACTGCTAAATCTACACTGTCAGCCAGTAAAGATGTGAGAAAAGAGAAGATTCATAACGGAATGTAAGAAAACCAACCTCACTTTCCGCAATCACAGAGAGCTGCGCGTAAACCTCATCTGTCGCTGCCTCTGCCTGCAAACAACCAACGAAAGCTTCTTTACGCCGTCTAAACCTAAAAACCGAAGCGTCAGAAAAGTTTGAAAATCACGTACTCGAAGCTGGACCTCTACGACCCGGCAGAACACGTGAGGAGGCACATCGTGACGCAACAGCATCCCTCCTCCGCCAGCGTGCTGCCCGCCGGCGAGATGCTCGAGGTGCCCCTGCGGCAGGTAAACCACCAAGCTCCCCTTCTTTGGAAGAGAAATCCTCGGCCCAGCGCAGGCATGCCACAGCTCAAGGCACACCGAACCCACACCGCCAGCTTGCGGTGACGGGGTAAGCGGCCGGAGCTCCGACGGATCATCCTCTTCCTCCTCCTCGATCGTGTTCAGATCGATCCCCATCGCCCGCAGCAACTCGCAAAGAAGTTAACCCTAAAAGTGTCACCACGTAATGGACCCACGAGCAATTAGCCCAGCCGAAGAAACAAAACCATTGCCGCGGCCATGAGAAAAGGCGCAAAGGCTCGGCTTTATCTACCGTTTAAATTAGGTACCAAACCCGCAAGGCAGAAGCCGGGGAAAAGGTGGTGTGTATCTCTTAATCGGTATACCACTTTATCCCTCGGTAAAATTAAATTTTTACGACAGATAAGAAGATGAAGGGGGTAGAAAGCTACGAAAGCTACGAAAGCGAAAAAAGGGTTATCCTTTTTCTAGAGCTCTTCCGGGGGCGCTCCGCTTATAACATCAGCTTTGCCAAAAGCGGAGGAGTCAAAAGCGACGGGCTAACCATGCCATCTCCGTACCGCCTGCACCACTATGTTTCTCTCCCCAACCTCTCTTCCCCCCTTGAATCCAGCTGCTACATCTGTCATCTGGCATCTAATCTCTCTCTTCTGCTCTCCATTATTTATTTAAGCTAGAAAGGGGAGGGGGATTAGCATGCGAGCAGTCGGATAGATAAAAATGGGGAAAGCGGAAAGAGAGAGAGAAAGAGAAAGGAGGCCTTTTTTTCTCCTTTTTAGGGGGAGGAGCAAGGAAGCAGTGGGTCCATTGTTGCAGAGCTGAAGCAGAGCAGTAGATGCTGGCGCTGTTGCGATGGCAGAGGAGGCAGATAGACCAGTGGGGTGTTTGAAGGGAAGGAGTGGTGAGCGGTGACTTGGGCGTTCTTTATTGCTTTTTTTTCGTTTGTTTTCTTTTTCTGGTCGCTGTTTATTTATTGTAGTATCAGCTGACAAGACGTGAAGCCGTTCTGCTTTTCCGGGTGCTGTGTCTCATTATGGCCCGCCCTCTTACTCTCTCCCTTGCCATTTCCATTATACAGCTCTCTCTTCTTTTTTTTAATTCACAGGTATTTCTTTTAATTAACAGGTAGTTTTGTCCGAGAGCATGGATCAAACGCAATGCGACGCGTATTGCAGAGTGTGATGTTTTTTTAAAATTTTAGAGTGTAAATTACAATAAATTATTCTGTGTAGTGTTGCGTTTAGACTGTAAATGTCCATAATATTTATATATTATATATTTTTATTTTTATATATATATAATATACAAACAATATGTATACACTTTTTTTTTTTTTTGGAAAATATATGTATACACTTAGATATGCAATTTTGCATTTAGACTTTGCAAAGAATAATTTATCTTAAATTATTGGCTCTCTCGGTAGTATTTTTTTTAGCTTCTTATTTGATGGATGCCTCCAATAATTTTCTTTGTAACTCTCAAATCATGAGTGGAATGATTGATTTTTTATTTTTTACAAAACAATTTAATTTGTTTAATATAATATCATCATATCATTATTAATATCGGATAATAATTTTTGAAATTTAGAAGATATGTCATCTCGTTTTTTTTTTTATTCACTTTCTACACTAAAATTAAGTTCTTGAAAAAGAAAACTTTTTTTTGTTGATCTTAGAGAGGGATTGACAT
Source organism: Dendrobium catenatum (assembly GCF_001605985.2). Taxonomy (NCBI): domain Eukaryota; kingdom Viridiplantae; phylum Streptophyta; class Magnoliopsida; order Asparagales; family Orchidaceae; genus Dendrobium; species Dendrobium catenatum. The sequence continues at coordinate 1,192,049 of NW_021320070.1, read as the reverse complement.
CCTACATCATAAAGGAAAATATGAAGAGATGATTTGGTGATGAGTGGCCTTTTGGTGAGTTAGCACCCAGATTTTACAATAGATATTTAGTTTAAAGTGTGAGGATGCGTTCTTAAGTTTGTGATGTGATGATGAGAAGTCAAAAGAGGTATTGTGAGAAAAATATTAAGACTAGTGCAACAAGGATTAGTTTGGGTTGATTTCAAATATCATTCTTAGAAAAAAAAAAAGATTAGATGGTCTATGTTTGTTCCAGTTATGTCCATAGGTGACACATGATCTTACTAGTAGATATTTTAAGAGGGTTGGGACTTGCTAACATGTAGTTAGTATGAAAAACTAGGCAGAAGATTTAGGGGAACTATAACACTAGCTCAATTATCGCTTTAGAAAGTGCCAAAAAATTCTATTTTTTTCCTATTCACCATTTATTTTTAGAGATGTGATGGTTATAGAGAAAGCTACATCAAAATAGAAAAAATAATATAATAGTAAATGACCCCTAGTACGGATTGTCATAGACATATGTCATACTTTGATATGCCCTATAAATGATTGCTTGTTTTAATTCTGACTCTTTAATCTTGGGTCGAGTCCCCTTATTCAGAGTACCCACAAGAGAGTGGATGTAGACAAATTCGCTAATGAGGGTCGAACAAAGAAGGATGTTTCTGATAAGCCCTTGGGGGGGGAGGTGTTTGCGGCCTTTCAATGGAAACACTGTACTACTTCGATATGGGAGAGGAGTCTATTTAAGTCACAGGTAATAGACTCCATGGACCGTTGAATGCGGTGAGACGAGTTTGAATACTTTGAGGAACGCTCTTCTCTATTACTTAAATGATTAGTTTTTATTAATGATACTCTGCTCGAGGGAGTGATCAGTGGCTTTTAGGGTGTGCATCTTGTTGAGGGGTGAGTCCTCTATGTGAATGGTCTGTGTGAATCTTTTTCCTTCCCTAGGGAGGAAAGTCTTTTATGGCTAATTCACTAAGTTGGGGTTGATAACTTGATATGTCATTTACCCACACTACTTTGTCCTTTTTAATTATAATTTGCTCAATTATATAGTGTAACTCCTATTTTGTGCAAGTATATGTGTCAAGTTAAATAACAAAGTGATGACAGAAGTAAAAATTTCTAAAATCCACTTTTGTACTGCTTAGTAAAACTATTCTATTTATCTAGTCAATTGATTCAAAGAAGGTTAAGCATTTAAAAAGTAAAATCCGTAGTTGCAAAAGATAAATTTACTAATTTTTAAAATCTCAGAACTTATGATATTTAAAAACACATGCTTGTGAAAGAGTAGTTTAGTCCTAATCATACTATAAATCTGAGCATAAGTACTCCTCATCTCTATTGAGCTCATTCCAGTAGTAGTTAGAACTCATCCCAACTATAGTTTTTTTTATCTTCTTAAGACCCCATAACACTAATCATTATATGTCTATGCATGGCAAAATTACATTTTAAAACCTCTATTTTTTCTTCAACTATGTTGCACTTCAGGATCCCAACCTTATATATTTGATGATTATAAACATTATTGGACATTTATTTTATTTTTTCTTGTTTTATACATTACATATATTTTTATGTGCGCTACTAACATTTTAGACTCAGTATACACAAAACACCATCAAAGAATCATAGCTCAAGAAACTATTGTGTTGGTTAGATACTTTTTTAAAGAGTTTGTATTATTTTTCTTGAATTTATTTTTATAATAGGCCATGTATGTTGGCTTAGCAACCGTGCACATGCATAAGGGGGAGTGTAATTAAATATTTTAATATTTGTTAAAAATTATTTAAAATATTTAATTAAATAAGATTATTTGTAATAATTATAACTAATTGTAATATATTACCATAACATCTTACAGGATGATTATATATATTTAGTACTCCAACAATCATATAAATTAGGTAATAATTCAAAATTTGAAAGTTGATATAATTGTATTATATGAAATTTAAATATTGCGCCAAATTAAATCCCTATAATTAAGCAATCAAATTAGGATTAATTAAAATTAATGATCATATGTTATGATCTTGAATGTATAGTATATGAAAGTCCGTTTAGGTTGTTATACCTAACGCAATTTTCTCAAGGCTAACTAAGAAGGGTGGGTGAATTGGTAATTTAAAAATTCCTCTTGAATAAAAACTATTTTTTAAAAATACTTTGAACTATTAAAGTTTTTATCAAAATAAAACTTTTCAACCACTTAAAGAAAAACGTACAAAAAAATAAAATTATGAACAAAATAAAGAACATAGAAATTTATAGTGGTTTAATCCAACTAGACCTACGTCCACTCCCTGAAGACTCTCTCTTCAAGTATTACACTATTATCAAACTGACTCTCCTTTTGCTCTCATAGTAAGTCGGAGAAGCCTTTATAATTACCCTCTCTTCCACCAATTCCCAGTGCGGCAGAGTGTCTTCATCCTTTCACACCCTCCAAGTGTCCGCAAAGTAACGTCATCCTTTCACGCTCTCCAAGTGTCAGCAGAGAATCATCTTCCTTTCACACCCTCCTGGTGTAGATAAAGTGTCAGCATCCTTTCACACCCTCATGATGTCGGTAGAGTATCAACGTTCTTTCACACTCTTTTAGTGTCGGAAGAGAACCGGGTCTTCTTCAAAGATCTTCCCTCGAGCATCTTCAAAGAAGTACGGAAGAGATTTTCTATAAATACAAAGAGATTCTCACCTTTGAGTTATCATGTGAACCCTTCACACTCTTAGTTTGTAAGAAAACTCTCTCAAAAAGTCTCCCAAATCAATCTCACACATTTGCTCTCTAGAAAAATGAAGAAGGATTCATCCAAAATCACTTTATAGGGACTTATATATGAAAGACACTAAAAATCATCCAGAAAACTAAAAATTTTCATTTTGAATGTCCACGATCATAAAGTACAATCAACTATCGTATGTACGAATAGTTCAAAGTTTTGCTCGTACGATTCTATGTGAAACATTTTCATACATGCACATCATACAATACGAACCATATAATGTCCAGTAAGATTTCAACCTTTTTTTTTCTATTAGTATGGAAAAAAATATATGCATTAATTTCATACTCTGGACGTCGTCTGTACGAACTCAAGATAATCTCAGACGAATAGTTCAAAAATTTTGCTTGTTCGTATGGATAAAAATGTAAGCATCAAATGCGTACTCTGGATGTCGTATGTATGAACTCAAGATTGTCCCGGATGAATAGTTCAAAAAAGGTTCTAGTTCGTATGGACAAATATGTAAGCATCAATTTTGTACTCTAGACGTCGTATATATGAAGCCAACCTTTTATATTATGAATAGTGCTTAGAAAATTTTCCTCACATGGTTTGATTAACTACTTGCTAAAGGAACTACCTGGATAAATCATCCCGTACGATCCAAAATCGTACACTACGATTAGTTTAAAAAATTATAAGTTTTAACACTCTCCCTGTGTGTGTGCATGGTTACCGAATTATAATCACACTCTCAAACTCAAGAAAAACATAAAAAGTATAGACTCAATTTACATTAAACCCTAATCTAATCTATCTTGCAATCTTCAACAGTCTGGAGTATGATTTCTCTAAAGTGTTAGTACACACAAACAAAAAAAGCAATATGGCCAATATGTATTAGGAGAAACAGTAATCAAATAATAATATTTGAAATCATAAAAAACACAAATAATATGAAAATATAGTTATGAAAAACTAAGTTGCAACAATATGATCTCTATTATACTAGATGATTAACAAAGTGAGCTTCTAGATGATAATTAATCATCTTAGGGTTTATCATGTATGAAATACTATTTAATTAAACTAATCATATCCGATGATATTGGTTAGTATAAGAGAGAATGAACTAATTGTACTGTATGATTTAAGTATTATATTCTATGATTAGAAGCAGTAGAATTGAAACTTATATTTTTTTAAACCCTGTGTATAAACTCTTGCTATAACTTTAACAAGTGTCTTTTGGGTATGCAAGGGTTTTTATTTCTTTTATTAGAGAGATTGGAGAGAGAGCATTAGAAAGAAAGAGATTGGGTGATGTTGTGTAAGAAGGAGAAGATCCTTAAGGGGTTTAAAGGGAGTGTGAGAGGGGTTTTCATATGATTGCTCTGACAGACCTAAGGTCCCCTGATTGTGTTGATGTGTCTCTTAAGAGGTGCTTTATGAAAAAAAGACTTTGAGGCCAAAGATCCTTGGTGACTTTATTATACTGAGGAGGTGAATGGAGGACTCAACAACTCCACCGAACCGAGGAGGTGAAGGAAGAACACAACAACTACATCAGACTAAGGAGGTGAAAGAAGGACCAGACGACATTGTAAGATCAAGGAGGTGAAAGTAAGACTTGGTGACTCCGCTGGATCTACGAGGTGAAAGGAGGAGAAGGAAGCTTTACAATACCGAGGAGGTGAAAGGAGAAATTCTTTATGTGTGAAGATCTATAAAGGTGCATTATTTTCCTATAAAAAGGGAGAGCTTCCTTTCCTAGTTATGGCCTAAAGGAGAGTGGACATAGGTCATGTTGACCAAACCATTATAAAAATTGATCTATGTCTCTTTCCTTTTTGCATTTGCTTTCATCACTTTTATTTCCTTACAATTTAATTTTTAACACTTTGGTTTGATTGTGAAAGTTCAAATATGGGTTGTTAGACCTACTACTTACTTGAACTACTAGAGCACACCAAGAGTGGGGGGGGGGGGGGGGGGGGGGGGGGGTGAATTAGTAATTTTAAAAAAATTATTTCTTAAAAAAATATATATAGACTAGCAAAGAAAAATATATATTTTTTTTATTTTTTTAAATAACAACTTGTAATGAGAAATATTTTTTGTCCATTTTATTTTTGAACCTAATTCAACAAAAACCTCACAAATCAAAGATATTAAAGTAAATAAAATATGATAACTAAAAGTGTAGAAAAGTAAAAATAAAATAAGAATGAATATATCAAAGATTTATAGTGGTTTAGTCACCCTTGACCAGCATCCACTCCTTGGAGTCCTACACTTTGAGAATCAAACTAAAAATTAGTAACTCTCCTTTTTCACTAACAGAAAGGTGGGGAATCCCTTATAAATTACTTCCACCCCCTTAGTGTAGCAGAGTGGCCAAATCCATTTCACTTTCCAAGTGCGATAGAGTAGTTGAATCCCTTTCCCCTCCTAGTTATGGCAGAGTGGTCGAATCCCTTTCACCTTCTTTGTGAGGTGGAGTAGATGAATCCCTATCACCTTTTTGTGTAGGAAACTTGTTGAATCCTTCCTAAGAAGTAACACTTCTCAAAGGTTTTCTCAAGCAAATACACTAACCTTGGAGGAAGAAGGTACACTATCACAGAGCAAGTGAATATAGTAACCCCTCTCACACACTCTCTTATTCCGCAAGACTTTTCTCCTTTAAGATCTCAACTCGCTCTCTCTCTCTCTCTCTCTCTCTCTCTCAAAATTAATTCTCCATCTTCAAACCTTTCTTATAGAATCTCTCCTCCAAAAAACTTGGTAGAAGACCCCCTCAAACGAATTAGTAGAGAACTTTAAAGAAGGGATTAAAAAATCCTAAAATTTTAATTCTATCGCTTCAAATCATACAGTATGATCAAGGATTACACAGTACGGTTAGCTCAATTTATATACTTAACATTTTATAGTGAAAAGATCCTGTATGATTAGTTTCATTTCTTGAGTGGATAATCCATTACGATAAGTTCAATCAAATAAGATTTTTATCCAGTACGATCGATGGCTATTAAATGTTGTCCTGGGAGCAAATCGGGTTGTACAATACAATTAAGGACATCATAAAGTATGATATTCATGATCAATTAATTTTGATTTAATTGGTTAATTACATGATTAAATTATACAAGATTTTTTGTTATTAAACCATATGATGGGTATCGTACAGTACGATTAGTCACATTTTGAATTTTAAATATTACCTAATTTTTTATTGGTGGCAGGAATCTCAATTTCTACTGATCATCATATATGAAGTGAATTATATAGTATGATTAATTCTAATTTAAATTAATTTGAAAACCTACTTAATTAATCCTTATTTAGTTAATATTATATAGTGTGATACTTATCGAGCAGTGCAATACATATTATATAGTATAATGTTAACACAAATTAGATTACTTCATTTTCCTCCAAGTGTGTATATGTGTATGATTTCTAAGCTGACACATACTTTTTTATAGGACTCATGACTTAAGAAATATAAAAATTAGATAAGTAAAAATATAAACTCTTTGTAAAAATATTAAACCTATTCTACCCAGTCTTGAGATGAATCTTTTGTACGGAATATGATGTACTTGAAATGTTAGTGTGCACAAAATAATTATCCAGTAATAATTTCAAGGGAATCAAACTAGAAACTCAATAATGTTTGTTATCTTCAAAATCATGAGCTTTAGATTTTTGATTGCAAAAATCTCCCCCTTTTTAATGATGTCAAACATTATTTGTCGAATTTTCTTATTAATTTGATTGTTTCCTAATCTCTCCCTTACTAACTTAGTTTTTCTAAAACATAGGGAGGTTTATTTGTTTTTTATTTTAATTATATAAAATAACAAGCATAATATCAATAAAAAAATATAAAAAAGCTAAACACAATAAAGATATTTTACCAAATCATACATTCTACTCCCTCTTTTAGTGTCACCAAAAGGGTGAAAATAAGAAAAACCTACCTAAAAAACTAAAAGATAACAAAAGACAAAACAAAAAAAATGATAAGAATTACACAACACAAAAACACTCAGAAGTAGGAGGGACCCTGATCAGGTGCTGGTGGTGGTAGTTGGAAGTGCTGGTGAAGGATCAAAATTTGATCAGTAAACTAGACTCGATCATCCTTAAGCTGCTACTAGATCTATTTGTGTTGCTGCTGGAGAAATTCATGTTATTGGTGAAGCCACTCCCATTGCTAATTTGTCTCTTGATTATAGGTGGCTATTTGCATCTCATGTCAATTTAGTTGCTCCGCTATAGAGTCATAGTTATGAGTAGGAATTAGTTCTAGAATTTTCCTAGCCTCCTTTGGCTTGAGATCCACCACATAACATCCGTAGTAGCATCTATTACTGTGAAGGATATAAAATGAGCTATTGGAGTATAAGACTAGAAGGTGATTGTGTAGTTTAGGATATTATATGTTATATTTGGATTCTAGGATATAAGCTATTAGGTGACCTGGTGCTAAATTTTACTTACATTTATTCATGGGATCACGAATGTTTGTAAAATTTTTAATATAGTGAATAATCAAGTCTACTACATTAAATTCAATTTTGGACCTAATAAAATAGGTAAGTAGGGATATAATAGGTGTTATATTGGTCCTATTACCTACTTTAAGAATGACTGTGTTGAGAAGGATATGTTGGATTATACAGGCATCTTGAACTAGGGTGCAGACTAAAGCAACATGACTATTCAATGGAGTATCCCTTAGAATTAGATTTTCTTTGTTCCAATCATAATTAGGAACAATGGTAATAAAGTGTCCTTTAATCCCAAAAATAGAGAGATGTAAGATTTGGTAAAAATATTCATAGGTGATTTTTATAGGTCTTCTATAGATAAAAAATTGAAAGGTTATCTTATCACTGTTGATTATGAGACTGGTAAAAATTCAAGAGTAATTTAGAGTTAAAAGGAAAAGATGATGTTAAAATGAATTGAAGAGTGGAACCAGTAAAGACATTCAAAACCTAAAAGTTAAGGACTTCCTAATTGATGACTTTGGAGGGAGTTATCCCGACAGCATTATACTAGTGTTAGGCTTCTTTATCGGCAGCTTAGTGAAACTAAGGGTCTACCAGATGTTTGGAGGAGCTGCCTACTAGAGCCCTAAAATACTTTCCTCTTTCTATTTGAGAATGAAAAGCAATAGACCACGGGAGAAAAAAAGGGATGATGTTGTGATTTAAAGCACTTAGAATTCCCTTTACTAAAATAGATTTCAAGGTGATCATATAGTATGATCTCAATCATATAGTATAATCCAAAGAAGTTAATTTGATTGTCTTGTGGAGCAAGCCTATATGATCTTTAACTAATACATCTGATAGCACAAATAAGTGTTTGTATATAATGATGTGGAATTTAATATTGTATCGGGCAAATATATTTTGTCCAGTAGCTAATGGCATATGGATCATACTATGTGAACTAGGTGGTCGTATAATACTATTTTTAATTATTAGTATAATCTAGACCATTGATTTCATGAGTAGTGAGGATGTATAGGCATGTGAAGATCATACAATATGAATTAGGTTCATATAATATGAAGTGAGAAATTTTTTTAATTAAATTTATTTTAATTTCCTTAAAATAGATTGGTGTGTAAAGATCAGGGAACTTTTAATAGCTATAGTTATCAAGCACATTAAATAAAAATAATAACAAATAATAAATAAATAAGTCTATAAAAATGAGAACACATAAAACTATATTACTATACATATTATTGATTTCAGACTGCCTGAATCAAGCATGAATATCAATGACACATATTCTAATCCTAAATGTGCCAAAGGTATCATAGTATAGTGGTTTCGTAAAAATGTCTATTAATTGATTTTCAGTGGCTACATGATGCAGTTTTATATCTTACTAAGTTACTTGATCTCTAAAAAATGATATTTAATATCTATATGCCTAGTGGGGGAGTGTTAAATTGAAATTTTAGAAATGCAAATGGCATTAGTATTATAATACATGATAAGAATGGTGCCTACGTATAGTCTAAGGTCTAGGATTTATTGCTTTAAATATAAGACTTAAGCAACACAACATGTTACAGCTATGTATTCCACCTTAATGGTGGATAAGGCTACTAAAATTTTCATCTTATTGGACCAGAAAATTAATGATTGCATTATGAATTGATAGGTTTCAGAGATACTTTCATATCTATGCAACACCCTGTAAAGTCTGAGTCTGAATATTTTATAATTTTAAATGATGATCTATGTCTAGGATGCCAAGCACCTAAGTTTTAGGTGCCTAAAAGGTATCTAAAAATTCTCTTAACTACAATCATATGGGATTCCTTAGGATCATTTTGGAATCTAGCACAAAGACATAAATTAAATATGATGTCATGGCTTCTTGCAGTCAAATACAGAAGTGATCCGATTATCCAATATACTTCTTTGGATCTATATATTTTCTATTTGGATCCTTTTTCTAATTGAATGGTATAGTTTATGGGTTTATTTATTGCTTTAGCACATTCTATCTCATATTTATTTAGAATCTCATTGATATATTTACTTTTACTAAAGAAGGTTCTATCATATCTTTATTTCACACTAATTAAATCTAACAAAATATGTAAGCACTCCCTTCATACTTATCTCAAACTCTGTACTCATGGTTTCTAAAAAATCATTACATAGGCTTTCATTTATCGATCCACATACTATGTCATCCACATATATCTAAATGATGAGTAGATTATCTCTTACTTTCTTTATAAATAGGGCGGTATCTACACTACACTTAACAAAAGATATATCTAGGATAAATATGTTTTGCCACTCATACTAAGCTCTAGGTGTTTGCTTTAATCCATATAATGACTTTTTCAATTTATAGACATAGTTGGGAATGGTTGCATTTTTAAATCTAGGGGGTTTTTCTACATAAACATCCTCTTTGATATCCTCATTTAGAAAGGTATTTTAACATCCATCTAATATAATTTATGTCCTCTAAAACTTGCAAAGGCGAAAAGAAATCTAATGGGTTATAATCATGTTATAGGGGTAAAGGTCTCCTCAAAATTTTTGTATTATATTTGATTGTACCACTTAGCTACAAATATGACTTTATTCCTAATCCTAATTCCAGAATCATTTATCTTATTTTTGAACAACCACTTAGTTGCTTCAATACTCTAGTCCTTAGGTCTGCTGACCAAGTCCAATAAATCATTCCTAATGATTTGGTTCAACTATTATTGCATAGCTATGATTTATAATTTATTAAAAAAGGCTTGATATACACTGGTGGGTTTTACCACAGAGATCAATGCATGATAACTAACCTCCTTCTTAATTCCATGCCTAATTTTAACTTATATAGATAGATCTCTTATGATGTGCTCTCTAGCATGAATAAATGAATATCTCCAATCTCTAGGCAATGACTCTTAAGGCTCTTCTCTATTTCTTAGGTCAATGGATTCTATTCCTTGGGTATCCCTTACCTCTTCTTCTTCTTCTTCTAACCTAGGCTCTCCAGATCTATCAGATCCTTCAAATGCTATTTGAGTTGACTCCTTTACAACCAAGGTCATCTTATTAGAGATCCTATAGGATTAACCTACAAAGGAATGACCTAAGATGACTCCTTCATCAGACTTGGGATCAAATTTAAGAGGAGATTTTTTATTAGTAAGAATTAAACATTTACACCCAATGGTATAAAAATGTGAAATATAGGGTGATCTACCCTCAAGCAGATAATATGTTATCTTATTGAATTTGGATCTAACATTAACCTTATTTAGAACATAACAAGCATTATTCACTGCTTCTTCCCAAAAATACCTATGGAGTGAATATTCAGTTAACATAGCCCTGGTAACTTCTACTAAGACTCTATTCTTTTTTTTAGCTACTCCATTCTACTAAGGGGTCCTAAGGGAAAAAAATTATGTTATGTTCATGGTTTCTTATCATAAGATTCAAATTTATCATTCTCATATTCTCCACCATGATTATTATAAATAGTAGATATCTCACATCATAACTTTCACTAAATCCAAGTGGAGAATGTTCAAAAATCCTCAAATGATTCACTTATATCATATAAGAATATAACCTAGTTGAATATAGAGTAATCATCATTAATCACATACTAAAAGGTTATCCCATATAGGCTAGCTGTACTTAATGTCCTAGAGGTAATCATGTCCTTAATAGAATGAAATAAAGATTTGACTTATTTTCTTAATTAGTAGGCATAACAAATGTGGTCTTTAGAGAAATCTAACTTTGGAATGAGCTATGTCTTTCTAAGTAATCTAATTTTCTACTTGCATGACATAGTCGCCTATCTTATTCCAAGGATTCATCAACAACATATTTTAAACAAAAAGAATTTGAATAATCAATACAATTCAAATCAAGCATATTAATATTATTAATTCTTTTACCTTATAAAATGATTTTTCCATTTAAGTTTATTAAGCATCTAGTAGATAGAAATTTAATATCAAAAACTTCATTAAATAATTAACTAATACTAAGAAGGTTATGCTTCAATCCATCTGGAAAAATATTTTTAATGATGAAATTCTTTGAGTTACCAATCATACATATGCTAACGACTTTCCTTGTGGTGTTATCTCCTAATGTAACCTTACCTTTAACTTTTGCCTCTAGCATGATGAAGTGCTTTAGATCTCCAATCATATTCTATGAGCATCAGCTATCCATGTACCACGTGCTCTCACTAGGCCTTTTATCAGAGCACCCTTATAATAGAAATTAAAGGGTTAGATTTAGGAAACCAAGTAAGTTTGTGTTCCACTTTATGCTTTAGTGGATGAATTTCATGCATGATTTGTTGTGATGCATTTGGTTTAGGCTTCCACACAAAATATGTTCTACAATGTATAGTATAAGTGCGGGTTATGTGTCCTACAATTCCTGTTTTGGAGTTATACCATTGTGCTAGTGTAGGTGGTGGTTTAGTGCTTTGGAGTGCATCAAAGTTTGCTTTTAAAAACTCATTTGGACTTTTAAATCTTTGAACTTCATATTTTAATGCATGCTCATTAGAGTCTAATTTAGTTGTTAGTGTTTTTAATTCTTCTAAGTTGGTATGTTGAAATTTCAAGGATTTATGGGATTTTGTTAATTCAACATACTTCTTATTTAATGCATCAAACTTGTTGAGTAAAGAAGTATATTCTCTATCTAATGGATAATGTTGAGTTCTTTGACTATCATGCTCTTTTTGTAATTTAGAAAATTTCAAGTTCAAACTTGCGTAGAGTTTCTTTAGTTTCCTATATGATTCATGCATTTTTTCAGAGAAAGTAAATAAATCATTATAGGAGAGTTCTCAAACCTCATCATGATCTGATTGATCAAGAACATCATTTTTCATAAGGCATAAATTATTTTCCACCTCCTATGCTTCATGTTCTTATGAATCTGAGGCAGAGTTTACCCAAAAAGCCTTTTGTATCCATAGCTTGACCTTTTTGATGTTTAACTTTTCCTTACCCTTCTCCTTGGTGCGTTGAGTTTTTAGGTCGGGGCATTTAGACCATCAGTTCCCTAGCTTCTTACAATCAAAATAGATAGTATTAGAAGTAACTTTAGTAGTTCTACCTGTTTTACTTTTACTCCAGTATTGATGATGTCTTTGCATCCACTTTAAAAAGCTCTTAAATTTTTGGGTCATCAATGTTATATCATCATCTTCATTAGTTGTATAGATGTTACTATCAGAGTGATTTTACTTTAATGCCACTTTTGTTTCTTTCTTTTTCTCTCCTACATCTGGCAATCTTTAGCTTACATTTTATTTATATGCAATTAGTGAGCCAAGAATATTATCAATGGAGTAAACGTTCAAATCTTTAGATTCACAAATAGCAGTAACTTTTGCATCATAACTATCAGGAAACAACTAAGAATTTGTTTGACTTTTTCAAATTTTGATAGTTCTCAACCTAAAGCATATAGAAATATCATTATTTGAGTAAACCTAGTGTACATGTATGAGATTGTCTCATTTGGTTTAATGCAAACTAGTTCATATCATGTAATAGAATATTTAAAATATACTACTTGACTTTATTTATACCCTCATAAGTTATGCATAGTTTTTCACATATCTCCTTAACAATAGTACAAGTATAAACTTTCATTTTGAAATGGAACATTGCAAATGGACCATCTATTGATGTTTATAGAGACAAATGGATTTTGGATAAATGTATCAACAAGTGGCCAACTATTGTAATGCCTCAAGGTGATGAGGTAATATTGTTGGACATGTTTACTGTGAACAAAAATGGGAATGTTGATGTGCTGCTGAAGGTTTTTGGACATGAGCTGGTGGAGCTATTCCTACAAAATCAAAATCAAAACAGTTCAACAGGATGATGAACTGGAGTTGATTTTCTAGAATTGGGGTAAGACTTTATCTGGAATGATTTTTGAATCTATGCAACAACAACAAGAAGAACCCAGATTTCAAAAATGGATCAAAAGATCTAAATTGAATCCTCCGATAGAAGTGTTCTAGTGGAGGCTTTTTAAAAATGCAATTCCAACTTACCAGTTCTTAGCATATAGAAGGTTGCAAAGTAATTAAATATGCCCAAGGTGGTGGAACGGTATTGAAGATGTGGAACATGTACTTTTCAAATGTAGCAAATTGAAAGAAGTGCTCTTAGTATTAAACAATTGGGGATTTGGAATTCCCATTTTCATCAATTTTGAAGATTGCTTCTCTTGGATGGAATCAATTTCCCATAAAAATTTGTATGCTTCTTAACTTGTTTTGCAATGTTGTGTTTCTTTCTTGGAAGGCTAGGAACAAGTTCTTACATGAAGGAGTTGAAGATAGTGCAAATGCATTTTCTGCAAAAGCCGTTAGCTTTTCTTCTCTTTCTAAAATGGCTTTTAACATTAGCTCGGATAGATGGGATGTTAACCAGTCTATCAGACTGTCAAATATTTGGCATCCCCCTCCACCTGAATGGTTAAATATTAATGTAGATGCTTCACTTGGTTCTTCTTATAGAGCTAGAATTGGAGGAGTAATCAGTGACTGCAAAGGAGGGGTTTTATTGGCTTATGGTACATCTTGCATCCATTGGGACATCTCTCAATTGGCACACTTAGATATCAAATCATTGAAAGAAGTTATTAATGATTGGATGTTCAAATATAAGGGAGTAATCATTGAAAGTGACAATTCTAATGTAATTAGGATTCTCCAACATGCTTTGCTTGATGGCTTCAAGGAGATGGAAGACTTTGAGTTCTTCAAAGAATTCAATTATGTTATCTTTAAATGTGTAGATAGAGGAAGAAATAAGTTAGCAGACATGTGTGCTAACTTTGCTTTTATTAGCAATTTCATTTGGGAGGACTTATGTTTGAATAAGATTCCTCCTTTCTTTAGCTTGTTGAAGGAGGAATCAACTTTGTAGTTTTCTTATTCTATTAATGCATTTATTACTCTTTTTTTTAAAAAAAAGTATAGACTTTTATGTAATTTTAAAATTTAAGTGCATAAAAAAATAATTTAGACATTTAGCATTCATTTATGAAAAGTCTCTATCTTCATTGCTCAATTCATTAAAAGGAATTTCTTTCTTGATTCCATTTATAATATGAGATGGAGCTATATATCTTACATGAATCTTGTGCCACATGCAATAGTCAATAGATTGAAAAAATATAGACATGTACATTTTCTAAAAATCATATATAATGTTATGAAATAATGGAGGATGAGTTATTGAATAACCCCCCTACAGTGTTTCTATTCCCAAGGTGTGCCATGAATCATTTTTTTCAAGGTTTTATAGAATGCTAATTGTAAAACCTAGTTTGATACCAATTGAAAGTATTAATGCGAGTTGTTAGACCTACTGGAACTATTAGAGCACATCAAGGGGGGGGGGGGGGGGGGGGGAGGTGGGACCGGGGGGGGGGGAGTGAATTGTGACCCTAGAATAGATTAGGTCTCTTAGATCAAATGCTAAATCAAAATGGTTCTTTTTTATGTTTAGGTTCATGTTTTAGTGACTTAAGTTTTTTTATTCAAATATAGATCAAGAATTATCAAAAAGGTTTGACAATGGGTATACCCTGATCCCATGTGAATCTAAGATGCATTAGGGACACTTGGACTCAAAGCCAAGGTTAATTTGTTATTTTTGACCTATGATAGGTTTTTAAGGAATTTTTCTTTACTATGGTGAAAGGGTTTTGACTATGGGTCAAGCATGAATCAAAGTGATCAATGGCCATATTAGGGACACCTAGGCACTTGACTAAAGTTTATTATTTTTTATTGAATATGTATGTTTGATTTAGGTTTCTCTTAGAGCTTGTTAAAAACCTAGGTTGACCATAGTAAAAGGAGTTTAATAATGGATCAACCATGTGTGAATGTATTCTTAACATGAATTAAGAAAACTTAGGCATAATTCTCAAGGTAATTAACTAAGATTAATTAATTAAATTTCAATTGAGTTTGGGGTTAACCAAGACATCCTAACCCTTGGAGTGGGTTTAAGAGTGGATCCAAGGTCCTTAAGATAAGTCATAGGTCAGGTTGTGACCACATGTTTGTATGAGGTAAAGCCCTAAATCAAAATTATTGTCATGATATTCAAATCTTTGAATTCCATTTTAAATCCTAAATCTAGCTTTCTATTGTACTTTGGCATAGTACCAATAACTAAACTTTAAGAAAATAAATGTGAATAATCAATCCTTAAAGCAATAAATCATTTAACAACCACACAATGACTTTCAATTATTTAGTCTTTAAAACTTCCAATTATATATTACTTATCTAATGATTTCCAAGTGGATCAATCATAAACCTTCAATCATCTTTCAAAGTAAATCATTTAATCCTTCAAATCATTATAAAACTTTCAATCATTCATTAAGTTTAATTATTAATCAATACCTAAATCATTTAATTCAAATCCAATTCAAAATATAGTTCTAATAATTTAAGGAATACTTCAATCCCTAATGCCTTTAGATTTTCCCATTTTTAGGGTAAATTTTAATTGATTCAAAACTATAGGTAAAGCCCTTATATTTGTGTTTGATAATTCACATCTTCATTAGACATGTCCCAAGAGCTTACATAATCTTTTTGGAGGCATCCATGTCCATCAAAACCCTATAACCTAAAGTATATTCCAAGGAGGCAAAAGCTTTAAATATTTATAACCCATGCCGTTGAACATGAAACCTTGTGTTAACTTTCTTAAAATCATTTCCAAACTTGTTAAATATTTTTATAATTATCGTTACATTAATTTGAACTCATTTGAGTCCTTGGTTGACCTAGGTTGACCCATGAGACCTATTAAACCATAAATCCCTCATATGCATGCATATATTGGAAAGCTTAAAGCAACACCTAAGTTTCCCCCCTAGGCACTTGAAAATAATTCATGATCATGCATAGACCACATTGAAGCATTAGAATGGGTTAAGTTGACCGCCATTGGTCACTTTTGTTGCAAACATATTTTCATGGCCTGTGTTTTGATGATTGACAATCACTATTTATTCTCTTGGATTATATGTTTCTTCTAACTTTTCAGGAATCGAAGATCGGACGAACAGACGAAGCTAGTTCAGGATTGCGTAGGTTTAGGGTTGAGTCAGTCTGTAGTTTTGTTTCTCACTTCTTGAGTCTAATTGTAATGGTCAAAGAGACTGATACTAAGTAACCCTACACACAAACACTTGAGAGACTTAGAATTTCTATTTTTACTCATACCGGCCAGGACGAATTTTACATCGTCCTGGACGATCAGGCTTAAAACAGAAAGTCTAAATAAGGATTCTTAATTAAGGCAGCCGTTATTAACATATCAGCCTGGACGATACGTGTATCAGCCAGGACGATAAGCTCAAAATAGAAAGAAGTTGCCGCCATAGATAATTAAGGTATACTGTATTTTTAAATTATCGGCCAGGATGATCATTGATCGGCCTGGACGAAATTCACAAATTATGCCTTAATTGATCAGAAAATCAAGGGAGCAATTAAGGATGATTGATACGATCATATCGTCCTAGACGATCGCAGGATCATCCAGACCTTCAAGGATCGCTCCGCTTGTTCTTCATCTAGAGTTTCTCGTCCGTGGAAGGGTCGGTAGAGGTAAGGAGTTAG
>NW_021320070.1:1092057-1167611 GCF_001605985.2 Dendrobium catenatum | reverse complement strand
TCCGTGGAAGGGTCGGTAGAGGTAAGGATTCAGCATCTGATTGTCAAAAGGAGATAGGTTCTCTGCCTAGCTGGGGTGGCAAAAAGAGGTTCTTTTTAAAGTCTTCTCCGCCTAGCTGTGGGGGCTAAAGGAGAGTCACGTTTGTAGTGCAATACTCAGAGGGCGCCTCCGGGGAGTGGACGTAGGTCGAGTTGACCGAACCACTATAAATTTATGTGTTCTTGTTTCTTGCTTCCGCACTTTTAATTCCTCATTTATTTTTGTGGTGTGATTTTGATTTATGCGATTTTTATTCTTTGTGAAAAGAAATTTTAAAATACCAATTCATCCCCCCTCTTGGTTAGCTTGGGCCAGTTCTATAGAGCTTAACATCCCTAACGAACTTTCAACTTTGACCATTTAAGCTCTCTTTGAACCCTAAACCCTAAATCTTATATGGAAGCTTATATAAACTTCACCAATGCCTTCGAGTTCTTCAAAACCATAAATCATACATGCCTAAATGGATTTGAGCCATTATAGGACTATGGTTGATAAAAATCCCTTATACCCTAAATTGCCCATAAGTAAATATTTCTTAAATTCCTACAAAGCTTGGTCTTTCCATGACCCGAAATCACTACCACCAAGTTTCAAATTATATTTGGAGTGGATTTAAGCCAAAGCCAGGCCCTAACCAAGCTTGATTTACTAAGTAAACATGGGCTTATCAAATCAACCCTTAAGCTTCAAAAATTAAACTTCAATGATCTTTACCAAACCAAGGCACCCTAACCCACTAGGGCTATCCATGGGAGTTTGATTTGGCAATTCAAAGCAATGGGTCTAAAATTTATCTATGAATTTATATATCTATATATTCAAATCCCTAAGATATTTAAATTTGTTCTTATGTAGTTTGTTAAGTTAGTGTATTCAGGTTAAATTGCTCATAATTTTACCCTAGTATAAGGTTTAGACTAACTAAAACATGATTTTTAATGTGTAGTTATATTTAGTTTGAAAATTAATTATAAAGCTTAGGAATATTTTACTGAACCTTAATTGATAGGATATTTTTTTTGTGGTAAAAACCCACCAACGAGCTTAGTGTTAATCACAAAAAGGAGTACAAGGTCCTTAAGGGGACCTCCAATCCACTAAAGCTCAAATGAGATACAAAGAAAAGTAGAAGTAAAATGATAGAGTACAAAACTAAGTTCATCCCAGATTAAATCGTATGAACACATTTATTTTTTGAACTATTTGTACAGTACGATCTTCATTCGTGTAGATGACTAACACTGTATTAAACTAAGTTCATCTAAGTTTGTACCAAACGAAGCCCTAATTTTTTGAACTATTCATACCGGATGATCCACGATCATACAATACAAATGTAGGATGGTTCTCTTAAAATTTCAATTTTTTGATGATGTTTTATGTATTTTCTGTATAAAGGGTCCTAAAACTATCTCAACTACCCTTTACTTTGAATTTCGCTTTAGAGGGACCATTGAGAGTGTGTTTAGGAGAAATTTTGTGAGTGAAGAGTGAGAGATCTAGTGAATTGGAGTCGTGAGGGATTCATAAGGTTGCCCAAATAAAGGATCTATTTATCTTCTTTAAAATTCTACCCAACTTTTTGAAGGATTTTGAGAGAAGATCGTCAAGATTAGATCAAGGTTCTCTACCTTCACAAGGAGGGTGAAAAATGATATGACAGTACACTTCCATCACTTGGAGAGTGTAAAAGGTGACAAATCTCTGCCTCACCAGGTTACTGGAAGAGAGTTTGTAAGGGCTTCTTTACCTTGCAGTGGGGCAAAAGGAGAGTCTATTGTTTAGTACAATACTTGGAGAAGTAGTCTACAGGGAGCGGATGTATGTTAAGTTGGATCGAAAAACTATAAAATTTGGTATTCTTCGATTGTCTTTTATTTTCACTTATTTTTATTTTTCTACATTTAAAATTTTATGGTTGAAAAATCCACTATGATAATCATTTTTATAAATAACTGCCTGTTTTAGGATTAGTGATTTAACTTTCTAAAAAGACCTAAAAAAATTTTCAAAAATCTAAGAAATTTTTTTAAATAACTAACTTAGTTTAAAAAGATTTTTTAAAATACTAATTCACCCCCCACCCCCACCCCTCTTGGTTAGCCTTGGGATAGTTATATATGGTCTAACAACTTATACAAACTTTCAAGTGGTATCAGAGAAAATTTCAAAAATTAAGGTTTAGACTACTTTTTTTTAAAAAAATAAGCATGGCTAATCTTGAAAACTAAAATACTATTGAAGGATATTCGATCACTAGACCACCTTTATCTGATAATGTTTCTTTTAATTTTTGGAAAACTCGCATATCTACTTTTCTACAAATTGTTTACTTTTGCATGTAGATATCAGTATAGGAAGGTTATATTAGACTTACTAGAATTATTGATGGTATTAGAATAAAAACACCATTTAATAAACGGAATATAGAAGAAAGAGAATTAGCATAATTAAATGCAAAACGTTTAAACAATTTTTTGTGCGCTTTGAAATCTGAGGATTATATATGTATTTCTACTTGCAAAACTTTAAAAGAAACATGTGATAGACTTTGCATAACTAATGAAGGAATAAATAAGATAATAAAATCTAGGTTGAATATTTTATTGCATGAGTATGAATTAATTTACATGAAAACAATTGAGTAAATTTATGATATGTATAAAAAATTTACTCATATTGTTACCTCATTACTTACTTTAAAAAGAAAACTTACAAATTTAGAAAAAGTTAATAAAAAATTTTACGTTGTTTACCTACTACTTATGATACAAAAATAACTATCATAATTGAGTCTAAAGATTTAAAAATGTATTATATTGACAATCTACTTAGATCACTTATTGCTTAAGAGTAATGAGTGAATCAAAGATAAATTGATGCAGGTGACAAAAGAAAAGAGAGAAATATTACTTTGGAAGTTTATGTTTTAGAGAGTGATCAATTAATGCCAGAGGATGAAGAAGATATTGCACTTATGACTAAGTAATTCAAAAGTTTTCTTAAGAGAAAGCAATGCTGATGCCAACATTGGAACAAAGGTAAGTTCAATAAGAATCCAAAAGCTTCTAATGAAGTCATTTATTATGAATGTAGAAAGCTTGTACATATAAAGAGTGAATACCTAAATCTCAAAGTTAATTCTAATTTGGAGAAAGTTGAGGAGAAAGCTAATATTAGGAAGGGCAAAAAAAGAATGTAAAGAGCTTTATGTGCTGACTCAGCTTTAGACTCTTCAGAAATAGAAGCATAAGATGAGGTTACAAATTTGTGCTTAATAGCATATAAACTTGATCATTCATATCAAAAGGAGGTATGTGACCTATCCTACGATGAATTATTTGAAGTATATGAGAAAATTTATTATGCATATAAGAAACTTAAAAAATTACATGCTAATCTTAGTATCAAGTATTTGAACTTACAAAAAGAGTATGAAAATCTTATGAATGATCATGTAGATTTAGATATCAATCACATGGGTTTACTAGATGAATTTGATGATTTTAATAATAAGTATGAACTTTTTAAAATATCTAATAATGAGCTTGAAAATAATCTTAAAGTATTTATGGGTGAATCTGATTAAAGGGAACATGATATAAAAATTATAAATTTGATTTTGGAAAGTGCAAACTCATATCTTCAAATAAAATTGAAAGCTTTTAAAGAAATCAAGTTAGCTCCTACATATGAATAATTTTACAATCCTAACTAAATGCATGCAAGTTCAAAAATAGGAAAATATATTATAACTCATATATATTAGTAAATAATTTTCCTGGTTTAAAATGTTTTCCATGTGGAATGTTAAGGCATATTTTTTTCATACTTACACTATTCATAATAAACATATTTAGTGTGGAGACCTATGATGCATCAATTACAACATATCAAACATGCATATGGATTATCATTGTTATGAGGTAAATTTGGGTTCCCAAGTCTAATGTTTGATAATTTTATAGAAATGCTCTCATATAAGCCCTCGTAAAAGCGTTTGGTACCTGGATAACTGATGTCAAAATATATGATAGGAGATGCAAATAAATTTATATTACTGGAGGCCTATACTGGAGGCAAAGTGACATTTTGAGATAACACCACTAGGATAGTGGTAGGTTTAGGTATGATTGGTAACATAAAGAATTTTCTGATTGAAAATGTTTTATTGGTAGAATGCTTAAAACATCTTGCTAAGTATTAGTCAGCTTTGTGTTAAGGGTTTTAACATAAAATTTTTTCCTATAAGCTGTATTATAAGCCAAAATAGAGTTGATGTGTTGAAAGGATATATGATAAACAAAATTTATATGCTTTATTTAACTTATGCTAAATCTTCTAATACTTTTTGCCTAAAAATTATTGCTGATGAATCTTGGTTATGACAGAGAAGACTTATCTTGCAAGCATGAAAAATCTTAGGAAGATTACCCAAAAGGAATTGGTTAGAGGCATACTCAAATTAGACTTCACTATGGATGACCTATGTGATGCATGCTAGTTAGGGAAATAAGTCAAGTTCTTCTTTCATTCCATTAAAGATATTATAATTAACAAATCCTTAGAAGTCCTTCAAATGGAATTTTTTTGATATATTAGCACTGTAAGTTTAAGAGGGAATGTTTTTGGGTAAGTGATTATTGATGAGTATTCAAGTTTCACTTAGATTAGATTCTTATCATATAAGAGTGATTTATTTAATGAGTTTAAAAAAATTTCTACTTGGATTTAAAGGAAATAGGGTTGTAAAATACTCGAAGTGGATAATTTAAAAATAAAAAGAATTGTAATTTTTGTAAAGAGCAAGGGATAGATCACAACTTTTTAGCTCCTAGGACCCCTGAATAGAATGGGGTTATTAAAAGAAAGAACAAAACTTTAGTAGAAGCCACTAGAGGCATATTGGCTGAATATTCACTTAATATTTTTGGGTTGAAGCGATTAATACGGCTTGTTATATTCATAATAGGGTGAATATTAGATCTAAATTGAATAAGACATCTTATAAACTTCTTTAGAGTAGGACACCCAACCTCTCAAATCTACATGTCATTGGATGTAAAATATTCATTCATAACATTAGTAAAACACTTTTAGGAAAATTTAATTCTAAATCTAATGAGAGAATTTTTTTAGGATATTCAAGTGTTGGCAAATTCTATAAAGTTTTTAACAAAAGGACATTGGTAGTAGAGGAGACCACTCATATAGTTTTTTATGAATATGATATTTTTGGAGAGTCTAGGTTGGAAGAAGAAAATGTTGAAGAAACTACCAATGGAATTGAAAATACAACTCTTGAAGAAAGGGTTGGAACGAAAAATACATTGCCTAGAGAATGAAAATATTCTAAAAGTCTTCCTAAAGAACTGATTTTAGAATACCCGAGTGAAGGTGTTTGAACAAGAAAAGACTTAGTAAAGAAGAGAACCACTCAACATTTATTTCAATGATTGAACCCACTAATATAAATCAAACACTTTTTTGATAATTTTTATATTCTAGCTATACAAGAATAGTTGAATCAATTTGCTAGAAATGATGTTTGGGAGTTGATAGAAAGACCAAAATATCAAAGTATTGTTGGAACTAAGTGGGTTTTCAAAAATAAGATGAATGATTTAGGTGCAGTGGTTAGAGATATAGCAAGTTTGGTGGCCAAGGTGTATAATTAAATTAAAAAAATTGATTTTGAGGAGACATGTGCCCCTGTAGAAAGACTTGAAGTAATAATGGTGCTTCTAGACTTTATTTGTTTTAAAGGATTTAAATTGTTTTGAATGGATGTTAAAAGTGCCTTTCTTAATGGGTTGATAAAAGAGGATGTTTAAGTTGAGTAACCTCCATGTTTTAAAAATTAATAATTTATTAATCATGTTTTTAAATTGAAGAAGACATTTTGTGGACTAAAACAGGCACCTATGGCATGGTAAGAAAGGCTAAGCACATTCTTACTAAAAAAATCTTTTGTTAAAGGGTGTGTGGATACCACTCTTTTCATAAAAAGAGTAGGAGATGACATTCTCATTATCCAAATTTATATTGATGATATTTTATTTGGATCCTCTAATAAAAATCTTTGTGATGACTTTTCAAAAAAAAAATAATGAGTAAGAAATTTAAAATGAGTTTGATGAGAGATTTGAGTTACTTTCGTAGTTTTAGTATAAAGTAGAGAGGATGACACATTTCTTAGTAAGTCAAAATACATTAAGGACATCCTTAAGAAGTATAAAATAAATAAAGCTAAACCAATAAATACTGTAATGAGTTCCTAAGTTTAGTTCAATAAGGACTCTAAAGGCAAATATGTTGATCAAAAGAAATTTAGAGGGATAATTAAAATATTACTTTATTTAACTGCTAGCAAACTTGATATCATATTTAGTATTTTTCTTTGTGCTAGATGTCAAGCTGATCCAAAAGAATTTCATTTGATTGTTGTTAAAAGAATTATGAGATATCTTTTAGGAACTCAAAACTTAGGGATTTGGCATCTTAGGCATAACACTTCTTTAATATCATAATTTGAATAGTCTCTTAACTTCAAAGAAATCCATTTACATATTTTCAAAAATAAAGAAAAGATTCTTTTGGTTCCTACATAATTCTTATGTAAATGAATGCGAATATCTATTCCTGTTTCTTCATAAACAGTCTTCTTATTTACGATCAATATCTTTTGGAGTCTTTCTCGAGCGAACACATTTCTATGAAAAAATAGAATATCTTATAGTCGTGTGTTGTAATTCCTTTCAGAGGATCCTATGGTTCCTCAAGGAAACTTTCATACATTATGTTCGATATCAAGGAAAAGCAATTCTGGCTTCAAAAGGAACTCTAATTCTGATGAAAAAAAATGGGAATTTCATCCTGTGAATTTTTGGCAAATTTATTTTCACTTTTGGTTTCAACCTTATAGGATCTATATAAAGCAATTACCCAACTATACCTTCTCTTTTATGGGGTTGTTTTCAAGTGTATTGAAAAATCTTTTGGTAGTAAGAAATCAAATGCTAGGGAATTCATTTGTAATAAATACTCTATCGAAGAAATTAGAAACCATAGCCCTAGTTATTTCTCTTATTGGATCATTATCGAAAGATCAATTTTGTACTGTATTGGGTCATCCTATTAGTAAACCGATCTGGACCGATTTATCGGATTTTGATATTCTTGATTGATTTTGTCGTATATGTAGAAATCTTTGTCGTTATCACAGCGGATCATCAAAAAAATAGGATTTGTATCGTATAACGTATATACTTCAACTTTCATGTGCTAGAACTTTGGCTCGTAAATATAAAAGCACAGTACGCACTTTTATGAGAAGGTTAGGTTTGGGAAATGAAAGAATCCGGGGTGATTAATGAAAAAAATATTGCAGAATCCAAAGTGGCTCTAGTCTATGGTCAAATGAATGAACCGCCAGGAGCTCGTATGAGAGTTGGCTTGACTGCCCTAACCATGGCGGAATATTTCCGGGATGTTAATGAGCAAGACGTACTTCTATTCATCGACAATATATTTCGTTTCGTTCAAGCAGGGTCCGAAGTCTCTGCCTTATTAGGTAGAATGCCTTCTGCAGTGGGTTATCAACCTACCCTTAGTACGGAAATGGGTTCTTTGCAAGAAAGAATTACTTCTACCAAGGAAGGATCCATAACATCGATCCAAGCAGTTTATGTACCTGCGGATGATTTGACCGACCCTGCTCCTGCCACGACATTTGCACATTTAGATGCTACTACCGTATTATCAAGAGGATTAGCTGCCAAAGGTATTTATCCAGCAGTAGATCCCTTGGATTCAACGTCAACTATGTTACAACCTCGGATCGTTGGCGAGGAACATTATGAAACTGCGCAAAGGGTTAAGCAAACTTCACAACGTTACAAAGAACTTCAGGACATTATAGCTATCCTTGGGTTGGACGAATTATCCGAAGAAGATCGTTTAATTGTAGCAAGAGCACGCAAGATTGAGCGTTTCTTATCACAACCCTTCTTTGTGGCAGAAGTCTTTACTGGTTCTCCGGGGAAATATGTTGGTCTCGCAGAAACAATTCGGGGGTTTCAATTCATCCTTTCCGGAGAATTAGACGGTCTTCCCGAGCAGTCCTTTTATTTGGTGGGTAACATCGATGAAGCTACCGCGAAAGCTATGAACTTAGAAGAGGAGAGCAAATTGAAGAAATGACCTTAAATCTTTGTGTACTGACTCCTAATCGAATGATTTGGGATTCCAAAGTGAAAGAGATTATTTTATCTACTAATAGTGGACAAATTGGGATATTACCAAACCATGCCCCCATTGCCACGGCTGTAGATATAGGTCTTTTGAGAATACGGCTAAACGACCGATGGTTAACGGTGGCTCTTATGGGCGGTTTTGCTAGAATAAGTAATAATGAGATCACCATTCAAGGAAATGGTGCAAAAATTAGTACTAACATTGATCCACAAGAAGCTCATAGGAATTCTCTTATTGAGACCCTATGAATCAATTGAAACCTCAGATTCATACTAAAACCACGATGATTTAAGAAAACCAAAGCTAAACTCAAAGGTTTTCTGAGTAAAAACCATTTGATCATCACTTCTTTAATGAATGTAATAACTCAAAAAAATCTAGAGAAAGAGATTTCTTTCGGTCAAAAGAAGTATGAAGGAAAAAATTGTTTGATTTATAAAAGACCTATTTCCATTTTTTTAATCCGGTTGCGAGGTCTGAATAATAGGTATGAATCATAGTTCAAATATTTCTTTTCTTGATCTATTCTATATAGTCCGTGGTCCAGAGACTAGAATAAATATATACGAGGTAGAATCATCTTGATAGAGATGACAGGTCCATTCTATGTATTATCAATAGGATCAATTATAACAAGTCACACGCTCATATTCCGGAAATGAAATATCGAAACAAATAAATTTCACGATCGAACTGCCAGAATGGTCTATAAATCCAAGTCTTAGGTAATCTTAAGTTGAAGTATTAAGTATTTTAAGCATTAAGTAAGTATAAGTAAAATAATCTTTTTTGATTGAAAAACTAAGACTTCATAGTTTTTATGTTTACAAGCCAAAATTAAGTATTTTAAGTTGAAGTATTAAGTATTTTAAGCATTAAGTAAGTATTCCCCCTCTCTCCTTTTGCTTGCTTAAGAGATTCCTTCTTTACTCGTTTGGCCTGGCCCCTTTTTTCTGTTCTGGCTCGACTATCTCGCCTAGCCGAGCCAGAACAGAAAAAAAAAAAGAAAAATAGATATATAGATATAAATAAGAAAATCTCAGCTAAGAGGGGTCATGGAAAGAACAGGTTCCAAATCACGATCGATTCCTTTTTCAAACCCCGCTGCAGCTGCACGTGCCCTTCCCGCATGCCACAAATGTCCTACAAATAGGAAAAATCCTAGAACAAAATGAGAGGTAGCTAACCAACTAAAATCATTAGATATTCTGATTCATATTTTATACGATTTAGGGTAGATAAAAAAAATACTTTTATAACTTATCAATTCATTAGAAACTCTTTATTTTTCTGGTTTATTAGAAAATAGAATTCAGTAGCCCTTTATATTATTGAAGTAGAGTATATAGCCTTAGGATGTTGTGTGGCACATGTTCTTTGATTAAAATAATAACTTATAGATTTAGGTTTTTCAATTCATACTATTCCAACTTTCTGTGATAATATAAATATCATTAGCATTTTAAGGAATCCAATCCAACACTCTAGTACTAAGCATATAGACAGACATCACTTCATTAGGGACCATGTCACTAAATGAGAAATTGAGCTACATCATTTAATTACTAAAAATCAACTTGCAGATATTTTCACAAAACCACTAGTTTTTGAAACTTTCAGTACCTTAAAAACCAAATTGGATGTATTGATATTCATGCTTAAAAAATTATAAGTCTTGAAAACATGATTGTATATATTTTTTCTTTTTCTTTTCTTACATTTATGATTGTATTTTGGTTTCTTATTTTAGTTTGTCTTATTTGGAACCTCTTTATTTTGTCTTTGATTTATCCTTTTCTTATTTTTTATTTTGTATTGAATGGGCCTTGTTTGGTTTATGTTAAAAAAGTGTCTAGTTCATCATGTGCAAATCCAAAATTTGATTTCCATTTGTACTAAACAAAACACTTTCATACTGTACGAATTCTTCAAAATTTTTATTATCCTTTTTTTTTATTTATGTAGATAAAGTTTTTATATCTATTTATGATAATCGTATAGTATGTATACCTCATTATCGATATGAATCCTTATTCATTCGTCTATATGAACACGTGGAAAAAATGCTTCATGAAGAATTCATTTAGGGTTTTGGGTTGTTACTATTCAAAAATCATCCTGGATGAATACCTATTCATATGTACAATCCACTTGTTGGTTTTAATGCAGACATATTCAATTGGATGGTACGATCATTATTGATAAATTATCCCAGATGAACATCTTTTCGTCTATATAATCAGTTTTAATCAAATGTCATACAAAACGACTCATTGGGAAGGTAACTTTAAGAAAAGTTATTTCGCTGTAATAACTATTTATGAAAGTTTATATTTATATATACGAACCCAATTTCATACTGTATGAAGTTCAAAATCGTACGTACAAACTCATTTTTGTACTGTAGGAAATCGTCTGATTTTTATTAATTGGAAGCTATTCTTTGAATTTGTTCACAATCTATTCCACATTAAGTCATTTTTAATATGTATGTTCAATCCTTTTAAAAAGGCAAGTGACAGCAAATATGTACATCTTTCTAAAGGAAGTTTATCTTTTACTAAATAAGATGATAACTTTCTTTCACGCGTGAATGAATAAGCCTAGTTTGTTCATGCTAAGATTTCTCCATCTCATCTTCTTATTCAAGAAGATATTAATTTTCCAATTATTCCTCTATTTGTCTCCACACAATTTTCTTTCATTCTCACTTTAATCTATGCATTTCACTCTGACAATTTTTATTATTATCTTTCCAATATGAGAATGAGAGAGAACAACACCATAATGTCCTCGTATGTCTTCCACCAATGAGTAGAAATCACTAAGGAGGATTTGGCACATTTTAACATTTTAGAACTAAAGGAGTAAGGGAAGATTCTATGATTTCAAGAAGTGATTTTGAATGGTTTGCTATAAATAAAATTCTTAGGGGTATCCAACACTTACCCCTTGTTCATACTTTGAATCAAAATGCTAGAATCATCTCACATGTTTTAATAACCTCCATTATTCCTAAAGCTAGTAATCAAATTAATATTACTCCTTTGCTAAGTATAATAACGTACAACATAATATTAAACACTCCATTTGATGATGCCTAGTTAATTCTAGACTACATCAATAACCTTACTGATATCAGACTTCCTGCCACTAGAAGGAAGAAGAATGTAGTCTTAGGATACTTGATAGCTTACATACTTAAGAAAAAATAGATCTCCCAAATAATCTACCTATCTATTTTATTGATGCTTCATTTTGTATTCTTTCCCATTGGAGGGGATGAGGGAGATAAATTTGATAAAGAAGAAAAGCTCACTCCAGCACCTGCACTTATTACTTCTTTTGGACCTGAGTATCAATTCTAGCAAGATTTGATCCAGAGAATCTATCACCTCGTGTCTCATATAAATTAATGATTTGATCATGTTTAGACTCATTTGGACTAATAGGACTATATATATAATGAGGATATGAGCTAGGTCAGAGGATAGGTCGATTCACTTAATACTCAAGTAGCTACCATCAACAGCTATTATACCTAGTATAGTCATCCATAGCCTCCTCCAGATCAAGATCCTTTGAGTTTTTAAGTTTGGTTATTGATTATTGTATGTTTTACTATTTTAGTTTTTATGATGTTGAATTTAGATGCCTTTGTTTTGGATTATTTGCATTTTTTTATGTTTGAGTATGTGCTAATTACAAAAAGGGTTTGATTGTTGTTGATTTTTTTGTTTCCTCTTAAATTGTCGATGAGTTATTATTGAATAGTAAAAAATGTTTATCTAATTGATGAAAATTTTAAATTATTTGCAATTATAATATTATTTCCTTAGATTTTTTTTACTTAAAACTTTAAATTAAATTATAATTAGATTTAGATAAGTATATCATCTTCATGTTAGAATAGATATTTATCTTATAGTTATAATTATTTCAAAAAGGTGACTTATTTTTCTTTTATTTTTTGGTTCATTGTGTTGATTTTATTATTATATATTGGGTTTTATTTTGGGGTTTATTCTTCCTTATACAAGAAAGTTTTTATTTTATTTGGAAGATATTCACACAAGCTAAGATTTGGTAATTTATGTTGTGGAAAGAACAAAATGTCAAAAGATGCACAAAGTGTGCCAAATTTGAAAAAAAAAGCATAAAATGATCCCAATCAGAAAAGATGCACAATGCTCACAAAATAATGTTCAAATTCACAAGATATGTAATTATTTCAACACAAATTTCTCAATTCTAGTTGATAAAGAGGCATAAAATGAGCCCACACTATATTTAGTTAGTTCATCTATGTCTCTAATTCTTAAAAAAATCCATACATTAAATAATAATTTCAATAATTAAATTTAAAAATAAATTTTTATATAATTTTTGGAATAACTATTATATTTGATACTTCTGCTTTCTAGAAAATACATTAAACATTGTCAACTATTGTTATCTTATTTGTTCTTTGGTTTAAAATATGAGTTTTCACATCAGGAAATTAATGTTAGTCCTGCAAATTTTAAAATTTTCTTCCATGTCGACTTTTTGATTCATCCATAATAGCTTTTATATTCAGGATTTTTTTTTCTCTTTCCTCTTTTTGTTGATGTCAAAAGGGGGAGGTAGTTTGTGTTTGTTTGAATTCTTCTTGGTCATATGTTTGTGTTTTAGTGTTTATGTTCTGTTTTTGTTTTTTATATTTATCTTGTGTATTTCTTATGAGTTTTGTGTTTATTTTAAAAAAGAGTTTTGTGTTTGTTTTAGAAAAGAGTTTTTTTATTTGTTTTAGAAAAATAAAATTTTAAAAAATGGAGTATTGAATTCTTTTTCCGCATGATTTTTATTTTTCATTCATTAAGGGAGTGCTTAAGAGAAAAGAACTTTAATTTTTAATTAAATAGTAATTATTTTTGTCATCATATTTTTCATTCTTTGTACTAATTATATTGGACAATTCTCTCAATCATCCTAGAGGATCAGTTCATCTCCTTGAATTGATTATAACGGGTATATCTCTTTGTATAGTACTAACAAGAGTACTTTGAACTAATCGTACAGGATGATCTTGGATTATTCTAGATGATCAGATCCGATAGATTGAAATTTAGGGCTATTTGAGAGGCTCCCTATTAGAACTCTTACTTAGACCTAGTTTTAAGGCTTTTACTGCTAAGTGTCTTGAGAAATTGAACAACACTAGGTCATGGAAGTCTGCCATCTCCATGAGGGGGAAAAAGGATTATTGGTTCTATGAATCTTTAGGAGGGAGAAAAAGGATTTCAGGTTCTGTTCCTTCACCAGTTGGGTTAAAAAGAGTAAGGTCCTCTACTGCACCGGCTTGGTGGAAGAAATTTAGTAAAGGCTTCTTCGCCTTGCTATGATGACAAAAGGAGAGACACTAATTTTGCTGCAATATCTAGAAAGGAGGTTTTTGGGGAGTGGATATAGGTAAGGTTTGACCAAGCCACTATTAATTCTCATGTATTTATTCTTTTTATTTTTTGCACTTTTTTAATCTGATTAATTGTGTGGTTGAAAACTCTGATCATTTTGTATTTGTGAAATTAATTTGCTTCCGCATTGAGGGATAAAATTTTTTATTTTTTAGACTTAAAAAGTTACAAAAAATTTTCTTTTAGTTATAAAAAATTTTAAATTACCAATTCATCCCATTTTTAGTTAACCTCGAGCTTGTTCTTTGAGATCTCATAACCTTCTCAAACTTTTAAGTGGTATCAGAGCTAGATTCAAAAACTAAGTTTTAGAAAACTTTTGAAAGGCTAACTTTGGAAATAATAATACTATGAAAGGATATTCAATCACATGACCACCATTATTTGATAACATTCCTTTTGATTTTTAGAAAATATGTATGTCTACTTTCTTGCAATCTATAAACTATCACATGTGAATGTTAGTTAAGGAATGATATTATGTACCTTCTCGCTTTATAAATTGAATTAAAATTGAACTTCCTTTTCTGAATGGAGCATTGAGGGGAGATTCAACCCAATTAAATGCAAAATGTTTAAATTGCTTTTTCTATGCATTAAAATCTAAAGATTATATGTGTGTATCTACTTTCCTAATAGATAAAGAAATTTGGGATAAACTCTGCATAATATATTAAAGAACTAATGAAGTAAAACAATATAGGTTAAATTTTTTTCTACATGATGATGAACTGTTTTGCATGAAATCTAGTGAATCCATTTTTGAAATATATTGTAGGTTCATTGATGTTGTCACTTCCCTACATGCATTAGGTAGATAACTTATATATTCTAAAAAAGTTAACAAGTTTTTGCGTGTTCTACCTAGTTCTTATGATGTCAAAATATATAATATTGTTGAATTTAAGGATCTAAATGTTTATTAAATTCATATCTTACTTGGATCATTCATTTCTTATGAGCAAGGAGTGAGTCAAAGATAAATTGATGCAGGTGAGAAAAGAAAGAAGAAAACTATAGCCTTAAAGGTTAATGATTATGATAGTGACAATATTATGCCTGAAGATGATGATGACATAACACTGATAACAAAGAATTTGAAAGATTTGTAAGAAAATAGCAAAAGCATCTTCATTAATAGAATAAAGGTATACCTAAAAAAATTTTTAAGGCTACTTATGATGTCAACTATTTTGAATGCAGTAAGCCAGGGCACATAAGTACTAATTGCCTAAATCTTAAAGCTTACCCAATTAAGGATAAGAGTGAAGAAAAAGACAAATTTAATAAGAGCATGCAACGAACATAAAAGGCTTTTTGAGCAGACTTCGCTTCAAACTTATTAGAGAAAGAAGCTGAATAGGAGGTAAACCAACCAGTGGTTAATGTTAGATAATCATATAAATCATTTTAATCAAGAGGAGGTGTGTTAGCTTTCTTATGATAAGCTATTTGAAGTTTCTAAAAAAATCCATAATGTATATAGAAAGATCAAGAAAATGTATGCAAGCCTTAATTATAATTTTTTAAACTTGCAAAAAGAGCATGAATGCCTTAGGAAAAATCACTCTACTCTTGATAACAATCATATGATCGTGCTTGATGAATTTGATACCTTAAACAAAAAGTATCTTAATTTAACTACTGAGCATGATTCCTTGAAAGCATCTCATGTTGATTTAAAAAATTTATTTAAGGAATTAAAGGCATATTTAGATGAAGTTGATGATAGGGAGCATTCATTAAAAATTGATAATTCAATTCTTAAAAGTCCAAACAACTTTTTACAAGTTGAATTAATTACTTTTAAGGAAAAATAAAGCTTCACCTACACATAAAGAATTTCACAAACCATCACCACAATATGCATCATTTAAACAAAGGAAGAGGCTCATAACTTACATAGATTAGTGAATCCATTTCCAGTAGTTATGCATTTTTCTTGTGGCATGCTAGGACATATAGCCAACACTTGTAATATCCATTCTACAACATATTTTTTGTAGAGGACAAAACTATATAAATCGTAGCATAGCATGCAAGCATTTATCCATCAAACCATAAGGTGTAACCTAAACTTATTTGGGTTCCAAAATCTAATCCTAGATGATATTGTAGGGCAGCTCTCACAAAAGGCCCTGTAAGATTATGTGGCACCTAAATAATAGATGTTTAAGGCACATGATAAGAGATATAAAGAAATTCATCATGCTATAAGCTAGGGTAGGGGGCAAGGTAATAATTAGAGATAACACCACTAGGAAGGTGGTTGGATTAGGTATAATTGGAAACTAAAAAAAATTCACTATTGAAAATGTCTTATTGATTGATGGATTAAAACATAGTTTGCTCAACATTAACCAACTTTGTGATAAAGGCTTTAGTATAAAATGTTTATCTATTAGCTGCATAATTAGCTTAAATGAAAATACTATTTTATAAGAAAAAATAATTAACAATGTTTAAATACTTGACATGAATTGCATTGAGTCTGCTACTTCTCTTTGCCTAAAAACACTATATGATGAATTCTAGATCGTAGCCATGAAAGAGAATTAAATTAATTTGCTAGAAATGATATATTGGAGCTAATTGAAAGACCAAAAGACCATATTATCGTTGGAACAAAATGGGTTTTCAAAAATAAAATTAATGACTATGGAATAGTGGTAATGAACAAAATAAGACTAGTGGCTAAGGAGTACAACCAGATAGAAGGGAATGACTTTGAAGACACCTTTGTCCCTGTAGTTAGACTATAAATCATAAGGGTGCTATTAGCTTTTTCTTGCTTTAAGGGATTCAAATTTTATCGAACTGATGTTAAACATGCCTTTTTGAATGGGATAATAAAAGAAGATATGCATGTCAAATATACCCCAGGCTTTAACAATTCACAATTTCCCAATCATGTGTTCAAATTAAAAAAAGGTATTATATGAACTAAATTAAGCACCTAGATAGTTGTATGAAAGGCTAAGCACATTCCTACTAGATTGAACCTTATTAAGGGGAGCATAGACACCACCCTATTTCTAAATAAGGTAGCAGAAGAACTACTCATCATCCAAATCTATGTTGACAATATTTTGTTTGGATTCTCTAATAAAAACATATGTGATGAATTTTTTAAAATAATGAGTAAGGAGTTTGAGATAAGAATCATGGGAGATCTGAACTATTTTTTTGGATTTAGTATAAGGAAGAAGGATGATGGATTTTTTTTATTCAATCAAAATACCTTAAGGACATCCTTAAGAAATATGAAATGAATAAAGCCAAGGCAATAAACACTGAAAGACCAAACACATAAACATAAAGCACCATTTCATTAGGGATAACAACACCAAAGGAGAATTAGATCTACATCATGTAGCCACTAAAAATCAACTTACATATATATATTTACAAAACCACTAGCTTTTAAAACCTTCAACACCTTAAGAACAAGATTAGGCGTCATAAATATTTATGTTTGAAACTGGATAATTTTAAATTTCAAAATTTGATTATTTGTTTTTGTTTTATGTTTTTTTTTCTTTCAGTATTTTATGTTTTTTATACATGTATTTATTTATTTCTTTTAAAATTTATGAATTTGATCACTACTCACTTTTAGTTGTCAAACCTTTCTTTAAATGAAAATCTGACCTATTTTTTGTGAGTAGTATTGACTCCACTAGAATAATTAAAAGAAGAAAAATTAATGATTATCCCTCTTCCTCTAAATCCTTTAGTGGTATAATTTTTTTAAATCAAAATCTATTTCAAATTAAAAATTGGACCTAGAATGGAGATTTGTTTCATCTTTATATAGTCTTCTATCTCATATGAATATTTTTGCAAGTCAATGAATCTATTTCAAATTTTCTTAATCATTTTATTTGTCTATATATATGGATTAGATTTTGTTCCGTGATTTACTCTTCCTTATAAAAGAGAGTGAGTTCATCTTCTCTCATATTTGGAAGATAATCTCATTATTGATAGTCTATAAAGATGTAGAAAGGATGAAAGTTTATTAAAAAAAAAAAAGAAAAGTGGCACAAAATAAGCCTAAAGCTGAAAAGATGCATAACAACCACCAAAATTGAAACATGCACAATGTGTATAAAAAATCAAAAGATGTGGAATGCATGCCAAAATTTGATAAAGAGGGACAAAATAAGCACATAATGAGTTAGCTTCCCTTTCTTTCAAAGCTTTAAATCTTAGAAGAATCCATGTGCCAATTGTTATCGCCTTCACTTGAATTTGAAAATCATGATTCCTAATTCATCACTATGCAATCCTATTCTCTTATATTTATTTCCCAAAAGAAGTTTTAAAAAATCACATTTATTTTCTATTTTATTTTTTAAATTATATTATTTTGTTTAAAAAGACTTTAATATGTAAGGGACTTGAGCTAGGGTTGATAAACTTCAAATTTTTAACCATTTTGAGTTTTAGCATTGTCAATGCATATCTTACTAAGTTTTTATCTAATCATAAGGTAAATTTTTTGTTTGTTATAATTAAACTATTAAAAAAAAAATATGTTGATGTGTACTTCTGCTTGTTTGCTTAATTTCTATTTTGTTTTATTTGTCTTTTCATTGTGATTTTGATTTACTTTCTTTCTTGGAGTTTTCCTGACATCTATTCCCATCTCTGATTTTTGCTCAAATTATATTATAATACATATCTCACTATACAATATTTATATATATTATCATAGATCCGATCATAGTGCATCCAGTAACACATATTCATTAATAATTAGTAATCATATTGTATAAACACGTACTTCGTACTATAAAATCCACGTGGCACTAAATGTTGGACAAATTGAATTTAGTCGGTATGATATTTAATATCATAACAAATCATATGATACAAACACTTATTCATACTGTAGGATCCTATTAGTCAACAATCATCCATACTAACTCCTCATCATGAACGCCTTCTCTCTAATCATTTAGTACGATTTAGATCGTACTGTATGATGAGATTGACTATTTGAATAGATTGGATTGTATGATTTAATTGTACTTAATACCCATAATCGTACTGTATAATCAAGAAATTTTCTATTTAAACAATAAGATTTTAATAATTTTCCTCACTTAACCCCTTTCAATCCTTTTCCCTTCTCTCTTGAGCACTCCATCTTTGAAATGATAGGAGGCAAACATTCTAGTACTCTTATCGGGAGTTCCTCCTTACGCCAAGTAGCTTCTATATTTTTTTAGGCTATTGATAAGATTAGAGGATGTCGCCTTAGATGGTTTGGTCACATAAAACGACGGCCTTGCGATGACCCGATTAGGAGAGTAGAGGTATTAGATTTGACTTATGTTAAGAAAGGTAGGGGTAGACCTAAAAAGACTTGGTTATAAAATATTAGGAATGACCTTTCTTTATTAGATTTAAACGAGAATTTGACTTTTAATAGGACACAATGGAGAAGAAGGATTCATGTAGCCGACCCCACGTAGTGGGATAAAGGCTTGATGTTGTTGTTGTTGTTGTTGTTGATGAAGAATCCTATCAAAGATATAAGACTACTAGCATTACTCCCTTAAAAATTATCAAATAGGAGGATTTGAACTACCAAGTACAACCATTTTTACACATACCACTCTCACTTTCTTTCTTACTCTTGATTTTTAATTCTAAATTATTTTTTGTAAGCCTTAGAATCAATAGTGAGGGTACTTCCCTCCAATCCTATGTTAATAGGTGATCAATAGAAATAACTTATCAAGACTTTCCTGACTTCCTAAACCTTTCTATTACTAGTGAAAGAATTCATGTTGTGGCTGCAAATCCTGATTATAATTGGACCCCTACCAACACCACCATTAGGGAATACAATATCAGATAACACGAAGTCCAAGTTAACACTTAAGTTCAAGATGCCTGAATCATCCAAACTCTATTATTCCTAAAGCTGTTGATATAATAAATATTAGTCCTATTATTTCTCTTGCGATGTATTTTATTATAGCTCAAATTGATTTCGATGCAGCTAATATTATTATATGTTATATTGTAAATATGACCATCATTAGAGATCCCAATCATAAGAGAAAGCCTATTCTAGCATTAGGACATATAATTGCATTTGTCCTAGAAACCAAGTATAAATTCCAATTTCATGTACCACTTGATAACCTCTTAGTCTACTATACCAATAGCTCCTTCCACATCCTTTATAGTGCTCATCATCATGATGTTCACTATGTGGATGAAGAGGTTGTAGCAGAAGAGGGAGGACCTATTTGAGCACTTGCTCCTATTTGCTAACAATCTCAATATGATATGTTGGTCCAGATATTTAATTAGTGGTAGCTCTGTTATGACTCCTAATACTTGAGCAAAATTAGGAACATGAGAGTGACTAATCTCACTTTGATTAGTACATCACCCAGCAGTAGTAGTAGCTTGATCAGGATATGACTTGGATTGGAAACCAATTTGCCTCAATCCACCAGTACTTCCATCCACCTCCTCCCCACCTCTTCCTGATTAGGACCCCTCATTTTAATTTTTTTTCTATTTTTATGATTATTATACTTTTTTTTTAGTTTCCTATTTGCTTGCTATTATTTCCTCCTCTTTTTATGATGTCAAAAGAGAGAGTAGCTTGTATTTTGCTTTGAAATGTTTAATTCTATATTTGTTTATTAATTTTTTGTGTTATATTGTTGTATGTTTTTTTATTTTAAAATAAAAAAATTTGACACCTCCCCTATTTTTGAAAAAAATTACTTTATGAGGGGGAGCTTAGGGAATAGAAAAACACTCTTGAATCCTAAACCAACAATGTTTGCCATGCTAAAAAAGGAGGAGATTATTTTCAATATTGACCCAAGTCTTATGATTCTAATGATAATAAATATTTTTGGATTTCTCACTATGTTATCTCCTAATGAATGAATTTATTGCATATCTATTTTTTCGTGCTCTCTAACATTTCAAGTCCACAGTTCACTTGTATCCTCAATTTTCTCAAGAATCGGGTAGATAAGGATTGAAGTCATTATTTTTATCCTTTTTATAGTTTTTATCTTTCTTGAGTTAATTATATATTTTGGTGGATCCTAAAGCTAAACAACACAGTGCACACACACTCAAGGGGGTAAGTTAGTGAGTTAGGAAGAAGTTTAGTTTTTTGAACTAATCATATAGTATGATTTCAGTCAAACTGAATGATTAATTAATCAAAAAATCCTAATTAGGGCACCTATGAAAGCTACGATTGAAAAAACTTATCATGTTGTGCTATCCATATCATGTAAGATGATCAATTATAATAATCAAAATAGCCACCTATCAAAATTTAAGTATTAATTTAAAATTCAAAAATTATGTCTAATTGTACTACACTGTATGCATGGTACTGTATGATATATAAAAACTATACCCAAATTGATCCTATGATTAAGGGTGTAATTATGGTTAATTTGTTTAATCAAATTATAGAGGTTGATTGGTGATGGTCTTCGCCTATCATATAAGATGACCCCTTGTATTTTATACTATACCAATCGAGCTCTATATGGGATGATAATTTATCGTTGCCTATCATAATGAATGATCCGTAGAAACACTAAAATTTATCTTACAGGACATTACAGTTTGTACTGTCTAAAAGGGTTACTTTGTATTAATCATATTGGATTATTCTCTTAATCATCTTGGGTGATCAGTTCATCACCATTAACTGATCATACATGGTATATCTCTTCATACAATACTACAAGAGTTCTTTTAACTAATCATACAGGATGATCTTGGATCGTATTGGATGATTTTTTATAGGGAAACCAATAGAGGAGCATGCACATTATTATAATAAAAAATTACAAAGTCTTTAAAGGGCACTCAAGCTCACTACTCCTCAGATGAGCTACAAAATTAAAGTAAAAAAAACCTAAGAGCTCGAGTTCCCTACTAAGCAAAAGTACAAATAATCCTAGATACATTCTACGGTGCATAAGTAAGAGCACCCAAATAATGAAAAAGCAAGTAGCATAAAACTCCAGGTCCTCATCCCAAAAAGCTTCAACATGAGTACCTACACTAAAAACAACTTGCAAACCCATATAAGAACAAAAATAAAGAGGTAACAAATCATCAGAGAAGATAGAGTAGATATAACTCCAGCTTGGAATAAAATTCTTGTTATCAGTGATCCAATAACTCCAACAACCAGTGGAACAAGGCATCTAGCAATTTATCCCAATAATGCATTGATGAGAATAACCAGGAAGAAAATCACCATTGGCAAACTAGAAACAAACCATCAAAACATAACCCAGCAAGCAAACTAAGAGCTTCCCGGTAACCTCCAACGAAAAGTCCTAAAGTAGCCCAACCACATGAAACACACCAAAATAACATGCCCAAACTTGTTCGAAAACAACCTCCCAGCTAAAAGGAACCATAAAAAAAACCTCCAACACAAACACAATATACCTCTGCTAGTAGAGACAATCAAGCACCAAGCTCCTCCAACATACCTCCAAACCAACATCCAGATAATAAAGATAAGAATAAAACTAACAAGAATAACTAAAGAAAAAACAAAACCCAGAAATGAAGATAAGCAAATCACCAACCAAATAGAGGATAACAAAGAAGTGAAAAAAAAAAAGACCACGATGCCAAGAACTCTCTAGGAAAGATCCAGATTAAATCCCAGACCATATCAAATAACCAAAACATTAAAAGGGACACCCCGTAGCACAAAGGGCACCATATAGTAAAAAAATCTCAGATGATACAAAACATGATAACCAGGCTATGAGACACCTGGAAGAAAAAATAGAAAGGCCAAGAGCTAGAGACACAGCTACAGCAAGAACAGTCTAGCAACACCCTCCAGCAAGCCAAAGTCGAGGTATTGATAAGGGAAAAAATAGAAGCCAAAGAACCAAACACATCACACTTTAACATAAGGGGTACCAATTTTATCCAATCTATGAAGCCCTTTAACAGGAGCAGGTAAATTAGTAGTAGCAAAATCAGAGAGATGTTCCAATTTATAACCCCAATTAGCCAGCCAAGTCGCACAAGAATTTCCCTCCCTATAAATATGAGAAAAAATGCATTAATGAAGATCTTGAACTGTTTAATATCCCTCACCAAGTAAAAAAGATTAGGATTGCATTTGGTATCTTCCAAGCAATTTAAATAGTGCATAAAGTAAGTTGAATCAACATCAATACTAATATTAATAATATCCAAAGAAATACATAATTTAATCCCATAAAGAATAACATATAGCTCAGCAAAATTCTCATCATGCAATTATAAGGGACCCGTAAAAGCTATAATATTGTTACCATATTTTTCCCTGATAATTCCACCATAACCCAATAAACGCTTCTTCAAAAATACCCTTCACATTCAACTTATAAGTGTTAATGGGGGTTTAATCCAATAAATAATTCTAGAACCAAAAGGAGGGTGCTGAAGATTATCTAACTTAATACCTATGTCATTAGCCATAAGGAAATAGTTTTTTAAAATTCTTGCTAGAAAGCAAGTTAATAGAAAAGAGTCTCATAACTTTGTCTTTCACATTATTGATAATCCTATGATGGTTTATGCCAATACCATTAAAAATAGAGTTGTTTCGTTCCAACCATAAAACCCATAAAATGAAGAAGGAATAACATTTCTCATACGCCCCTTAGACTTGACAAACAAAAACTTTAAGATTGGCATAGATAGAAAGTTTTGCATTAAATTAGTTTAATTTAAAAATATCATCAAAATAAGTCCAATTTTTAACAACTAAAGAATCAGAAAGAAAAAAAATGGTGGATATTCTCCGCATGATAACAACATTGGCATTTGGAAGGTAAAATGAAACATCTATTGATTAAATTATCATCAGTAGGGATGAACTTATCTAAATTCCTCCAGATGAAAATAGCAACAGCAAATGGAATGCTCTTGTGCCAAATTATACATAAAATACTAGAATTATCCTTCTTAATTTTAAAGGCATTCCAGGCATCCTTTAATTTAAAAGTACCATCTTTGGACAAATTACATAAAAGTAAATCCTCAGAATCCATTTTCAGTTGGACATTAAAAATTGATCAATAATATTGTTAGGAATAACATTCACAAGTTTTTCATAGTCCAAACAGTTATCCATAATGAAAAAGTTCACCTTATACGCTGCAGTGGAAGAGGAATTAGTAATATAGTTATAGAGTGCTTACCTAACCTATGATCTTGCCAAAAGAAAATATTCCCGCCACCTAGCCCCCATGATAGATGCGGTTCAACCATCCATTTCACCTCGCCAAGTTTCTTCCAAACTTTAGAATCACCTTGGTTAAAATTGCAAATAGTAGGATGTTTACCCACACAATATGTAACAAACAAAAATTTGGCCCAAAGGCTCCTATTAGCACAAAAAGGTATACCACAACTTGAAAGAAAAATCATAGGATAAATCAAACATTCTCTTATAGCCCAAATCACCCTCATTTAAAACACCACAACATTTGTCCCAAGAGGACTAGATAATTTTATAGTTAATGTTAACACCTTTCCAAAAGAACTTATTGATAAGTTTATAAATAATATTACAAATGGTTTAAGTAGGCTGTAGAGTATGAAAAGTATAAATAGGAAGAGAGTAGAGAACACTTATAATAAGAGTGAGCCTACCACCAAAGTTCAAAAAATTAGAATGCCAGGACAAAATCTTGCTTTGCACTGAAGTAATCAAATCATCAAAAAGAAAAGTTTTCTTATGACCTTTAGAAAGAGAAACCCTAAGATACCTAAAAGGCATTTGGGTTAGGACAAAGCCAATCATAGCTTTGATAGCTCCAATATGATCATTAGGCACTTTATTTGGGGCGATAAAGTAGCATTTATTTTTGTTTAATTAAAAACCACTAATATTTTCAAAATGCAGAAGAAAGTCTAAAAATTTACTGATCCAATTTAAAGAGCCATTCGTAAAAATAATAAAGTCATCTACAAAGAAAAAGTGAGAGATGGGAAAGGCACCCAAGGTTCTAAAATAGAGTCTAGGATGATTTTCAAATAGGTTAATAAGATATCAAGAAAAATAATCCACAATAATAATGAAAAGGCTAAGAGATGTAGGATCTCCTTATCTTAGGCCACTAGAGGATTTAAAAAAACAAGTGCTCTTACTATTGATGATAATGGAAAAATAAGAACCTTTAATGCAATTCCTAATAAGATTGATAAAAATCAAATTAAAGCCAAATAAACATAAAATTTTATAAAGAAATTTCCAATCCATGTTGTCTTAAGCCTTTGAAATATCAAGCTTCAAGATAATATTGCTACCTCTCACCCTGATTTTTAGGTCGTGACAAAATTCTTGAGCCAAAAGAATATTATCAGCAATGGCTAGACCCTTAAATAAACCCTTTTGATAAGGAGATATAATTTTAGGAAGAATATAGTTTAACCTACTTATGAGAATTTTGGAAATCAACTTACTTAAAAAGGAACAAAGATTAACTGGTCTAAAAGCATTCCAAGAACTAACAGAGTTGGTCTTAGGTATAAGCACAATAAAAGTAGAAGTAAAGAATTTAGGGATAATGTGGCCAGAAAAAAATCCAAAATAGTAGAATAAAGATCAGCATTAATAATATTCCAAGCTTTTAAAAAAAAAACTTAGTAGTAAATCCATCCATACCAGCCACAAAATCACCATTCATGTCATCAATAATCACTTTTAATTCCTCCACAGAAGGAGGTTTAGAAAGTATATCATTCTCTTCTTGAGATATAAGATTTGGAATAATCTCAGGGTTATCAATATTAATAAGAGTAAAAACTTTATTAAGGTGATTTTGAAAATGGTGAATAACTAAATTAGCAATCTCCTCCCCATCTTTAATAGTAGAACCATCATCACGATTAATTTTATTAATGGAATTTTTGGCTCTTTTCCTCTTCACCAAAGCATGAAAATATTTGGTATTATTATCAACTTCAACTAGGTATTTCACAGAAGATTTTTACTTCGAAAAAGCTTCCTCTTGGGCTTGTAATTTAAACATACAAACTTTAGCCTCTTTAAGTAAATTAAAATTAGTATAAGAAGGAAGAACTTGATAGTTAGCCTCAATAGAATTAACTTTGTCTTTAGCCATCAAAATATTAGTGAAAATATTTTTAAAAATATTGTGATTTCACCAATTAATAATTTATTTCAGTCTTTTCACCTTGAATCAAAATCTCTTCATGCCATGAATAGAATTATCAGGATGTAAGGAAGCATGCCAATTTTCCTGAACCACATCTAGGAAGGAATCATGATGCAACCACATATTTTGAAATCTAAATTAAGGAAAAGAGTTCCTCTATCTAGCTTTAACCATAATCAACGATGGAGAATGATCATAAATAGTTCTACTAAGATGCTCAATAGAAATGGTGTTAAAAGCATTAAGCCAGTTATCATTAAACAAAACTTGATCTAGACATTTCCATAAATGACCCCGATTCCAAGTGAATTTTTTACCATAAAAACCAATTTCAATCAAATTATAATCCATAATTATGTTGTTAAAATCCACCATAAAATGCTAATTAGGAGTAGAACACCCCATACGCTCAGAAGGATTAGAATCATTATTAAAATCATCACCAACAAGTTAAGGTAAGTTGCAAATGCTATGGAAATTATTGAGTTGTTCCCATAAAATTTTTCTAGTATTACGAGCAGAAGCAACATAGATAAAGGAGGCATAAAAATTTAAGTTTAAAACTTCACTACTACGATGCAAAACTTGAGTAAAGTCTCCAATGACATCAATCCTTACGGAATCCTTCCAAAGAACATAAATTTTATTGGGAGAGTTAGAAACACAATGCTTAAAACACAAGATTCTACTTGTAGAAGGTAATTTAGTGACACTAATAAGCGGCTCAAGCAAAATAACAATAGAAAAATTATAAATAAAAATAAATTCTTAACTCTTAATCTAGACGAGGGGCAACCATACCCCTAACATTGCAAATAATAGTTTTAAACCTAAGAAACATGCTAATGACTATTATGCAAGCGATGGGTGGTTCTAGGAGATTATAAAATGATGTTTTTGCTTTTCCTGCCTCTCCTATTATGAAATTTAGTAAAGCTAGTATCATTATCATTTTTAGCAAAACATTTAGAAATAATGTCAATATCCTCTATGTTAGTAAAAACATCACTATTATAATGCGATGTTTAAGGAAGCTTACTATCATTGTGTTGGGCAACTTGACTTACCTGTTGAGGGCATTCACCCTCCGTAAACATGCCATCATCCTCTGCATTACCTCTGCTCCTCAAGGCAAGCTCATCATTTCCTTTCCCAAGAGAAAGGCTATCTCCACCTTGCCAATTCACCCTCGTCCAACGTATTACCACTCCCAGCAATGTCTTTACAAAGTAATTCAATAACCTCATTAACTTTCACCACTTTCTCCTGCTCATTCAAAACCAAAGTATTAAAAGTTGTATTTGGTAGCAATCTAACATCCATGTCAGATAAAGTTTTGTTAATAATACAAGGAATAATAGAGTTTGAAAAAGCAATATTAAGGTTAGAGTTATCAACCAACATTTTCTCATCCATATTTTCATAACCAAAAGATAAGATAATGGTAGATTTAATATTAACTTCCTGAGAAAGATTAGAACAAACAACTTTAGAAACATTTAGTTCAAGATCAAAATGGCTAATTGCATAGGTTCCTCAGTATTATTCATCAGGTTAGGGGTATTACCCTCCAAGTTTTCAAGTTCAGGTCTATTGTTTTCATGAGAAGCCAAATTCACAGTATTCCCTTGCATTTGTTTGGAAGAATCCTTCTCCTTATGAAGATGAGGATGCTTCCTATAGCACTCATTTATACCATGATCATGCATTTTGTAATGAGAACAAAAAATGGGCAAGTTTTCAAATTTCGCTTTTTGGAAATAGCAATTCATTTTTGACCCAATCCAAATTCATTTGGATGCTTCTTAGAAATATCCAACTAAACCATTACACGAGC
This sequence comes from Dendrobium catenatum, assembly GCF_001605985.2. Classification (NCBI taxonomy): domain Eukaryota; kingdom Viridiplantae; phylum Streptophyta; class Magnoliopsida; order Asparagales; family Orchidaceae; genus Dendrobium; species Dendrobium catenatum. The sequence continues at coordinate 1,139,808 of NW_021320070.1, read as the reverse complement.
CACATACGGATGAGAAATAGAAGTAGTGGCTTGGTCCATTTGCAAAGGCCTTCAAAAAATTGAAGCCAATCCAAATAGAATTTAGGAATTAAAGAAATGAAGTCTAAGATTTGGAAAAGAAATCTACACAGTGGCAGTAGGAGATTCCTCCCTCACATCAAAATCTGGTGTCCATTTGAGTAAACACATTTTACATGCTTGAATATAGTAAGGTATTCTAGCAAATATATGGCTATGATCAATATCATTGGAAAGTTGGATCAAATTATACATTTGATTAAGTAAACTGATATGGAAAGAACTCGATAGTTTTAGGTTAGAAAAAATTTTTTGTATAACATCAAGGTTTAGTCACACACTACAAGAAAATAACTTATTAACAACGGAATTTCTGACGGCTTTCCGACGGACTGATTTCTGGCGGATTTGTTTCCAGCGGACATTCCGACGGATTTTCTAATGGATTTTAATAATTTTTGAAAAATATATTTAAGTGATTTAAATAATTAATAATTTTGTTGCTCATTTTAATTAATTATTAATTTAATAATTTAATAACTTATATTAATTAACTAATTAAAATAATTTATTAAAATTCTAATGAGGCTGCATTCAGGGCGACGGGTTCGCTGGCTGAGGCTGCATTTGGGGCGGGCAGGTTCGCTTGCCTGAGGTGCACGTTAAGGTTACATGTGCGTTGGCTGGTGGCGATTTTGTCTTTGGGAATGGGTTCAACTATTTTTTAATTTTTTTGTTTCGACGGCATTTCTCTGTCGGACAGTTGCCGGATAAATTATCAGCGGCTAGATTTGACCAAAAAAATTTTTTCAGTGAATTTTGTTCATCAAAATGTTTTTCCGATGCTCGTTTTACAAGCAAAAATTTTTTGCCAGAAATCCATCGAAGAACTATTAAATTAACTGTAAAGTAAATAATTTTATGCTGAAAAATCCACTAGTAATATGTGATTTTCCTCTAGTGGCATTAAGGGGAAGTTGCCAACCATCGTTAAAGCAAACAGAGCAGCCAACTAAGAAATAATGGATTTCTCAAACATCAAATATGGACATCCCTTAAACGAGATATAAAAAAATGAAAATTAGATGAAGATGAGGAGGAACCAGCTAATACATCCTTAAATGATTGAGATTTACCCTCAGCAAGATTGGAAGTCAAAGGGAAGGATAATGAAGTAGCCATCATCTCCCAAACCACAAAAAATTAAAAAAACCTCAAAACAACATATGAAGAAAACTAAAACAAACGAAGGAAATGGAAATTAGCAAAAAATTGCAAGAAAACCCTATAAGGAGGGAAAAATCAACATTACAAAGAGGGAAACCTAGATCGCCTTGAAATCGCCAGAGAATGAAAAAGAGAGGATCGTACTGGATGATCAAAGTTAGCATATTTAAATTTAGGGCTTTTTAAGAGGCTCTCTATTTAAACTCTTACTTAGACTTGGTTCTAAGACTTTTGCCGTTAAGTGTGTAGAGTGGGAGCATAGAGAGGGAGTTAAGGAGTGCTTTAGGAGAGAAAAGAGGAAGAGCTTTTGTGACAGAGAGTTGTGAGGCAATCACAAGTTTACTCCATGGAATGTTCTTCCTTGTCTTCATCAAGATTCTGCCTCGATTCTTTAGTGGCTCTAAGGAGACATTCTACAGCATTAGGTAGTGGTTCTCTTCCATCTCTAGGAGGGACAAAAAATGATTATTGGTTCTCTATCATCTCCAGGAGGGATTAAAAGGATTCGAGGTGCTCTTCCTTCACTAAGAGTGTGAAAAAAGTAAGGTCCTCTATTGCACCCGATTGGTGGAAGATATTTTGAAAAGGCTTCTCCTCCTTACTGTGGGGGCAAAATGAGAGACACTAGTTTTAGTGTAATACATGGAAAAGAGGTTTCTAGGGAGTGGATGTAGGTTAGGTTTGACTAAATCACTATAAAGTTTGGTGTGTTTGTTCTTATTATTTCTCACAGTTTATTTTTTCTATGACTAATTATGTGTTTGAAAACTCTGATCATTTTGTATTTGTGAAATTAATTTGCTTCCACATCGACGGATAAAATTTATTTATTTTTTAGATTTAAAAAAAGTTATAAAAATAATTTTTTTGTTAAATTTTTTTTTAAATTACCAATTCACCCACCTCTTGGTTAGCCTCGGGCATGTTGATTGAGGTCTCACAACCTCAAACTTTTAGAGTATTCTTTATATTGTTTTTTTATGAAGTCTGCGTTGGTGCATGTGAATCTACTATTAGTGTTAGAGTTGCCATTTGTTGTTATTGCTAATCTATTTATTAATTTTGATGACATGAATGGAGTGTTTTTTGATTCTATAAATGCTTATCATTTGGTTCAATCGTTGTTCTTTGGTGTTCATCCCCTATTATTCAGCTTACAAATTTTCAACTTCAGTTGTGATGGTTAGTTGATTTTAAGTTATGATTATACTAATTTTCTCTCTGAATTAACCCCTATATATTTCTCATCTTTTCCTTAAAAGGTATTATATATGTTTTTTTCTCATGGCAATTTATTGTCCATCAGGGGTTATGTTTTCTCTCGAGTCATCTGGGGTTGTTGTCTTTGGTGGGTTATTAATTTGAGTGTGGTTTTTATGGGGAGATTTCTTTACTTAAACTACTGTAGCCTTTAGGAATTTTGTTGTATCCTTTTATTTGATCATTACTTGTATTGAATTGTTGGGGAGGGTATTTCAATTATGATTTAATTAAGATTCTTACCTATTTTTGCTCCTTACTCTATGATGATGCAATTTTCCTGTGCATAACTTCCTTTTTATGCCTCAGTAGGTTGGGGATCAGATTCGAGTGGCATTTAGGGTTTTTTTATGATGGCTGCAGTGATACTACATTCCTGAGCTTGGATGCTAATCCTCATCTCAATTTTTGTTTATGGTTTTATGTTATTTATATGTTTTGGATTTCTATTCCTTGGCATATATTGAAAAATGTTTTAAGTGTGCAATGATGATGTTGGGTTTTCTCGATTTCAATAATGAGCTAGAATGTTTCTTGTGTGTTCCTCTTGTTCTTACAGTGTATCCCAATTTCTTTTTAATGGACATTTGCTATAGGGGATTCAATAATTATAATTGTATTATGGGTGTTACATTTTCTCTCAATATCATATGAAGTTTGAATCAATATATTTTGCTTATTATAGCTATTTTTTTATTTAGTTAGATTCTAATTTGCTTATGTTATTATTCTACTTAGATGTTATTTAGTGCACTACTACTTTGTTTTGCACCCTTTTTGTTGAACAAGTGTTTTGTACTGAGGCTATGGGCATCAATTTTTGCACGAAGATTGTACTAAATGTTTATAATTGCATATTTGTTTTCTTAGGTGCTGGCTTCTAGCCTCCCTAGATTGTTTCTAGGTAATTTTGTATTTGACATAGAAGGAAATTTTTGCTCGTAGGTTTCTTTCTGATTTATTTTTTAGCTCATATGAGGATTAGTGGGCATAAGGTCCCCCCTTAAGGACCTTGTAATACTTTTTTTAATTAACGTGTTGGGACCTCAGGGAGTTTTCTCTAAGATTTTTTTTTTTAACAAAATTAACATCTCTTTTCCTCTTTGAGCTCTAGCAATTTTCTAGACAATTTTAGGGTTCTTCATTCTACCAATCATTCTAGCTTTCATTAATTTTTTTTCTTATGATTTTGTTTACTAGTTTTTTCTTCTTTGTGGTTGAGGGCTTCCTAGGCTCTTGGTGTTTATTTTCTTTATGGTGTAACTTGGTTTTTTATTCAATTTTCCAGCTCATTGGGTGGCATCACCTTTCTCATTAAACCATTTGGGGGGTTCAAAAAAAGCTTCTACTAGTAACTGCAGGCTTTTTGGGTGTCTTTGATACTGGTAAATCTCATTCATTTAAAGATATATCTGGTGGAGTGTCTTCCTCTTCACCACTTTTTTCCTTAGTTTAAACTTCTTTTAATGGCATTCCTGCTTTTATGTTTGATGAAGATGTGATTACCAAGCTCGCTTCTCCTTTTTAGTTTACTCTGGTTGATAAGTTTGGTTTGTGTTGTCCTAATCTTGACTCTATTAGTGCATTTTTTATGAATATGAAGCTGTGAGGGTCCTTGTCGATTGGCTTGTTAGATTCGAGGCACATAGCTATTCAATTATCGAATAATTTTGATTATAGCCACATATTCTTAAAAAGAACTTACTATTTTAATACCTATTAAATGTGATTGCTTAAATGGACTCCATATTTCAATATTAGGGAAGAATCCCCTATTGTGCGTGTGTGGATCTCCTTTCCTAACTCACTCTTATATATATTCAATTATTAAATTTTATGTGCTCTGACTTTTATTTTTGTTCATCCATTATCAGAATATGGATTAAGTCTCTCGTCCTTCTATTACCCATGTTTTGGTAGAATTTGATGTTGCCAAAAAATATCCCAAGGAAATATGGCTGGGACCATATAATTTAGGATATTTACAAAAGGCCGAATTTGAAAGTTTTCCTTTTTTTAGCCTTTCTAAAGTGCATAGTCATGGTATTTCTGAATGTTTTAGTTTGCATCCTCATCTATGTAAACAAAAGGATTTTAATAGAAATTCAAGATAGGGTGGTAATTTTAGATGAATCTTTATCAAAGTGTCCCATTGTTTATGTGTAGGAACTCAATATTATTAGTCATAAGCTGACACTAACTCTTTTAATGCATGATCATCAGCATCCTGATGAGGACATTAATGCTGGCCAAACCTCTACGATGGTCATGGTTAATGGAAGTCATAAAAATATTGTGCTAGTGGGATTTTTGAATGAACCAGATTCATCTCAAACCTTGCCTAATCAATGTCTTCTTGTTATTAATACTAATACTACTGATGATCAATTTGCTCTTATTTTATTTTAAACCTATTAAATTCTCTAGCTTCATTTGATTTTACTTGTGGTTTTAATAAAAATATGGGTGAATTTCTTTGTTAAAATTCTGACAAAGGAGATTATTTGGATAATGATACTAGTGCTCAATCCCTTACTATGCAAGACATTGTGGAAGAGGGAGAAATTATTTGGGATGCCAATTTTGAATTGGGTAATAAGGTCACTTAGGACTCTTCTATTAACATTAATTTTTTGTTTATTTCTATTAAAATTTATTATGAGCCTAAAGCACTTTTGTTGAGAATAATATGTAGGAAATAGAGGATGGTGCTAATGGATTTACTAAAGTTTAAGGCAAAAAAGCATAAGAAAAATACAAATTTAATTTTAAATTTTCCTAGGAGCACTCAATCTCAAGTTATTGGTACTTCATCTATTAATCTTTAAGGCTCTTATTTGGAATGTTAGGGGCATTCATTGTACCACTTCTAGGATTAGGGTTAAATTTTTTATCATATTAATATATATTTCTATTTTATAATATTTATAACTTTTGATTTCTAATGCTAGATTTTTGTCAACTATTCATTTTTTGGGGTTTTAACATGGTTTGACTAATACTTCTAATAAGATGAGGTTTTTTTAAAAGATTCTTTGGTCATTAATGTCATTGGTGATTTTATTCGATTGATTCACTACAACTTTGAGTATGATCAATTTAAATGTTTTGGCTCATTTGTGTATTCTTCTTCTTCTTGGTTTGGTTGAAGGTCTATTTAGGAGCAAGTATCCACCTTTCATTCCATGGTTTCCATGCTTTGGTGGTACATGGTGATTTTAATACTATGAGTTCTTCTTCTAAATGGATTGTTGGTGCTAACTCTGTATACCAATTGATGTAGGAATTTAACAATATGATTTTGGATTATAATTTAGTTGACATTGGTTTTTCTAGGAGTTCTTTTCCTTGGAATCGTGGTAGTTTACGATAACGATTGGATCATGCTATATTTAACAATTTTTGGATTGATTTTATTAATGGTGAAAGTCTGAATAGGTCTATGGTAACCCTAAAATAATTGTCCCAAGGCTAACCAAGAGGGGTTGGGGGGGGGGGGGAATTTTAACTAATACTAACCAAGAGGGGGTGAATTGGAAATTTAAAAATCACTTGGAAAATTAGAAAACCAATTTTATATTTTGAATCATAATGATAAATTTTTTAAAAATATTTGTCCAATCAAAAAATTAAAAAATTACAGAAAATAAAAATGCAATAAAAAAGTAGAAACATAAGAACACATAATTTTATTGTGGTTCAGTGCAACTAGTTTTAAAAATATAATTATTTTAAAAACTCTCTCTTCGGCACAATACAGTTAGTTTTAAAAATATAAGTTTTGAATCACTCCCTCAGTATGTGTGTGCACAGTTACCCAAATATATTCATACTCTCTCACACTCAAGAAAAAGAAAACGTACAAACTTAAATTACAAGAAATCCTAATCTAATCTGTCTTGAAGTCTTTAGAAGTGTTGAGTATGATTTTCCTAAAATAATAGTACACACAACTAACAAAAACAAGACTTTTCCAATATGTGTTTGGAGAAACAATAATCAACACAATAATATTTTTGCACCATAAAAAACTCACATGATGTAAAAGCATAATTTTGAAAACTAAGTTGCAATAATCTCTCCCTTTTTGATGATGACAAAATAATTATAGTTTTAGTAAACACTTAAACCTATTTTTCACCTAAGCTCTCCCTAAGTACACTACCAATTTAAAAAAGGGGTTCCCATGAAAATTGAAAATATAAAACACAAACCATAAACAAACAAAAACTATTTAAACAAAAACAACATGAATAAAAACAACTCACAAAAACAACACGAACAAAAGATACACACACAAAACATACACACAAGAACACAATACACACATTAACACAATACAACACATACAACAACCATGAACACAATACACACATTAACACAATAGAATACAAGCAATAACCAACATATATCAAAATAATAGAAAACATCAAACAATAACTACTGACTCCTCCTTTTGACAACAACAAAAATGGAAGTACAACTTGAAATAAAAAGTTTCTATGGATAAATCAAAGTAGTTGATAAAGAAGAAGATTTTAAACTAATTTTGAAATACAAAAGTAAAGTCCTATTGCTAAAAAGAAAAAAAATTCAAATTTTAAAGTAAAGTACAACTAAGATTTGAAAAATCAATCAGGTTCACTGTTCATTCTACACAAATTAAATATAAATGATTATTGCAAAAGAGACCAAATAAATATTAATTAATTTCTAATTCAATGGTGAAGATTATTGCTGATTATATGGATTTGGATTAGAGATAGAATGATAACAGAAATAACATTATGAATTTTTTAATTGATGACATTGCATATTTTTTCAAATATTTGTGGAACACTTTGTGCATCTTTTTTACTTTGGCTAATTTTGTGTCTTTTTTTGTTGTGCGAACATTTTACATCTTTTCAATTTTTGAACAGTTTGTTTATCTTTTTTTTTTTTAACTTTTTTTGTCTTTTCAATATTAATAATCTTAATAAAATTTCCAGTAGTAATAAAAATAAACACATTGAAAAAGAAAATAAAATAGTTAAGACATTTATTTTGTAATAATTATATCTAAATAATACTCATTTATACGAACATGAAATAGATCTCACAATCTACATCGAGTAATAATTTAAATTTAAATTTTGAAAGATTAAATTTTGAAAGGAAATTAATTTGTATAACAAAATAATTCAAAAGTCCATTCAAGAGATCAATCACAAATGGTTTGACTAAAGAAAAATAAACATTTTAAGAAGTAAAATTTCAATGCATGTCAACATAACATTCCATCAGTTCATTTATCATTCAAGAACACATACAAATAATTTTTTTTTTCATTTAACATCATCCCAAAAATGCAAAAATAACACATTAAAACACTAACATATGAAATCACTAAAATAATAGGAAAACATCTCAACAACAGACACATAAACTTATCAGCAACTACAACACAAAGTATAACTAATAATCAGAGGGGACTTTATCTGGAGGAGGTGGTGGGTTAAACATTGAAAAGCAACTACTTATCATAGCTAAATTGATGTAAACCAAAACAAATTGCCCTCAGATCCAACCCATGTATTTGTTGTATCTAGTATCCTATTAATTAGGGTTATTCTTAATTTGATCAAAGTGTTGATCTAATTGAGTTTCCATTCTATCGAAGCACTGGACCATTTTTTGGTAGAAATTCTAGTCGGGTCCAGGTGTAGGTGCTGGAGCTGGGCTCCTTCTTCTCACTAGGTATCTTCTCCCTCTAAACTTTGATCACGAATAAAGAGTGCCCAAAAAGAGGCTTCCGTGAAGAAAATGTGAAGTTCAGTGGGTGGATCAGGATTGATTAGGTTGTACTTTTTTTCTAAGACATAGGCAACTAATTATTCTAAAGCCATATTTTTATTCCTTTTATTGTGAGGAAGTCTGATATCAAAAAGTTTGTAAATTTAGTGTATGATAAGTTGGCTTCATCAATAGGAGTTCAAGTCATAATCAAGTTTGTGATAGTGGATAAAAGAGGAGTTTAGTTTATGCGATCACCAGCTTTAGGAATGATAGAGATTCTTAAAGCATGCTGAATAATCTGTGCATTTTTATTAAGAGTGTACACTTGAAACTGATGGCTTACTTGGGCAACACCTATAAGAGTCTAATTTATTTGAAACCAATAAAAAGTTTCTCTAAAGGTTAAGGTGTGCACTTTAACTCCTTAGGATCTAAGGTGGAGGAATTGGCCTAGATCTTCCTTAGTGATTTATACATGCTTCTTAAATATGATGGAGGTATTCCTATTGTGATATTGGTTTACCTTCATGTTTGTAAGAAACATTTGAAATGTTTCACGATGGTAAGCATAAATTAGGGTAAGGATGAAGGAAAATTGGGTTGAGGCAAATAGGGGCATGAAAAAAAAGTTGATATCACTCTGAATGAGGAGTCAAGAAGGGGTTATTTTGGAAGCAAAATATCTATCAAAGGATTCCTCATTCTCTTTGAAAAGAAAGTTGTTGTCCCTTCCAGATCTAGAGGACGAGCCCATAGAAATGCGAGGTTGTTTGCTACTTCTTGTCATTCTTAAGATTTGGACTTGAGAAGGTTTGGAAACAACAAAGAATGTGAAGAAATAAACTTATCCAACTCCTTTTGATTTAAATAAAAATGACCTATCATATAGTAATAAATTAAGATCTTACATAGAATTCTAAAATCATACGATATGAAAAAAGTTTCATACATACAAACAAAAACAACCAAAACTGAAATGGCGTTTCGTAAAATGTCATTTCTAAGGCATCATTTTGTAAGATCAATGATTGCACATAAGAACACATTTTCATCCAAGATGATCATAATATTAAATATCATTTTATGATGGTTAAGTTTATCCACATGAGAAACTGACAACAAGATTGTACAGATGAAATATAATTTCATACGTACAATATGACAAAAATAACTCAACACTTAATAAATCATCCCCAATCGTACAGAGGAATGAACACAATTTTTATAAATGATGATGACATCATACAGAATGAAATTCAATGAAAAGATTAGTTTTATGTGCTAACTCAAAAACTACCATGTACATGCTACAAAATTCATATAATACAGAAAAATTTCGTACAGTACAAAGAGAACACTTAAAACAAGACATGATAAATAGAAAAAAATTTCAAGACCATTCACTCAAGATCCTATGATATGCTACTAGTAAAAACAAAAATATAAAACATAAAACTAATGAAAGAAAAATAAAGATATAGAAACAAAACAAAAATAAATAAACAAAGAAAACAAAACTAACACATAATTACACAACACATTAAGTTTACAAAATTTTAATTTAAGTATTAGGATCAATCACACCTAATCTAGTTCTTAAGGTGCTAAAGAAGTTAAAAACCAGTGGTTTTATAAAAAATGTTTACTAGTTGATTGTTAGTAGAAACATGATGCTATTCAAATTTTCCTTTAGCCATATGATCTCTAATGAAGTGATGTCTAATGTTAATATGCTTGGTTCTAAAATTTTGTATAAGTTTCATTCAAATACAATTGACATTCATATTATCAAAAAAAATTGGAAAAGTGCCAATAGCAAATCCTAAGTCAATTAGTTATTATTTTAACCAAAGAATATGTGCCACACAACTATATAAGGCAATGTATTTTGCTTTAGTGGTAGAAAGGGCTACTAAATTATATTTTTTACTAGACCAATAAACTAAAGGGTTTCTTATGAATTGACAAGTTCCATAAGTACTTTTCTAATCAACCTTATACTGCAAAATCTAAATCAGAATATCCAATGATTTCAAAAGATGATCTATGCTTAAGATACTAAATCCCTAAGTTTTGAGTAACAAAAATATATCAATAAAATTATTTTAATTGCTATCAAATGTGATTCTTTTGGATTGGATTAAAATCTAGCACACAAACAGACACTAAACATGATATATAGTCTGCTAGCATCAAGTAAATCAAAGATCTAATTATTCCTCTAAATTTCTTTGGATTAATGGATTTTCCTTTAGAATCCTTATTTAACTACACTGAGAAACTCATTGATGCAGTCAATGGTTTAGTATTATCTATTTCATATTTCTTGAGGATGTCCTTAATATATTTTGACTGAATAAGAAATATTCTTTCCTCATTTTGCTTTATACAAAAATTAAAATAATAACTCAAATCTTCCATTAAACTCATTTCAAATTCACTGCACATTATTTTTAAAAAATTATCATAAAGATTATTATTTGTAGATCCAAATAATATTTGATCAACATATATTTAAATAATGAATATGACATCTCCTATCCTTTTCAAAAAGAGAGTGGTGTCCACACTTCTTTTAAAAAATTACATTTTTAATAGAAAAGTTCTTAACCTTTCATACCAAGCCCTAGGGGCCTATTTTAGTTTGTATAATGCCTATTTTCAATTTAAACACATGATTAAGGAATTTAGAATTTATAAAAGCTTGAGGTTGTTAAATATAAACATCCTCTTGATACAATTTACAACCTTTAAAATAGGCAGCTTGTGGGAAAAAAAATTATACTATAACCTTTATCATATAGCAGACTAATACTCAACAAGTTATGCTTTAAGCCTTTTACCAATAAAACATTTTTAATGATTTTTTTTTCTTGTTGCCAATCATGCCTGTACCTACCACTTTCCTTAGGGTATTATCTCTTACTATAACCTTGCCTCAATTCCTAGCTTCCAGCGATATGAATTATGTCGAGTCTCCAGTCATATGCTTCGAACATCCATTTTTCAGGTACCAAATGCTCTCATGAAATCTTGTATGAGAGAAATTCTATAAAACTATCAAACATTAGACTTGGGAACCCAAAGAAGTCTGGGTTCACCTTTTTGCAATAATAATCTTGATGTATTTTTTATATGCTGTGAATTATGCATCTTAGGCCTCTACACTAGATGTGTTCTACTATGAATCATGCAACTGTGAGAGATATGACTAAACATTTTACAAGAAAAAAATTTAAATCTAGGAAAAAGATTTATCAATCAACAATAGTTATACTATCTTTTCTTAGATTTTGAAATTTTAGGCTTTTGATCAGGATTTAAAAATTGTTCAAGTGTAGGGGGTGTTCTGTTTTCCTTAAGAGCTTTCAACTCCACTTTAAAATATAAGTTAGCACTTTCTAAAAAAGCATTATCAACCTTTAAATAGTGCTCTCTACGATTAAATTCATGCATAAATGTTTTAAAATTATTTTCAAGTTTAGTATGTGATGATTTCAATAGTTCATATTTTTTTGTTCAAATCATTGAACTCATCCAATATTTTCATGTGGTTGCTATCAATTAATGCATGATCGCTCCTAAGGATTTCATACTATTTTTAGAAATCTAAAAAGTTTAAAGCTCAACTTAGCATGTAGCTTTTTGAGTTTCCTATATACAGTATGAATTTTCTCAAAAACTTCAAATAATTTATTGTAGGTTAAGTCACACATCTCTTCTTAATCTAACTAATCAAGCTTGTCATCCATCAAACAAAAGTTGATGACTTTCTCCTCTACTTCTATTTCTGAGGAATCTAAAGCTGCATCTGCCTAGAATACTCTCTATAATCTCTTCTTGACCTTTCTTACATTAGATTTCTCCTCAACTTTCTCCTTTTTAGGATTACTTTGAGATTCGGGCATTCAGATTTGATATATCCATGCTTCTTGCATTCATAGAAAATTACATCATTAGAAGCTTTAGCATTTTTGTGGAACTTATCCTTATTCCACTACTAACGTCTCCTTTACTTCTGCTTAAGGATGATTTTGAATTGCCTTATCATTAATGCAATATCATTTTCATTCTCAGGCTGAGACTGATCACTTTTTGAGTCATCCACTTTTAGCACAATGTTTTTCTCCTTCCACTTGTCACTTGTATCAATCTATCTTTGAGACACTACTTGCTTGTAAGCAATTAGTGATCCAATCAAATTTTCAATAGAATAAATAATTAATTCATTTGATTCAATTATTTCAATTATCAATACATCATCTGTAGTAGGAAAACAACAAATAATTTTATTGACTTTCTCAGAGTTTGTTAGTTTCCTACCTAAAGCATGCAATAAGGAAACTATTTGTGTGAAATGAGTATACATATCAGCGATTGATTCATTTGGTTTCATGTGAAATAGTTTATAATCATGTAGTAGAATTTTCAATCTATATTATTTCACCTCACTAGTTCTTTCAAATGTAATACAAAGTCTATCCCAAATTTCTTTTCTAGTTCTACTGGTTAAAACATACATACAATATTTAGACTTAAGTGCACAAAAAAGATATTTAAATATTTAGCATTTAATTAAACTAATTCATTTTCCTCTACTATCCAATCAGTAAAAGGTGTTTCAATTATAATGCCATCTACAATTCTAATTGGTCTAGTGTACCCTTCCTGTACAAAAATCCACATGTGATAGTCAAACAATTGAATAAAAATAGGCATACATGTTTTTCAAAAATTAGAAGGGATGTTATCAAACAATGGTGGTCTAGTAATTGAATATCTTTCAGGTGTGTTATAGTTTTCAAAAGTAGCCATGATCATTTTCAAATTGTTGTCTAAATCTTAATTTTTGAAAGTAGGCTTTGATACAACATGAAAGTCCAAATAGGTTGTTAGACCTAAAGTAATTATCCCAAGGCTAACCAAGAGAGGGGGGGGGGGGGGTGAATTGGTATTTTAAAAATCTCTTACTAAATAAAAAAATGATTTTAGATTTTTAATCATAATGATAAATTTTTGAAAAATATTTTTCTAACCACAAGATTAAAAACTTATAGAAAATAAAAATGCAAAAAAAAAGAACAAACATAAGAACATAAAATTTTATAGTGGTTCGATCTAACTAAACTTACATCCACTCTCTGAAGTCTCCCTCTTCAAGTATTGCACTATACCAAAATGACTCTCATTTAGCTCCCATAACAAGGCGGAGAAGCCCTTACAATAACCACTCTTCCACCAAACCCTGGTGCGATAAAGTACCGACGTCCTTTCTCGTCCTCCTAGGGATAACAAAGAACTGACATCCTTTTACACCCTCCTAGTGTTAGTAGAGTACAAGATCTCCATTAAAAATCTTCTTTCATGAGCCTTCAAGAAAGTAGGGAAGAACTTTGAAGAATAAGTAAGAGATCTTTACTGTTGGGAAACCTTATGATTCCCTTCACAAATCCCTCTTAAGAGATCTCTCACTCTCCAATCCCAAGACACTCTCCAATCCCAAGACACTCTCCTGAATACTCTCTACATGCAATTTCAAAATAAATTCATAGTAGGAGTTCTTAAGGCAGTCAGTTTTTAAGACCTTACATAGAAAGGACAAGAAAAACCAGCTAGAAAACTAAAAATTTCAATTTAACTATTTTAGACCGTATAGTATAATTATACTTCAAACGTACAAATAGTTCAAAAATCCATTATATGATCTTGTACAAATTTATTTTGTACTCTGGCAGTCATATGTATGAATTGACATCATAGAGTATAAATAGTTAAAAAATGAATAAGTTTGTCTGGTGTAATTTTGTATGATCCCATTTCATACTCTGATCGTTGTCTATATGAACCTAATATTGCATAGTTTGAACTATTTAAATAATATCATGCTTCATATGATATGAACATGGATGAGCCCATTTTGTACTCTAGACATCATCTATATGATTCATACAGTTTGAATAATTCAAAAAATTTACCTGTTTGTATGGGACAAATTTGTACGTACCCATTTCATACTCTGGATGTCATCTGTATGAAATTAATTTTGTACAATACAATCAGTTCAAAAAATGGTGAGTTTGTTTGGGATAATCTATTATGTATCAATTTCTTATTCTAGACGTCATCTATACGAACCAATGTTCGTATAGTACAAACAGTACAAGAAAAGTTTTTAAGGCATGATTCAATTAACTTCTTTCTAGAGGAACACACAAGTCAAATCATCTACTATGATTCAAGAATCATAAAATACAATTAGTTTTAAAAATATAAGTTTTGACTCACTCCCCCAGTGTGTGTGTGTATAGTTATTCAAATATAATCAAACTCTCTTAGACTCAAGAAAATGAAAACATACAGACTTCAATTACATGAAATCCTAATCTAATCTGTCTTAAAGTCTTCGGTAGTCTGGAGTATGATTTTTTTGAAATATTAGTACACACAAAGAACATAAATAAGAATTTTCTAATATGTGTTAAAAGAAACAATAATCAACACAATAATATTTTGATATCATACAAAACTCACATGATATAAAAGCATAAATTTTAAAACTAAATTGAAACAAATGGCACTTTTGTGGAGCATTTTAGTTGCACCATTTTTGGACCATTCTCCTCTCCTTATTAGTATCAATATTTCTCATGTGGGACCTTCTCCCAACTTCAAATTTTAGAACTTGTGACTTCTTGATAACTCTTTTTTGGCTATAGTACAAGAGAATTTGCAAGCTCTTTTACATCCTAATAACTCTACCTTAGGCATGACCAAATTATGGCATAAGCTTAGAAGGATAAAGTTTAAAATTAATTGGAAAAACAAGATTATTTTTATAAACATTCTCTCTAACATTTTGGTGGCTAAAGATATAGTGAATAACTTGAAAAATAATTGGCAACTTGTTCCTAATGATGTGATATTTAAACTTTTGTAAGATGCCAAGAACTCTCTTTTTAAACTCCAAGTTCAAGCGGATGCTTTTTTGAAGCAAAAAGATACCTTTAAGCATTTTATTTAGGGAGATAGTAATACTAAGTATTTCCATGCCCTTTTTAAGAAGAAAAAAAATCCAAGAATTTTATTTATAAAGTCTTTGTTCCTCATGTTTTTAACTTTGAGGATGCTGAGGATATTGCTAATTTGGTTGTGGATCATTTCAAAAGATTACTTAATAAACATATCACCCCCCAATCGGATTGATCTTAACTATATTATCCCCACTATCATTTCTAAGGAAGATAACATGATTTTAACCCAACCCTCTTCTCTTCCAATGATTTTGGATACTTTTAACTCCATGAACCCTAATTCTATTGCTGGGCCAAATGGCTTTACCAAAATTTTTTTTATAAAGCTTTGAATATTATTATTGAAGATTTATATATACTATTTTTGAATTTCTTTGTGAGTAATATCATCCCTAAATATTTCCATATACTTCTATTATTCTTATCCCTAAGAAAATGGTTACTAAAACTTGGGATGATTTTTGCCCATTAATCTTTGTTCCTTTTTCAACAAGCTTATTTCTAAAAAATTTATGAACTATTTAGCCTTGCTTCTTCCTAAAGTTATCTCTCCTTTTCAAATAGGTTTTATCATAGAGAGAGCTATTATTGATAATATCTTACTTGCCCAAGATATGATTTATGATCTTGATTCCAAAGTGTGAGAGGGGCAATATTATCTTTAATTTAGATGTGGATAAAGCCTATGATAGCATTAATTGGATCCTTCTTTACAAGATTCTGTAGCTATTTGGGTTTAATATGAGCTTTATTAATCTCATCAAAAGCTGCATTGAAGTTTGCTACCTTGCTATGATTGTTCATGGGAAAAGAAATGGCTTCTTTAAGTATTCTCAAGGTTTAAGATAAGGTAATCCTATTTCTCAAACAAGTTTAGGCTTATTTCTTATTTACATAATTTAGCTCATAACTTTAATTATTATAATAAAAAATACAAAATATGTCAAGAATAATAACATATGACATAACACTCATGTAAATTCAGATAATTTAATATAACACAGTAAACCTAAATCTGGATTATCACCTATACAATGCTAAGTTTATATTCTTCAACCAAACTTGCCTAGATTTATCAATTTGTCTAGGGTACATTGCTCTTATTCTTCAAATGATTTTCTTTAGGATCTTTTTCTTTTTTCTTTAGGTTAACTTTAGTATTGCTAGGCAATGAGCCAAGAGGTCTAATACTGATTGAAGTTACATGCTGACTTAATTAAGTTTCAAATTTTTTAATAGAAGTATCTTAATTTGGTAATTGAGTTCCTAACTACATCACTACATCTTGGAATGTTGATTTTTTTCTTCCAAACTAAATGCTTTTATAAAATTTTGGAATATATAAAGGTCTAAAATCAGTAATAGATTATTGAGGATTGTTCCAATTTATGCTTTAATTATTTTGACTATAATTCTATTTATTATTACTAATAATATTTTTTTAACCAATTAAAATTAGGATTGTTCTTCCAACCTTGATTATATGTGTAATAGTTTGAATTATTTTTTCCTTGAATCAAATTATTATTTTTTAATCCATTGTATATTACTATTTTCAATTAAATTTTGATTTTTTAATTGTATTAATGTTCCAATTCCTAATTCTGAGTTTACTCATATTATGCACAACTTCTTAGAAATTGTTGCAACTTTTGTAATCAAAATTGATAAAGCACTACTTCTATATCTTCTTGTTACTCTCTTAGGATTAATCTGATCAGCAAGCCTCCAAAAAATTTTAGTATCCATTTTCTCTATTAATTCTTATGCTTCCTCGAACAGCTTAGACATTAATGATCCACTAGCTATACCATTTATGATTTCTTTAAGAGATCCTACTAATCCATTATAAAAGATTTAAATAATTCATTAATCAAGTAAAGCATGGTAAGGGTATTTCTTAAGTATTTCCTTAAATCTCTCCTAACTCTCTCAAATTGATTCTCCTTCAAACTAGGTAAAAATGTGATATCAATTCTAAGTTTGGTTGTCTTTGAAGGTGAAAAATACTTAGCAAGAAACTTATGAGCCAGCTCATTTCAAGTGATTATAGTGATTAGGGGTAGATAATTCAATCAAATCTTAGCTTTTTTTATCAGATATAAACAATCTAAATCTAATAGCATTATCACTAACACTATTATACTCAAATATTATTTAAATTACAAAAAAATTGGTTAAGTATAAATTGTGATCTTCAATAAGAGTTCCCCAAACTAAGAATTTTGAATCATTTGAATTATGGCTGGTTTTAATTCAAAATTATTAGCTTATATCGTATATGTTTTAATACTCTAATGAATTATATTTGCTAAAGAGTTAGCTTAATCCCTAAGAGGTAAGAATGATCACGATCTAGTATGGGTTCAACCATTTTTATAATATTTTTAGATTTTTGAATTTTTGAAAGGGTTCTATCTATTTCAAAGTCAAACAATGAAGGTTCCTTTCTATATCTATAAAGCATGCAACCATGAGTATGCAGTAAATAAATAAATAAAAGTTACAAGTAGGTCTAACCTTACAATTAATTCAATAATATAATTAAAATTATAAAAAGCAAAATACATCTTGGCAATGGTGCCAAAAACTTGATGTAAGCTATAGAGTGATTTTTTGAATTATATAAAATTCTAGATCTCTATCGCCCCTAAACATTGCTATGATTTTCTTTGATATAAAATTAATAAAACTCCACTTAATATACACAAGAAAACATGTTAAATCAACTGATAAGATGATTGAGTGGTGTGTCGAACCAACGAGGAAGTATGCTTTCCTGTATTAAATAATTCTAATTACAATAATTATACAACTAAAAAATTGATAGCTATGGAGATTCTATCATTGAAAAAATAATAAAAATATTTGATACAATATTTAATTAAAGTGTTTTGGATTGATGAGTATAAATTTTATATCATTTCTAATTAGACTCCTAATTATAGAAGTGATTATGAGCATACACATGTCTAGATCTCTATCGAGTTTATAGGGGAAAAAAGGATATTTATTGACAATCTACAGTAATAGTATATCCTTAAGAATTTATAATATTATACATCTTATGTCTAGGCATGCAAAGATCCTATCTCAATATTTCTGATTGTTCTTGTATTCCTATGTAGAGGCTATAAATCATACTATATTTTTAACTACACATATGGCCACTATGGACATTAAATTAATAATGGCATAATTATGAAAATACCATCTAAGATTTATAGGACAATAGTCATCATTAGTACTTAACATGCAATTTACGTAATCAACGCAAAATAATAGAATTAGCTAGACATATAATAAATAACAAGCAAACTCAATTTCATTAAACTCATGGAAGAATGAAAATACAAGAGAGTGATATCACTAGAAAGGATCAAAGTATCTCATCTACAATCCTCTCTTAACATATAGAGTTACTTCAAGAAATACAAGTTAAATACTTTAAAAGATTATATCTCATACTTCCTTAGCCTCCCTTAGATTTTACTCTAATAGGGAACTAGAGAAGTACTGTATGAAATACTAAATTTTACACAAGTGACTGAACTCCATTATAAATATAACATCACAACTATGTATAAGATAGCACAAAAAAGCATCTCACAATGTGCAGCTTGAATGAGTGGTACTATGGTGCCATTTAAATGAACTAGTTCCTCGGCACTAAAATTTTTTGATCTGCTATGGTGCTTGTTTATGTGGACCAGTTACTTAGAAAATAGTCATGTCTTTTCACTAATACAATAAGGCACTTATAAGTTACAACTCTAATTCAATAGTGGTGTTGACATTTGAGATGTATGGTGGACGAGTGAAAAAAATGGTGCCAATGTGTGAGAAATTTTGACATCACGACATTTGAAAATAGAGAATTCGATACAACCAAGCTGACTTCTTGATGCCATAGTGTTAGTAATGCTGTGGCGCTAGCTTTATTAACATTGCAGTACTAGAAGATAAAAAACTTTTCACTGTAATGCCTAATTTGTGGTACCTCATTTGTATTGATGGTGGCACTATTGCATATTTTCTTCGAATGTCATAGAGATATAAGCTCCTTAAAATGTTATGACAATTTAAGTTTTTCATGTACAAAAATAACTAAAACAATGCATTTTCCTTGAAAATTAAAGATGTAAAACACTAAATAATTAGCACTTATCAATTATTCATCTCCTCCTCCTATTTATTTCATTCATACCTCATTTAAAGGCGATCCTATGAAATTATTTGATGAAGAGGTTGTTGAAAAATTAGCCGATCCTTTCGAGTTTACTCTTGTTGTTAAGTTCATCTTATATAGACCTAATCTGGATAATATTTGTGGTTTTTTTATGAATTTTAAACATTTTGGATATTTTTAGTTAAACTTTTGGATCCTGGCTATTCAGCTAACTAATGACCTTGATTATAGCCATATTTGTTTCAAGGTGATCTTATTATATAATTGGCTTTCAAATGAGGATCCTAAAATGGACTCCTTTCTTCGACATCAATGTTGAATATCCCATTATCACTATTTGGATTTATTTTCCCAACCATCATCTTCATATGTTCAACTCCTAAATCATCTATGCTTTAGCTTATATTTTTGGAAGACCTCTTCAAATAGATCAAGTTACTGCTATGCATTCACATCTATATGTAGTTCGAGTTTATTTTAGTTGGATATTGCTTAAAATATACTAAGGAAATTTGGGTTGATAAAAAAAATTGGGTTATATACAAAGGGTTGAAATAAAATATGTGGTCAATTTTTTTAAACATTATAGAACTCATAGTCATACACTTTTTAATTGCTTCATTTTAAATCCTAATCTTAGGAAGGAGAATGTGATTTCTAGAGGAGTTAATGAGCTTGTTCATATAGATAAAAATAATGTGACTACCAATCTTATTAAAGTTACTATTGAAGTTCACTTTTAAGAGTTTATCAATAACCCACAGGCAATTATGGCACCTACTTCCTTATCTGGGGTTTAAATTGAGGGAGTTATAGAAGGAATAAATGATCCTTCTAATGCTATTCTTTTATCTTATTAGCAAAATATTAGCCATTCACAATCTAATTATTTGAAACATCACTTATTGAATTCGTTGGCTGAGGAAAATTTAAAAGGCATGATATCTCAGAATAATGATGCTCTAAATGTCTCTTTAGCCCTTTCTCAAATGCCATGTGCTCTTAATAAGAATATGGCTAATTTACAAAATAGTATTTTTGTGTCATATCAAAATGAGGATGTTGTTAATACCACATGTACTTCTTTGAATATTGATGGGCATGAAATGTTGTTTCTTATGATAAATTTGAAGAAGTAGAAAATTTTGATATGAATAATTTAATACTGGCTAATCGTTAACATAGGGAGGAAGGTGAATTTATTGATAGAACATGCTTAGGCAAGAAGTTTATTTCTTATAATAATGGGCTTGTTGTTTTTATGGTAGCATCATTTTATATTGGAAAAAAACTTGATGAAGATTATTTGAAAAAACCTAATGGTTTTATTAAAGTTGCTAAGAAGAAACACAAAGCTCTTAAAAATGTTTCCTTCAAAGCCTTAGGAATACTAGATATCAAAATTTTCAATTTCCTTCTAATGTTTAAAGCTCTTATTTGGAATGTTAGGGGTACTGGATGCCCCTCAACAATAATAATGGTTAAGAATTTTTATAGGATTCATAAAATTTTGATGCTTGTTGTGATTATACCTTTAATTCATATTGATAAACTTATATCTACTTCTAATGCTTTGGGTTTTACATTTGTCTTTTGTAACTTTTATAATGAAATTTACATTCTTTGGAATAGTCCTATCAACATTTATTTTATCTCTAATTTTGTTCAGCCTTTACATTCTTCTATTGAGTTTTTTTAATTTAACATGAGCTACTTCTTTTGTGTATGCATCTTTTTGTAGATTTATTAGGAGGAGTCTTAGGGAGCAACTTTCTATCTTCTCCTCTAAGTTTGAATTGCCTTGGTTTGTCAAGGGTGATTTCAACAATATTTCTTCTCTGAATGAGAGATTAGGAATGGCCATTTCTGATTCTCTTGTAATGGAATAATTTAACAATATGATTCTTGAATGTAATTTAGTTGATATTTGTTTTACTGGTAGCTATTTTACTTGGAATCATGGTATACTTTGGAAAAGGCTTGATCTTATTTATTATAATAATCAATGGATTTATTCCTTTCCATTCACCTATGTAGAGCATTTGAGTAGAATTCTTTTTTACCACTATCCCCTTTTATTCCATATTTAAACTTAAGCCATATAATCTCCTTCTCTTTTTAGATATAAAAATATTTGGTTTCTTAACTTGAGATTTTTAAGCATGACTTAGGATAATTAGGGTGCTCCTCTCTATCCTCATAATTCCTATTGGGATATGTTAAGGTTTTGGCTTAAGGTGAAGAGGTTGAAATACAAAAGTAATTGGTGTAATAATTTTTTTAAAGAATATTTTCTCTAATATCATTGATACTGGGGAAAAGGTTATTCTGATGGAGAATAATCATATGTTTGAGCCTATTGATATTGATTTGAATTTACTCCAAGATTCAAAAAACTCCTCAACCTTTAGGCTCAAAAGGAGATTTTTCAAAAGTAAAAAGTTGTTGATAAACATTTATGTGAGGGTCATAAGAATACTAAGTATTTTCATGCCTCTATTAAGAAGAAAAGATGCCAAATCTATATTCACAAAATTTCTCTTCCTACTTGGAATACTTATGATAATGAGGATAATATTATCTTTTTGGGTATTGAATTCTTTGAAAAAAATTTTAATCACAATTTTCATCCTCAGCCTATTGAGAAAATTTAACTTATTCCCCATTTAATTTGTAAGGAAGATAATGCTTTTCCTGTTCAATCTCGTACTATTAAATAGATTTAGAATACTATTTTTGGAATGAACTAAAATTCTATAGTTCTGCCTAATGGATTCACTACCTTTTTTTTTATAAATAAATTTGGAATATTTGTAAAGATGATATCATGGATGCTTCTCTAAATTTTTTTGTTGGTCCTCATTTACCCAATTATTTTTCTTCTACTTCTTTTGTGTTGATTATTAAGAGAAAGGCTACTATGACTTGGGAGGATTTAAGCCTATTAACTTGTGTGCCTTTTTTAATGAACTTTTCTAAGATTGTGATGGGAAGACTGGCTTTGATTCTCCCTAGGATTATTTCTCCTTCTCAATCTAGTTTTATTAAGGGGAGAGTAATCTCTGATTACATCCTTGTTGCTAAAGAAATGGTTTATGATATCAATGCTAAAGTGAAGGGTAGGAATTTTATTATCAAGCTTGATAGTTTGAAATCTTACAAAAACATTGCTTGGGATTTTCCTTACAACATCACGCTTGCAAGAAAAGATAAAAAATAAGAAGATTTGCTACAAAAATTGTTTTCGTTATAAAAATGCTACCTTAAGTAGGATGCCCTAATTAGGGTTTCTATTTTTATATGATCATCCTGGATGATTTTAGATTATCCAGGATGATTTGATCAAAAAATAGAAAACTAAAAAACAAACAAATTTTTTTCCCTTGAGTGTGTGTGTACAAGGTTACTTAACATCAAGAAACACATTAATACATTTGACTCAAGAAAAGGTAAAAATACTTGAAATAAACTTACAGACTAACTTAGTCCTAATCTATCCAATCTTGAGCTGGCTTGATTTATAATTGACCTTGTGGACCTTAAATGTTAGTAGGCAGGATAATAATAGAAAAATAAAAATGTCAGAAATGTTTGCTATCATCAAAATTATAATCATTGAATCCATATTTGCAACAATCTTCCCCTTCTTGATGATGGAAAACATTTATTAGGAAATTTAAATCAAGAATATTAATGAAGCATAAAGTAAATGAGAACATTTTGAACCAAGTTATAAAAAATTTACTAAAAATAAGGAGGTGGTACAAACACTAAATAATAGAGTACAAACAAAAATAATAATACAACATTAACATACTAACCCTAACACTACTCCCCTTTCTGACATAAAAAAAGAGGAGGAAATAGAAAAGAAATATAACAAAAAACATACACAATAGAAACTAACAACAACACAAAGGCAGCACAAAACAAAAACATCATAAAAAAATTTATAAGTACGGAGGGCCCTAATAATCAAAAGGAGGTGGTGGTTACGGCTAAAAGAAATTAGAAATGGTAATGAATTGCTCCCCAAACAAGGCCATATCCTGGTCATGCTGCTGCTGTTGGGGTGCCATGTATGCATTAAATCTAGCAATATCCTCCAAATGTTGCTGCTTCTATGTAACAATATAAGAGTAAAAACTAGCCTCCCTCTGGTCGAGCCGCTCCACCAGCTGATCTAGTTGTGAGTGCTGACAGATTGGAACAGGAGTAGGAATATGTGTAGGAGTAGGTGGAGGAGCAGCTTCCTCTTCAGCTCCTTCAGCATCATCTTATGCTTGATGGAGATGAGTGATGTCAAGAATATGGAAGGAGCTGTTGGTATATAAGATAGGCTAAAAATCTGGTGGGGCAGGATATTGTAGATTGTAGTTAGTTTCAAGGATGTAAGCTATGATGTGTCCTAATGCAAGGTTAGGCTTTCTTATATTCCCTTGATCCTTAATACTAGTTAGATGCTCAATATATCAAAAAAGAAGATCAGCGGCATTGAATTCCCTATGGGCCATTATGTAAAAGATGGTGATTAAAAGGAGGGGAGTGATGTGGATATGATCACCTACCTTTGGGATTACTGTGGTGTGAAGTACATATTTGATTATCCTTGCATCTTTGATTAAGGTGCTAAACGCCCCTTCATAAGATAGGATATTATGAATCTTGTCTCCAATAGTGGACAGTTGGAGATGTTCATGGCAATCCTGATAGGTAATTTCTATGGGTTGCCTGTTTATATAGGACTGAAGGGCGATGTAGGTGGAGTTGATCCTAAGGCTCACAAAGAATTTATATAGAAGTTTAGAGCTGAAAGGGAAAGTGAGTGTTAAAATGAAGGTGAGGGAGGTGTGAGCAAACAGATTTAGGATCAGGTAAGTGAGTGTGAAATTGTTGACGGTCCTTGAGAGTGTGATCATGGTAGTCTTGTAGCAAAGATAGGAAGTTTGGTTAACTGTCTCAATGAAATGAAGGTCGATAAAGGCCCTCGAGGAACTGCCGATCTCCATCCTAGACCACTTTCCATCTTCCATTGATAAGAATTTCAGAGATGAATGAGAGCAAAGAGGAATATAAAGATTTGGGGTGAAAAAACTATTTGAGACTAATTGTTTATAAAGAATAAACCATATCATCCAGGAAGATCACTGGATCATCCAGGATGACCAGGTGAATTTATGATGTTTGAGATGATTGGTCAAAAAGGTGGTTATATTATCTCGGACTATCAGATATTATCTAGGATGATTAGATACAAACGATCTTATTGAGGAGTCATCACAGATGACCGTTGAAAAAGTAGATCATCTAGGATAATTGATAATAATTTATCGTACCGGCCAAATAGACTAATGAATATCGTCTAGGACGATTAGATGCTTTGTGAATTCGCAGGCATTAAAACAGTTTCATCATTTGGTGGTTAAGCATTTGCCAAGAGTGGATTCGGATCACTATCCGATTATGCTAAATCTTTTTTAAAGTTCTCCTAGAGCCAAAAGATCTATCAAGTTTGAGGATATATGCGCTTCCTTTCCAGCTGTTACTGCAATTGTGATGAAGGCTTGGAGTATGAAGATTCAGGGAAGTTTCTCTCAAATTCTGAATGTAAAAATGAAGAAAACTCTTAAGTCTTTGTTCTATTGGAGCAGAAAAAAAAGAAATGCTTAAACCAGCTAAAGGAAAATCTCAAGAAGGAAATATTGGATATTCAACTAAAGGAAGCAGATCATGGTTGTCTTTCGGTGGAGGAGATTTAGCTACTCAAATCTAAAATTACTGAATTAAATTCGACTTTAGCTCGATTAAATACTTGGTGGAGACAACGTGCAAAGGTTAAATGGATGATTGAAGGAGATTGTAATTCTAGATTTTTTTCAATCTTTTTCTATTGCAAGAAGAAATTTTAATTATATCAATTGCCTAAAAAATGAAGACGGAAAGCTAGAAGAGGAACAAGACCGAATTGAGGAAGTATTGTTTGATTTCTTTAAAGGGAAGTGGCGTGAAAGAAGCTGTGAATTGAATGGGTGGCCCAACCCATGGAGTTCACTTGAGGAGGATGATATATAGCAGTTGAATAAAGGCTTTTCTTTAAGTGAAGTGGAGATTACAATCAATCAATCAGGAGGTTACATTTCCCCAGGCATAGACGACATAACTTACTCTTTTATTAAGAGTTATAGGAAAATTAATAAAACTGATTTGTGAAATGCTTTGCAACAATTTTTTCTATCTGCTGAAATGTGTAAAACCTTGAAAGAAACTCTAATTGTGTTGATACCAAAAGTAAGGAATCCAACTACTCCTTAAAACTATAGACCGATCAACCTATGCAATACCATTTATAAAATAGCAGCAAAGGTTTTACTAAACAGAATGTTCTGTATCATTCCAAAGCTGGTTTCAAAGGAGCAAGTAGCTTTTATCACAGGGAGATCTCTATCTGATCATGTAATGTTGGCTTAGGAGATATTCCACAAGTTCAGGTATTCTTAATCCAATAAAGGTTTGGTCTCTTTTAAAATAGACATGGAACAGGCATATGAGTCCATGGAATGGAAGACTTTGATTAAAGCATTAGAATTTTTCGGCTTTCCTATTCTCTTCTCTAAATTGATAATGGAATGTGTATGTGATCCTTCCTTTTCTTTATTCATGAATGGGAATCGGTCTAGTTGGATTGAAGCTAGAAGTGGATTCCGCCAAGGATGTCTTTTATTACCATTTCTTTTTATTCTCTATTCTCAATTCTTGTCTAATGTCTTTTTAAGGAATGATTTTATTGGCATCCAAGTTAGTCTAAATGGGCTGAAGATATCTCATTTGCTGTATGCATATGAAATTTTAATCTTCTCTGAGGCTAAGTTGAAGACAATAAAGAATATTAAAGGCATTTTGAATGATATTTGTGGATGTACTAGACAAAAGATTAATGAGAATAAATTAGTAACCTTGTTTGGAAAATCTGTTAGAAGAAGGAGAAAGAAAGCTATCTCTCATATCATGGGATTTAAGGTGGTAAAAGAGTTGAATTATCTTGGGATCAAAATTAATTTGAGAAGGGTTTTGAAAAAGGATTTCCAATTCATCATTGATAAAGTTTTAAAGATGTTAAACACATGGGGCAACAAATATATCTCAATGTCGGGAAGGATTACCCTTGTGAAGTCAGTACTGCTTTCTTATCCGATTTTCCACTCTACACTTTTTATGATTCCAAAGAGTTCTTTATATGAATTAGATAAACTTTGTAGAAGTTTTATATGGAATAAAATAATGGAGGATTAGGCCTTCATTATGTAAATTGGAATACAATGTGTGACCGGTGGAAATGAGTGGGCGTGGTTTGTATTATTGTTCTAAGAAGGTTGGTCCATTAAAAGCTAAATTAGCTTGGAAAGAGACTTTGTTACATAAAAATCTTTACCAAAGTATAGTGATATTTCAAACATTAATGGTGGAAGGAAAAATAACTCTCCAGCATGGACGCTGATCACGGATGGATGGAATTTTCTTAAACCAATAGTTTGGTGGAGTATTGCAAGGGGTGACTCTATTGATATCTTTGAGGACACCTGGATATTGGACAAAAGTATAAATAGGTGGCCTATGTTTGTGGTACCTAAAGATGTTGATGAAGGAATTGGAACAGTTAACAATCTCATTTCATAAGGCGGATGGAAAGTTAATGAAGTGAAGAAGATATTTGGCAGAGAACTTATGGAATTAGTCTGTAGTATTCAAATTTGTTAGGAACTTATTGAAGACCTGTTATAACTTATTCAAAATAGATATGGGAAATCTATAGAAACTTTGGCTACAATTTCAATTGAAGAATTTAATCTAGATCAGGGGTATTTGAAATGGGTTAAAAAGGCTAAGCTCAATGCTAGAGTACAAAATTTCTAGTGGTGATTGTTCAACAATGTTGTACCAATATTTCAATTCTTATCTTATAGAAGATTACAAGCTAATAACCTATGTCCTGGAGGTTGCAATGAGGATGAAGATTTAGATCATGTGAGCAACAGATGTAAGAAGATCAATGAAGTGTTTTGTCATTTGAATGAATGGGGATTCAAAATTCCAATATGTTTTATTCATTTGAAGATAGATGTAAGTGACTGGTTAATCAAAATTCATTCACGATTAATCTATTTTGCAATTCGGTGTATTTATCTTGGAAGGAAAGGAATGGATTGGTCCATGAAAAACTGGAGAGGAGTTCAATGTTCATTGCATCGGAGGAGATTGGATATGTTACCGCTTCTAAAGGTTGTATTCCCTATATCTCAGACTAGTTGGTTGCCAATCAGCATATGCTATCGGATAATTCTTGGCACCCTCCTCCACCTGATTATATTATATTTAATTTAGATGCTTCTTGGCTGCGGTCTTAAACAGGTGGTGTAGGAGTGTGCCGAGATCACAAAGGCAGGTTTCTATTGGCTTTTGTCAAATCACGTGTTCATTGGGATATAGCTCAGCTGAAGCTTTTAGCTATAAAAGCAATTAAAGATGTGATCAAAGATAGGATGTTTGAGCATAAATAAGTCATCATTGAAGGCTACAATGTCAACATCATCAAGTTCATTCAAAATGCGATTAAAAGAGGTGAGCAAAAATTAGAAGAATTGTCTTTTATTAAGAATTTTAAGTGTAATTTTTAATTGTATAGAAGCATCTAGTAATAAGTTATCGGATCTTTGTGCTAACTATGCAATTTTTTCTTCTTTTGTTTGGGAAGACATTGTCGTGAATAACATTCCTCCTTCTTTTCTTAAAGTGTTAAAGGAGGAATTGGTAGGATGCTCTTTGTAGGTTATTTCCTTGTTTTTACTTATTAATGCATTTATTGCTTCTTAAAAAAAAAAAAAAGTAGTGAACTGAGATTCTTTTAGATCAGCCTAAAATCTAACACAAAGACAAACATAAAACATTATATCAGGTCTGCTATAATTCAAGTAATAAAGTTATCCAATTATTCCTCTATATTTCTTATGATCTATTGACATTTCATTTGTATCCTTCTCTGATTGTATGGTAGAGCTCATGGAAGTATTTATTACCTTAGCATTGTCCCTTTCATATTTCTTAAAAATGTCCTTGATATATATTGATTAACTAAGGAAGGTTCCATCATCCATATGCTTTTTACTAAATTCAAGAAAATAATTCATCTCTCCCATCATGTCATCTCAACCTCTCTACTTACTGTTTCTAAAAATTCACCACATACGATTTTATTTAATGATCTAAATAAAATGTCATTGACTTAAATTTTTACAATGAGTAATTTTTTGTCCTTTTTTATTTAGGAAGGGTACACTATCCTTAACCTTTCATACCAGGGTCTAGGTGCTTGATTTAACACATATAAGGCCTTAATTTGTTTGAATACATGATTTGATAATTCTGAGTTCTCAAAACCTAGGGGTTGCTAAACATATATGTCATCTTTGACTACCCAATTGAAGAAAAAACTTTTAATATCCATTTGTTATAACATAAAAATTTTAAAGCAAGCAAAGGCTAAGAGAACCGTAATAGCTTCTAATCTAGTTTATGGATTAAAGCTTCTTCAAAATTTATCCCTTCAATCAAATTGTACCCCTTAGCTTCTAATATGGCCTTATTACTTACTAATATGCTAAAGTCATTCATTTTATTCTTAAAACCTATTTAGTTTCTACAAAATGCTTCTCTTTAGGTTTACTCACTAACTCCAAAACATCATTTATAACAAAATTATTTAATTCTTCTTATATTGCACGGATCTAGAATTCATCAAATAAGGGTTGACCTATATTGGTATGTTCTATCATGGAGATAAATTCGTAATGACTAACATCTTTTCTAAGTCCATGCCCATTTCTAACACATTCAGATCGATCTCCTAAGAATATCTCTAATCCGTAGGCAATTGCATCTGACTCTCTACTCTATCTCCTATAGTAATAGCATCTAACCCTTGAATGACCTTCACTTCTTCTTCATTAGGTTGAGATTTAGAGGTCCCATCTGATTCATCTAATACCATATAAGTAGATTCTTCTACTACTAAGGTCCTCTTATTGGAGATTCTATAGGCCTTCCTTAAAGATGACTAGCATAAGAAGACTCTATCAAATTTTGGATCAAATTTACTATGTGTGATTTACCATTTATCAAGATAAAGTATTTACATCCAAGGAAATGTAAGTGGGAAAGATTTGGGGTCCTACCCTTAAGGACTTCATAGTGCATCATATTTAACTTGGATCAAAAGTTCACCCTATTCAAAGCATAATAAGAAGAATTCACTACTTCTACCTAAAAGTATATAGGGAGAGTGAATTCAACAAGCATTGCCAAAGTAGCTTCTACCAAGGTTTTATTTTTCCTCTAAGCTTTTCCATTCTACTGAGAGGTCATATTGGCAGAGAAGTTATGTTCTAAACCTATCTCTTGGCATAAAGATTCAAACCAATCATTTTCTAACTCTCCATCATAATCACTATGAATGGTTTAAATTTTGCATCCTTATTTCCTTTGAATCTAGTTGGAGAAAGTTTTAAATTTCTCAAATAACTCACTCTTATGTTCTTAGAATCTAAGCTAAGTAATAATAGAGTATTAATCCACTACTATAATTTCATATGTCTTCCCTTCTAGGCTAGCTGTACTAATAGGTCCAAATAGGTCTATATGAAATATTTCTAATGGCCTGAAGGTGTTGATGTCCTTTTTTTTTTTTAGAAAATACTTAAAGAAATTTATTATAACCTCTAATTACAAGTTGATTCCTCCAACAAATTTAGAAAGAAGGAGGAATGTTATTATCACTAGCTTCTTGCCAAACAAAATCTAAAAAAAGAGCAAAGTTAGTGCATAAATTAGCTAACTTATTACAATCCCTTCTAGCAAAATGAAATAGGACATGTTTAAAACCTTTAAGAAAATCTAAATCCTTAGGATTTAGAAATTCTTTTGAAATGAAATTATTCTGAAGAGCCTTCTAAATAAGCAAAATAACATTATGATTATCTCCTTCAATCACAATGCCCTCAGCATCGAGCATCCAGTCTTGAATGTACTTCCTCAAAGAAAGAATGGATAATATCTCAACTTGCGTAATATCCCAGTGGATACAACTGAATCCAAATGCTCCAAAGAAACATCCCTTGTTATCTTTGAACACACCACCAACACCAGCTTTATTATTTGTATTTAAAGTAGCCCCAACATTAATCTTAATCCAACTAGGAGGTGGAGGAAGCCAAGAGGAATGTCACATCATATCATGTTGATTAGCTTCCCAGTTCTCCCATATCAGATTATCTTAAAAAGAGCCAACTGCATATCTTAAGTCATTAGCTGCAATGTATGAGTAACTATCTTCATTATCTCCATGTACCATTTTATTCATTCTTTTCCAACAATAAAAAACCAAAGAACAATAAAGATTTCCAATAAAAGGTTTCTATATCGAAAGACTTCGCAATACGTTCATACACTCATCCAGAGAGTATGAAATAGGCATCTTGAAACTCCATGCTTCAAGCTTCTCACGAACTTTGTTGATCATTACACAATTCAGTGCTATATGTTCAACATTTTCAGCACCATCACACCCTCTCGGACAACCATCATAATCAATAATTCTTCTATAATGAAGAAACCAATTTGACAGAATCACATTCCTACATAGGCTCCACAAAAATAGTTCAACTTATGGCCTTAATTTTAAATTCTTTATTTAGCTCCAGTAACAATCATCCATATATCATCTTCAATAGTTTTTTCATAAGCTAACGCAGCAACATATTTCCCTGGGCATTTCACAATCATCTCCATACAGTCTTTTTCCTCTTCAAAATTAATTGGAACCATGCGAATAAGATTAATAATCTATATATCGAAGCATTGTTTTAACTTCTGTACATTCCATTCACCATTTAAAATAAATGCTGAAAGTGTAGAAGAATCTTCATCTATAGCTGAAGTAAAAGTTGGCCAACTATCAATTTATTTGTCCAAAATCCATACATCATTCATGGTATTCACCTCTTGACCATTACAAATTTTCCATCTCATTAGAGGATGTAAAAATTTAGCACCATTCATAATAATTTTCCATGTTGAGGAGTAATTGCATCTACTCCCACCACTCCAAAGATCATTACCATATTTAGAAATCAAAGTCTTGTTCAAAAGAGAAGATGGATTTCTGATAAAATTAAGATCAAATTTGGCCCTTAAAGGACCAATTCTTCCCAACACTGACTGCACCCCTCTACCACCTTTATTTTTTGGTTTGCACAATAAAGCCCAAGCAATATAGTGAACACCAATGTTGCCATGTTTTTTATTCCATAAAAAAATTTCTACACATTTTATCTAACTCATTTAAAATTCCCAAAGGAACAAGTGAATGAGTAGATAAAAAGATTGGCAAGAAAAGAAAATAAGCATTCAGCAATACTAGCTTTCCAGCGAGTGAAATAAATTTATTTCCCCACATACTTATTCTTCCAGCAGCTTTTCAATCAAGTTGTTAAAATCTGAACTGACAAGTCTTCTTAAAACAATCTTTGTTCCCAAAAAATTCTACTCATTAACCACTTTTAATTTCAGCATTTTGGACAAATGTCTAAATTTCCTTCTTATAACAGATTTTCCAATCATCATAGAAAACTTACTTAAATTGATCAATTACCCGGTCCAGTTACAATGGTTTCTCAAAATAACATTAATTTTCTTCAAGCTTTTACTATTTGCTTCTGAAAAAAATGGTTATATCATCTACATACATAAGGTGGGAGATCAAAGGAGCATTTGGAGTAATCTTCATACCAATTTTACCACCACTTCTAGAAAACTCTTCAGACAACAATTGAGAACACATGCTAAAGAGGTAAGGAGATAACGTACATCCTTGCCTAAAGCCACATTTAGATTCAATCCCATTTGAATTATTGCCATTGATCAAAATAGAAAACTTCAGATCCTTGACACATTCCATAATAAGTTTTGAAAATTTGATAGGGAAGCCAAACCATTTAAGAACTTGATTGAGTGTGGGCTAACACAAGCTATCATATGCTTGCTCCATATCAACTTTGATAGAAACCAATCCCTTTTTAGATTTAGAAAATCTAAATTTATGAAATAGCTCTTGAGCAAGAAGTATTTGATCAGAAATTAATATTCCTTTAACAAAATCATATTGAATCTCTGAAATAATCTTAGGAAATAAATAGCTCATTCTATTTACCAACATGTTAGCCACAATTTTATAAATTGAATTACAAAGACTAATTGGCCAGCAGTTTGAAGGTAATAAAGGATTTTTTACCTTAGGAATCAGCACCACCTTAGTCTCTTTCCAAGCCTTGCACATAGATCCAGATTTGAAAAAGTAATTGATAGCATTCCACACATCATTTTGAATTATTTGCCAATATGCCTTGATGAAAGAATAAGTAATTCCATCTCTTCTAGGAGATTTGTTTAAGCCTGACTTCCTGATAACCTCCTCCAGCTCCTCTCTAGAGAATTCTCTGTTCAGAATTCTGAAATCCTCATCTGAAATCTTTGAAGAAGGAGAAGGCCACCCTTCCAAAGAACAATTCCGCTCTCTCCATTTGTTTCTAAGAAAATCCATGAAGACTTCAACAATTTCTTCCTGATTTTTCAAAAGGACACCAGAAAGGACAAATTCTTCCCATTTCTTCTAGCCATTGCAGAAGCATGAAAAATTTTAGAATTAGCATCTCCATCTTTTTACCATTGAAATTTAGATCTCAGTCTCCACCAAGTGTATAAATAGCCAAGAGAAGATTTGAGATCTCGGACCTTGGATCTCAGCAAAATTGTTTTCTGTTCGGAGAGACCTCCTTCAGCCGATTCTTCTTCTTGTAGCTCTAGAATTTCTTTTTTTAAACTATCTTTCATCACAGATAGACTTCTATGCTTAGCTCAATTCCAAAAAAAGTGGGCCTTTAAAGATTGTTGAAATGTTTTACTCAAAATTGCATCAGCATTACCACCAATTGGTTTCTTCCAAGAAAACCATATATACCACTGAGTGCGAAGCAGGATAAGATAACCAAACATCCTCAAATATTAGGTTATTTATTCTATATACAATTGGAGAACAAATTCTAAGCATGATAGGATTGTGATCCGAAGCAATTCTTGCTAAGTGCCTTACCACCCCCTCCTTCAAGCAATTAAAGGCTGTACAGTTGAGATCAACGATCCAACCTCTCTAACATATGAGCATTATTTATTTTGTTATTGCACCATGTATATTTAGGACCATTAAATCCAATTTCATGGAAATCACAATCTCTTATGAAAGAGTACATATCTTGAGCTCCTTGTCAAAACACAAATTTTTTCCACCTTTTTTCTCATCTTGGGATAAAATACAATTAAAATCTCCACCCATCACCATAGGAAGTTTTTAGGAAGAGAAGGTTGTCGATTTGTTCCATAGAATTCTTCTTTCATAGGAATCTGTACTTCCACAGACTGTAGCTATCAACCAAATGCCTTTGTTTGCAACATTCAATTCTCCAATCACTAATTGGTTAGATGCTTCAATAATAGAAAATAAAGCCAAGTCTGATCTCCAGCACACCATAATACCACCAGATAATCCCCTTGCAGGAAATAGAAAAAAATCCCACATGTCTCCTACAAATCTTTTGAATTCCAAAGGATCTATATATGAAATTTTGGTCTTAAGAAGACCCACAAAAATTGCATCATTATCATTCACAATCTCCTTCAAGTAATGGGAGGTCACAAATTTTCTAGCTTCCCTGCAATTCCAAAAACTTAACGAACTCTTTTTGGATTAGAAGGGGGCAAAGACCCACAACCTCTCCTTTTAATCACATCAACCTTCCTTTTTAGAGTACAAATTAACATTACCCAAGGACTTTAATTCATTTTGCATCTTGAACTTGACCACGTTTTGATTTGAAGTAGGTTCTAAAATAAGAGGAACCACACCATTCTTTACTTCATCAATTAATTCTCCCTCTTCTTTATCATCCTTATCAACTCTATTATCTTCATCTTCATTATTCAATTCTCTGGTGTCAGCAGTGCTAATCAAATTACCATCTTCATCAGTTGAACAAAGTAAATTGAATATATTTTCCTTAACATAAGGAACATGTTTTGGATCAACAGTTAGCTGTTCTCCAGATTTATTAGAGAGCACATCTACAGGCATCACCACTGGATTCTAATTTACAATAGTTTGAACTATCAGTTTCATTAGTAATTTTTTCAGCTATTGAACAGTCCCCAGAAACTTCCTTTACTTCCATTCTTTCCACATTTTTGATAACATTTTGAGTTGTAAATTCTCCCTCCAATGCCTTAGCCCTATAAACTTTCTTCTGCATAACATATCTGCCACCCTTCTTTCCATAATTTACATGGAACCAGGGTCCATATTCAACTTCTCTATCTTCACCCATTTTATGAGATTTTTCAGCAGCATTTTTTATAATGTTATGGTCTTGAATAACCTCTACATTATTTTTGTTTAAGGCCAAATCACAGTCATCAACCAAATGTCCAATTCTACCATAATTAAAGCAAAATGTTGAGATCTTTTCATACTCAAATTTCTGAAAAAATTTACCATTCCTTGAACCCATACGCTCAACGGAAGCTTCTTGTTAAGATCCACATGTACACAAATCTTGTAAATTCTCTTCTACTTCACTAGAACATATTCCCGTCTATCATGATCAAAACTCCAATTGCAGAAGCAATTAGAGTAACATTGGTTTCATCCCAGCAAAAAAGAGGAAGATGAGGTAGTCTCATCCAAATTGGAGCAGTCAACCCTTTCAAAGAAGATGTAGAGAACTCCAGAGTCCATCTATCAATACCCACAACATAGCCACTGACAAACCATGGTCCACCAGATAATACGCTTTCCATGGAATTTAAATAGAAAAATGAACAAAGTATCCAACCAATTCCCAAAAAGGTTAAATAAAACTTCCCAAGCTGATTCCAATGTCTACGTAAATCTCGAGCAATAACATGAACTGGAATATCCTTCCCAAACACTTTTACCATAATTGAGAATTCCAATTTTTCAAAATTATCCATAATAGCTGGTTCAAATAATTTTATAGATCCCTCTTCGGTTATCACAGATTCATCCATGGCAAAGTTGATTTTGATGTTAGGTCACTTGCTCCAGGGATTAGATCGCTTAGTAAAAATATTACCAACCATCAACATCATTTGCTTTATACTTAGGGATTGTCTTCTGAACATTCTTCCAAACAGTTAGAGGGTCTTCAAAATAGATAGAATTTTGATTTTATAAGGAAGATTTGACATACCAAATATGTTCACAATCAGCTTCATATTTGATGAAGAAGAAGCCTCCAAATTGTTGTTTTTATTCCCAATAGAATAATTGTAGGATACTCGTGGGGTCTTAACCATATCTTCAACCTCCAATTGCTTACCTTTGTCCAATACAAGCGAAGGTGTCTTCAAAACTTCCAGAGATGGTTCTTTGATCTTCAAAGCTCTAGGGACGACAGAACATTTATGATAAAAAAAACAATCAGGCAAGTGAGAATCCAAAGAAGATTGATCGAGAAGGGACCGATCAACAACAAGCTAAGCCAAAGGATCCTCCATCAAAGTAGGATGATTGACCAAAGATGGATATAAAAAAGAATTATGGATTAAGTGAACACTCTCATCAGGTTCAAAACAAACAGGATGAAGTAAGGATGGATTTTGGCATCTGGAATTAGTTTCCGGAGGTTTATCAACCATTGCCGGAGGACCAACATTGCAGGAGGGAAAATGGAATTTCAGAAAAAATAAGGTTTCTCTCTCTAGAAAATGGGCCTCCTCTAATTACTACTTTTAATGAATGTAATGAAGACTTAACTTATTTTCCTAGTTAACAGGGATCTTAAAGGTGGTCCTTAGTGAACTCTAACATAGGGATGCCTCTAACTAGATTTTTTGGTTTAATCTTCCTAAGGGTTTTAATGCGAGCATGACATAGTCTCCTATTTCATAGCTAAGAACCATGCATAACTAATTTTAAACATATATAATTAGATTATTTAATGCAGCTCAAGTCTAACATGTAAACAATATTAATTTGTTTTCCTTCTAACATAAGTTTTACTTTTAAGGTAATCATACATTTTTTAGAAAGAAATTTGATGTCAAAACATTTATCACAAAGTTGAATAATGCTCAATAATTTTTTCTTTAAACCATTGAATAATAAAATGTTCTCAATAATAAAGCTTTTAAGATTATCGATTATACCTGAGCTCAAAACATTCTTGGTGGTGTTGTCTCCTAGTGTCACCTTGCCTTCTAATATGGCCTTTAATATGAAGAACTATTTCATATCACCACTCATGTGCTTGAAGCATCCAATATCCAGGTATCACATACTATCAATAGGTCTTTTGTGAGAGCACCCATACAATGTCACTTAAATGTTAGATTTTGGAACTCAAGTGAGGTTAAGTCACACCTTATGCATTTTTGAGTGAGATGAGTACATGCCATGCTATGATGAAAAGCAATTTTGGACTCCATGTTAGATGTGTCCTATGATGGATTATGCAAGTGTGGACTATGTGACCTAACATTCCATAAGAGTAACACCTAACATAAGGAAATGGATTTACTAACCTACATTGGTCATGGTGCCTCTTCCAAGGTTTATGTGATGCATGCTATGTTGAGGGGTTATGAAATTATTCTAAAGTAGGTAGTGGTTTATTATTCTTAAGTGTAGTTACTTTTACTTCGAATTTTTTTTATTTGCACTTTCAAGAATGGACATTTTAATTTTCAATGTATCATCCCTACCATCTATTTCTAATGTACATGCTTATAATCCATTGCATGCTTTCTCTAATTTAATATGCGATGTTTTTAAGGAATCATGTACATTAGTTAAGTTGATATGCTTCTTGTTTATGGTATCATATTAATCTAGATAGGTCCTGTGATCACTATCTAAATTGGAATGCTAAGTAATTAAACTAGCATGCTCATTTACAAAGTAGAAAATTTAGAATTAAGACTACCATGCATCCTTTTTGGCTTCATTTACAAATCATGATTTTTTTTTAAATAATAAATAATTAATCATAGGAAAGTTGACATACCTCGTCATGATCCTATTGATCAAGATTATCGTTAGCCATAAGACATAGGTTTGTTACCTCCCCCTCTCCTTTCAATTTTAAAGATTCTTAGGCAGTGTCAGCTAAAAGTGCTTTTTGTGTCTTTTGCTTTCCCCTCTTGAATTTTGGCTTCTCTTCACCCTTCTCCTTTATTGCAAGACTCTTCAGGAGCGGGCAATTAGTTCGAAGGACTCCTAGTTTCTTATATTTAAAGTAAATAGTGTTAGAATAAACTTTAACTTTTTTGTAGCTTTCACCTTTGCTCCAATGTTGTTGATGAAGCCTCTAATAACATTTGAAAATCTCTTAAACTATTGTGTCATTAAGGTGATGTCATCGTCCTACTACACTACAGAACATTTACTATTAGAATTATTTGTTTTTAGTTCCAAAATTCTTTTCTTCTTCTTTTCACCTACATCTCTTTGCCTTTGTCTCACTCCTTACTAATAAGAAATGAGTGACCCAACAAAATTACCATTAGAGTAAACATTCATGTCTTTAGATTCAATAATTTTCATTATCTTGGTAAATGTTTCATAGCTTATAAGTTATTTAACCAATGCATGAAGGGATGTCACTATTTGCGTAAACCTAGTATACATTTTAGAAACTGATTCAATACGTTTCATGTGAAATGGTTCATAGTCATGAAGTAGAATGTTTAATCTAGACTATTTTACTTCACTAGTTCCTTTATTGGTTATGCATATTTTATCCCAAATATCTTTTCTAGTTGTACAAGTTGATACACACATATAATCTTTAGATTTAAATGCATAGAAAAAATAGTTTAAATATTTTGCATTCAGTTGGTCTAAATCCTTATCCTTGTTAGTCTATTCATTAAATGGTTGTTTAGTTTTATTGCCATTCATAAAAGATAAGGTGCAAAATATCCTTCTTGGATTAATATCCATAACCTATAATCTATATACTGTAACAAAGTCAACATGCAAATTTTCAAAAAATTAAAAGGTATATTGTCAAATAAAGGTTCATGGGTTATTGAATAACCCTCCAAAATATTTTGATTACCAACATGCATCATTGAAGATTTTTTAAATGTTTTCTAAAATCTTTTTTTTTTTTTTTTGAAACATGCTATGATACCACTTAAATATTTGAGGAGGATGTTAGACCTTAATGAACTAGCCCGAGGTGCACCAAGAGGGGGATGAATTGGTTATTTAAAAATTTTTCTATCAAAAGAAATTTCTTTTTTGGATTTTTTAAAAACATAAAATTAATAATTTGATCACCTGATGCAAGAGCTAATAAACTTAATAATAATTATAATAATGGTGAGAATAATTGAATCAACCCAATTTAACATCAACCATAGATTTTCAACCAAGCAATTATCAGGAATATAAATTTTAGAAAAGTAAAATGCGAAAAAGGAGCACCCCAAAATTTTATAGTTGTTCGATTAACCTTTTCCTACATCCACTATCCAGAGTCCTCCACTTTATGGTATTTTACTAACACTAAGTTACTCTCCTTTCACTCCCACAATAAGGTAGAGAATCCCTCACAAACTAAATTACACCAAACCTGATGCAGCTGAGTGCAAGAAGCTATGTCACCTTCCCCGATGATGGTAGCAGACCTTGGATCTTTTTTCTCCCTTTTAGAGAAGGCAAAAAACCCAAAGCTTTTTCTCCCTCCTAAAGAAGAAATCTTACCTCTAATCATTTTTCTCCCTCCAAGAGAAGGCAGAGTACCTCAAATTCTTTTTCTCCCACATGGAGAAGGCAGAGTACCTCGAGGTGTTGACTTGGAAGTCTAACTCCAAATAGAGCTTTCAATGACACACGAAGGCCATAGAATGATCAAGGGTGTAGCAATCCCAGAGTAATCATGTGATCCCCTCACACTCCTTCTCTCTTATTCTTAACCTCACCTTTTCCTTCCTATCAAACCCTAGATCTCTCTTAAAAGTTTCTCTCTCAGATTCCCTTTAGTAGTAAAATAGTACTATCTTGTTTTAAAGAGATTCTAAAAGTATTACTTAATTATTTGGTAAGAAACTCAAAAAATTCAATTTGTTCATCACTATTCATACATCTTGATTTAATACAGTACGATCAGTTCAAAAACTAAACTCATCCAATATGATGCAAGAAGTCATTCAAAACAAGCTGTTCAACTTTTTGAATACAACATATAGTATGATCCAAAGATCATCCAATATGATATTTTTTGCTTTCTCTCTATTTGTACATGATGATTCCTGAAATAATTTGAAATTATATCTTTCAATCATCCAATATTGCAATCATTGCATAGGATGATTAGTTAATTTTATGTTGGCCATCCAGCATGCTATAAATATTATAAATTATGATTATTTCAAAAATCTTGATTACATTTGGTACGTTCTTCGGGACGGGAAAATTTAATCTCTTTTAATAATATAATATGAACCTAATCATAAAATTTAATTATTATCATTAATTAAACCATGATTTATTTGACTAATTATGGTTATTAATTTAAGTAAGATTTAAAATATTTGTATAGTATGAATCACATCAAATAGTATGATTAGTTCAAAATTCAATTTTCAAAAATCTTATACAACTTATACATCAGCTAAGGTTTTTAGATAGAACAAATCATACAATATAATTTAGAATGTACATTACCATTAGTTCATAGAATTAATTATTCAATTAAACATTAAGCCATTTTACCTATAACTAATCGTACAATATGATTCTATCATATACTGTACAGTTAGTCTAAGAATTTTTAACTTTAAAATTTTCTCACTCCCATTGTGTGTGTAAGTGTGCATGGTCACCCAATTGCATACTCTTACATGGCTTGACTCAAGAAAGGAAAGAAAAATAAAAATAAAAGTACCAACTCTTTTACTTGACATCTTATTCTACCCAGTCTCGAACTTCCATTTGCCTTGAGTAGTGTATATTTTACCTATAATGTTTGTGTTCATAGACAAAAAAATATCCAAAATATTCACTAAGAAAAAGAATAATTCAATCAATAATATTTGTTATCATCAAAATTATATATTAGGGATCTTAGATTGCAACACTTGACCCCTCCCAAACTTGTTTCAAATAAATTTCAACATAATATAAATGCCACATCACCAACATTGTCCCCTATTGGCAGGGCAAACAAATCAACAAAACATTAAAACCCCTTTGAAATGGTTAACATTCCTCTCAAACATCAAATGCATTGCTCCAAAACTTTGGGATTTCACTCAACCACCTCCCCATGCCTCTCAACTACCACCTCAACATTTTTAACTCATTGACTAGTCAAATTAGTCAACTTAAGTTTAAAACTCCTCCAAACATCATATCTAACTCAACATCCCATCAATCCAGGTTGTTGTGTGGATCCCATTTAAATATCAAAGGACACTTAAAGTCCCTTAAATCGAGCCCAAACTCTGGTTTAGTTTAAATAGGGAATTATTGTCCCACATTCTTCAGCTTTTGGCTCAGCTTTCTAATAATCTTGGATAATTTTCCATGATCCAGATAAGGACCGTAATACATCAAGAACATCAAAAGTCTAATCATACGCTCTAAACACTCAAAAAGCCCTAAAATCATCTAATTCATCTATATAAGTTACAAAAACCCCTTTCATCTCTATACCATTTTGTTTCAACTCTCTAGATTTTCCTTGCTGTGTCCCTAGTCCAAAACTGACAATCAAAGTTCATTGGCGATGAGAGCTTCAAAAAATCAAGCTTTTGGTTAGTCCTTTCTTTCTGAATATTGATCTAAGCACCCTTAGCCATTGGTTTCTTCAAGGAAGATGTACGAGGATAATCTAGAAGCTCAAAAAATCTAGAATCTCATAAAATGAATCACTAAAGCTTAGTATATCTTTAACCATAGCTCTATATACACTATATAAGATAGCTTTATGTAAAGCTAGTTTTAAGCCAAGTGGTTTTTCCCCATAAATGCTTTTCACGTATGTATTCTCTGTTTAAAATTTTAAGTAAAATAGTTAAGTATTTTTAATAAACAGGTATATTTTCCTTTTCTTAGTGTTTCCTATTGACCCATGCAAGGGAACAAAATTTGGGCCATTGATCTAGCAATCATTGATTAGAATCTCTGGGTTGTTCAATCAAAACCACGGGTGATCGAACGGTCCCAAATCATTGCTGACTAGGATAAGTGATCACAATGGTGATTTACAACCTCTATAATTTAATGTCTAATTATTATCGCTGCATATAATTAGCTATCATTGCCTCACCTAGCAATGATTGGCCAGTTGTTTGATCAGGCCAATTGAATCATACTGTAAGGCCCGTTACAATGTTTTTTTAATTTAGAATAATTTAATTAATAGAAACTTCAATAAATGATATTAAATTGAGTTTTTATCAAAAAAATTCAAATAAATATTCTTTCTCTTTAGAATTTTATTCCCTTTTATTTAAAGTAAAATTACTTAGATATGTTATATAGGTTTTATATAATTTTAGATATTAACTATAATATCTTTAAATAAATTTTATTAAATATAATCTAGAAATTTTAAAATTTTGGAAAGTTTATTTTTATGTCATTTTTTATTTTCTATTAATTTCTATATATTTATTTATGTTTTTTTTAATAACTATTAATTTTTTATGAGTATGTCTCACTTTTAAACTTAATTTTCTTAAGTTCCATTTTAGATAAGTCTAAGTTTCTCTCCAACCATTTAACCCTTATATTAAAATTTTAAAATGAGAGCTCAATCATTTGTGAATTAGATCAATCAAATTCATTACAAGCTTAGAATGCTTTTTTCCATTTATTCCTTATGTTAATTTGAATATATATAATATTGGCACTCTAACTTTTATGAGGATTTGATTGATCAATGTTGCGGCAAGTGTTTTCCTTGTAACTACACTATCAAGATAAGCATCATGTATGGGGAATTTGTTTGTTTGGCTAAACTTACAATTGATTGGCCTATGTTGATCCAAATGTTTGGAAACATACCGATTTATATGCACTTAGGTATAGGCCACATGATATTTTTTTTTATTTGAAAGGTGTGGCAGTTTATATAATTGTTAAGGGTTAGAGAGACTTTTGAATATAAACCAATACACCATAGAGGCATTTAAGGACAAGAATTAAGGATGAATTTTAGAAATATAAAAAAAGTTATAGCAATTTCAATATACACACTATAAGGGTAAGATTCAAAACACTTGAACTTAGTAACACTACCTCCCTTAAGATAGGAGGCCACAATTTAAAATCCATTTAATTTGAAAAGTAGTTAACTTAAAATTAACTTCCTAATTAAGCTTTGAAATACAAAAAAGCATAATAAATTCAAATTAAATTTTTAAAAATACAAATAATATATCAAATTGAACAAAATTAAATCCCTGACCTACAAAAAATAAAATCTTTTGATCAAACTTCAAATTTAGGCTTAACTTAAAATTTAGTGAAAATTAATATTTAATTAATTATATTAATTAAAATAACTAAAATTCTTAAAAAAATTATTAAACACTTAAGAATATTCCCTTAGGACATTTATGACCATTGGGATTGATTTCAAGAAGTTTGGAATCAATTTGGACCGAAGTCATTAAAAACCCCCAAATTAAGTAATTTAACATTTCAATTAATTAACAAATGTTTAAAAATTCATAACTAATTTAAGAAAATTCCAAAATGACTAAGCTCAAAGTCATTCAACTCCATTGAAGTCTTAGTATTTTCTAAAAATGTCAAACTACTAGAAATAGGTCAAAGTGAAAAAGTCAACTTTTCGATCAATTATAGTTCAAATCTAGGCCAAAAAATAAAAAATTCACAACATAATTTAAAAAGTATAATTCCAACAAAATTAGTGTATAAATACTAATCTTAAGGTCTATTATTTAGAAAAATTATCAAAATTTTTTAATTCACTTTAATTTAAAAAGTTAAAATTTGACCCCTTTATTTATTATATTAATAATTCCAAAAACTCCAAAAATTCAACAATTAAGTAAAATTCTAGAAAAAAATAATTTTGTTAATAAAATCAACCAACCAACCATTGATACATGAAAAACACTCCAAAGATGAAGTTTTACGATGAACTATCCTGAGCTACGGGGCTAAGCGTCATAAGGAGGTCTCATTCCTCAAACCTTGTATGAAAACGCCACTAACACATTCAATAGAGTGTAAACCCTTAAAATTAATTGATTATTAATTACTTAACTAAACTAAAATCCTTAATTCAACAACATCAACTTGGTTTATAGGATGTACTACCTTGAGTTATGGGGCTAAGTATCCTAAAGAGGCCGGGTTCCTCAATTCCACTTTGATAATGTTGTGAAGCAGTTGATGAAAAATTTAAATTAACTTAATTATTAAAATCAGTAACCAATTAATTTAATCAAAAAATTATTAATCTTTTAATTTCTAACCATTTAAATTAACATAAAAAACTTATTACTATTGTGTAATTGGTGCCTACGAAGCTATTAACTTAGCCCTAAAGAAGGTGAAGTAATTTTCATGGCTCTGGTGCAAATAAAGGTAGTAATCATTAAAACTTAAATTAAAACTCATACCACTTAAAATTTTAACAAACAAATATATTAGACAAATTTAATAAATCACCCAGTCTAAGAAATATCCAAGTCGCACAGCCTACTACACACACATTAAATGGTTTGTCAGGAAAATTGAATCTAGATCTAGGCTAGGCTTATTTTTAATTTTCTTCTATTATGTGCCAAGTTTTTTATAATTTTCACAAC
This sequence comes from Dendrobium catenatum, assembly GCF_001605985.2. Taxonomy (NCBI): domain Eukaryota; kingdom Viridiplantae; phylum Streptophyta; class Magnoliopsida; order Asparagales; family Orchidaceae; genus Dendrobium; species Dendrobium catenatum. Next base: position 1,095,330 of record NW_021320070.1, on the reverse strand, counting down.
ATTCTAGTTGTAATGATTTGATTGATGAAATTATTTACTTACTTATATAATATGTGAGTTAATGTAATGAGTGTTTGATTATTACTAGGTTAGAAATAATTTGGATGCTCACAAACTTTTTGAAAGGTGGCCTTGCTCATGTAGGGCTAAATCAGTGGGAAAAAAAGCTTTAAATTGACATATTTTTTGCAGGTGCAAAATGGTCAGCCCCCATTTAAATTAAAAGAGCAAGGCTAAGCATTGTTGTGATTTAATTTAATGAATATATATAGCCATTTGACACGTTTTAATTATAATTATTTAGGATAATCATAGAGGGTGTCTAGATTTTCTTTCTTTTATATAATATAATTTAATTGAGTTGTAAATGTGAAACTTAATATTTGAAGTGGGATATTACATCTAATTTGGAATCCAAAGAGGATGAAATACCCTTTAGGGAAGTGTTTCGTTCTATTTGGAGATCCAAATTAGGATGATTTCCATATATAAGTTAGGAACATCCCTTCAAGGAGTTTCTTTCACTTGGATTTCCAGACTGTTACAATGTAGAAATAAAGATTGAGTTTTATGTAGTATGATTTATTAATGATAATAAAATATTATTTTTATGATATTATTATTATTTTCCTAACATATATTAGATATATGTCTATTTATTTTTGTGTGTACTAACATTTCTAGAAAATCATAATCTAGAATACTAAAGACTTTAAGACAGAGTAGAATAGGATTTTATGTAATGAAGTTAATAATTTTTTAATTTCTTATGTGTGAGAGAATAAGATTGTAATTAGGTAACTATGCACACACATAGGGGAAGAGAATTAAAATTGAAATTAAAAAATTTTTAAACCCTATTTGTCTTATATGTTGTTAGTTCATATAGACGAATAATAGTGTACGAAGTAAGCTTCATACCAGATCATCTACACAAATTTTAATTATTTGTACAGGTGATCTAAATATTATACAAATGACTAAGAGTATATAAAATAAGTTTCACACCAGATAATTTGAAAAATTTGAACTATTTATACAGAAGATCTAAACATTGTATAGACAATTTGCAATATACAAAATAAGCTTCATACCAGATCATCTAGATGAATTTAAGTTGTAGTACAAATGATCTAAATTTTGTATAGATGACTAATAGTGTATGAAATAAGCTTCATACCATATCACCCATATGAACTTTAATTATTTATCCAAATGATATGTAAATTGTTGCGGATCTGTGGCTTATGATTTTGATGATAGCAAAAATTCTTATTTCTCTACGACTGCCTTATGTACTGACATTTCAGGTTCACACGATTGGACTATAATTTGGAATCAGCTCAAGATTGGGTAGACTAGGTCTGAGTCAGTTTGTACTCTTTTTCCTTTCTTGAGTCTGTTATATTTGGTGTGGTACTAGATGATTTGTAATCTTGGAAGATGTTCTGTTGTACCCTAAAGATTTCTATTTTTGGTAACATCGTCCTGGACGATCTGTCCAAAAACAGATACCCTAATTAGGGCATCCTCATCAAGGCAACCGTCATTAGCTGATCGGCCTGGATGATACTTGTATCGGCAAGGATGATAGTCTCAATTCAGAAAGAATCAGCCACCATAATCAGTTTAGGAATTCTTTGTTTTAGGAAATCGGCCAGGACGATATTCTTATCGTCTAGGTCGATCAACTCAATTATGCCTAAATTGATCTGGTATCTTTAGAGAGCATTAATGGTATATTGATACGATCACATCGTCCGGGGAGATCGCCGGATCAGTCAGGACAATATCCTGGATGATCTACATCGGACAGCTCAAATTAAGGGCGATGATTAGGATAATTGAAATCAGTTTTAAACTAATTAGCATGGACGATAGTGTTATCGGCCAGGACGATGTAACCAATTTTCTTCTGATCATCCCAAATCACCCCGGGCTGATGAGCTGAATTTGTACTGATTGGCCAGGACGATATACCTATCGTCCTGGACGATAATGTCGGCAACTTGCATTAATGAGCTCGTTTTGAGCTTTTCTATTTAAGCTTGGCATGAAACTTTGTAAGTGTCTTTGGCAGCCATTGTAGCTTCGTTCTTATGGTGGAAACTTGAAGAGAAAGCTTTGGGGGGACTCAAGGGAGTGTGGAGGAGGATTCCACACGGTTGCTCCGGCAGGCTTACACCTTAATACCGTTGGATTCAAGGCTTGTCTCGAGGGAAATTCACTAAAGAAGAAGATCTCTTTGGTGTCAAAGTACCCGGCGACTTCGCAGCACCGGGGAAGGTGGAAGTGATTTTGTAAGGGCTTCTCCGCCTAGCTATGGGGGCTAAAGGAGAGAGACTTAGTTTAGTGCAATACCCTCCAAGGAGTGGACGTAGGTCAAGGTTTGACCGAACCACTATAAATTCGGTGTGTTCTTTCCCATATTATTGCTTCCGCATTATTTTCTTCCGCACTTATTTTCTGTGGTGATTTTGGTTTGAGTTTTTTGGTTTTAAAGTTATCCAATTCACCTCTCTCTTTGTTAGCCTTGGGCTAGTTCTATAGGGCTTAACATTTCTAATGAACTTTCAAGTGGTATCAAAGCCATATTCATAAAATAAGTTTTTCAAAGCATTTGAATTTTCGATCCATGGCTAATCGTAATGTTGCGGAAGGTTATTCAATATTTCATTTGATTTTTGGAAAACTCGCATGTCTAGTTTCTTGCAATCGATTGATTTTTGCATGTGGCATATAATTTTAACTGGTTATTCATCAACGTCACAAATTGTTAATGGAGTTAAAACTGATATTCCTTTTAATCAATGGAATAAGGAAGAACAACTGAATGAAAAATCTTTAAATTACTTTTTCTGTACTTTAAATTCTTAAGATTTCAAGTTAATATCCACTTGCACTACTAGTAAGGATGTTTGGGATAAACTACATACCGTATACGAAGGCACGAATGAAATCAAGCAATCCAAGTTAAATTTGTTAATGCATGATTTTGAATTATTTTCCATGAAACCTTATGAAATGATCTTAGACATGTACACCAGATTTATTCAAATTGTAACATCATTACATACTTTAGGAAATGAGTTTTCAAATTTTGAAAAAGTCAATAAAATTCTTCATTGTTTATTTTAAAAATTTGATGCCAAAGTAGTTTCTATTTGTGAATCAAAAGATTTGAATGATTATTCTATTGATAATTTGATTGGCTCACTCATTGTCTACGAGCAAAGTTTGGGTCAAAGACTTTTGGATGCAGGTGAAACTATT
>NW_021320070.1:1083635-1090947 GCF_001605985.2 Dendrobium catenatum | reverse complement strand
CACCCCCCCCCTCTTGGTTAGCCGCTGGGACATAAGCTTATGTTTAACAATGTTGCAGATCAATGGTTTATGATTTTGATGAAAGCAAACATTCTTATTTCTCTACGACTGCCTTATGTACTGACATTTCAGGTTCACACGATCGGACTGCAACTGGGAATCAGCTCAAGATTGGGTAGACTAGGTCTGAGTCAGTTTGTACTCTTTTTCCTTTCTTGAGTCTGTTGTATTTGGTGTGGTACTGGATGATTTGTAATCTTGGAAGATGTTCTGCTGTACCCTAAAGATTTCTATTTTTGGTAACATCGTCCGGAATGATATTTATATCGTCCTGAATGATCTGTCCAAAAATAGAAAACCTAATTGTGGCATCCTCATCAAGGCAGCCGTCATTAGCTTATCGGCCTGGACGATACCTGTATCGGCCAGGACGATAGTCTCAATTCAGAAAGAATCAATAGCCATAATCAGTTTAGGAATTCTTTATTTTAGGAAATCGGCCAGGATGATATTCATATCGTCTAGGCCGATCTAACTCAATTATGCCTAAATTGATCTTGTATATTTAGAAAGCATTAATGGTTGATTGATATGATCACATCATCCGGGACGATCGCCAGATCGGCCGGGATGATGTCCTGGATAATCTACATCGGATAGCTCAAATTCAGGGCGAAGATCAGGACGATTGAAATCAATTTTAAACTAATCGGCCTGGATGATAGTGTTATCTGCCAGGACGATGTAACCAATTTTCTTCTGATAATCCCAAATCATCCTGGGCTGATGAGCTGAATTTGTACTGATCGGCCAGGATGATATACCTATCATCTTGGACGATAATGTCGGCAACTAGCATTAATGAGCTCATTTTGAGCTTTTCTATTTAAGCTTGGCATGACACATTGTAAGTGTCTTTGGCAGCCATTGTAGCTTCGTTCTTTTGGGGGAAACTTAAAGATAAAGCTTGAAAGAGAGTGAGGAACAGGTTAAGTCTGAGAGGGAGAAGATCCTGTGAGGGGGGACTCAAGAGAGTGTGGAGGGGGATTCCACAAGGTTGCTCCGGCAGGCTTTCACCTTAATACCGTCGGATTCAAGGCTTGTCTCGAGGGAAGTTCACTAAAGATGAAGATCTCTTTGGTGTCAAAGTTCCTGGCGACTCCGCCGCACCAGGGAAGATGGAAGTGATTTTGTGAGGGCTTCTCCGCCTAACTGTGGGAGCTAAAGGAGAGACGCTTAGTTTAGTGCAATACTTGGAGGGTGCCTCCAAGGAGTGGACGTAGGTCAAGGTTTGATTGAACCACTATAAATTCGGTGTGTTCTTTCCCTTATTATTGCTTCCGCATTATTTTCTTCCGCACTTATTTTCTGTGGTGATTTTGGTTTGAGTTTTTTGGTTTTAAAGTTATCCAATTTACCTCTCTCTTTGTTAGCCTTGGGCCAGTTCTATAGGGCTTAACATCCCTAACGAACTTTCATAAATCATACAAATGATTGATACTGCATGAAATAGTGTTGGTACCAAATCATCCCATGATTTTTGAACTATTTATACAGACAACCAATAATTATATTGTATCATCTAACATATTTTTCACTTTAAAAATTCGGTTTATGGACAATTATTTATATGTTTTTTATGTAATGAGTCCTAGAAACTATCTTAAAGATTATTTTTTTATAAATTTCTCTTAAAAGTAAAAAAGAGAGTGATTTAGGAAATTATTTGGGAGTGGAGAGTGAGAGATCTTGCAAGAGGAAATTGTGAGGGATTCATAAGGTTTCCCAAAGGTGAGAATCTCTTAGTTGTCTTTTAAAACACTGCCCTAATTCTTTTAAAGACTCTTGAGAAAAGAACTCATGAGTAGATCAGGTACTGCCCTCATTAGGAGGGTGAAAAAGGATGATGGTACTTTATCTTCACCTGGAGGGTGAAAAAGGATGACGGTTCTCTGCCTTCACTAGGAGGGTGAAATAGGATGACGATTCTTTCGGCTTAAGGTTGGTGGAAGAGAAGGTTTATAAAGGCTTCTCTGTCTTGCTATGAGAGCAAAAGAAGAGCCACTTGTGTTTAGTGCAATACCTAGAGAAAGAATCTCCAGGGAGTGGATGAAGGTTTAGTTGGATCGAACCACTATAAAATTTAGTTCTCTTCTATTTTTTTACTTTTTACTGCATTTTTATTTTTTGCACTTTATTATTATTATGGTAAAAAAATTATTTTCTGAAAATCTATTTTTACAAACAGCCGCATACTTTAGAATCATTGAGTAAAATTTCTTAAAATGGTGTTCTAAAATCTAAGACATTTTTAAAGTTTCCAATTCCCCCCCCCCCCTCCCGGCCCTCTTGGTTAGTCTTGGGACAGTTCAATTAGGCCTAACAACTTGCATGAACTTTTATGTGGTATCAGAGCTTATTTCAAAAATTAAGGTTTAGATAACTTTTTGGAAAAATAATCATTGCTACTTTTACAAACTGGAACACTCCTGCAGGATATATGATCACTAGACTACCTTTATTTGATAATATTCTTTTTAACTTTTGGAAAACTCATGTCTACATTTCTATATTCACTTGACTATCACATGTAGATTATAGGAAGGTTACACTAGACCTACTAGACTTGTTGAAGGCATTAGGATCGAAACACCATTTTCTGATTGGATATTACAGGAAAAAGACTTAGCTTAGTTAAACAAAAAATGTGCAAATATTTTTTTATGTGCCCTAAAATCTGAGGACTACATGCATATTTCAACCTGTAAAACTAGAAAAGAAATCTAGAATAGACTTTGCATAACATATGAAGGAACTAATGAGGTGAAACAATTCAGATTAAACATTTTATTAAATGACAATGAACTTTTTTGTATGAAAGTGAATGAGTCAATATCTGACATGTATACACTATTGATAATTCAGGTCTATGAACTATGTTTTGATGATTGACAAACACTCTTACTTGTCTTGGATTGCCTTTTACTACTGACTTTTCAGGAATCAAAGAATGGATGGAAAAATGGATCCAGCTCAAGAATGGGTAGATTAGGATTGAGTCAGTCTGTAATTTTATTTTTTCCCTTCTTTAGTCAATTGTAATATTTGGTGTTACTGATGCAAAGTAACCCTACACACACACACACTTGAGAGACTTAGAATTTCTGTTTTTTTCTCATATCGGCCAGGATGATATTTACATCGTCCTGGACGATCTTACTTAAAATAGAAAATCTAACTAAGGGTTCTTAATTAAGGTAGACGTCATTAGCTAATCAGCCTAGATGATACTTGTATCAGCCAGGACAATAGGCTTAATACAAAAATAATTTGCCAACATAATCAATTTAGGTATTCTATATTTTTGGAAATCGGTCAGGACGATCGGGTGATCGGCCTGGATGATATCACACAATTATTCCTAAATTAATCCAGGAATCAAGGAAGTAATTAAGGATGATTGATACGATCACATCGTCCTGGATGATCTCTAAATCGGCCAGGACGATATATTCAAAAACCCTTAGTTACTCCTGGACGATGAATATCGGCCAGCTTGAATTCAAAGTGATGCTCAGAACGATTCTCCTCTGATTTAAACTGATCGGCCGTGATGATCGTGATAACGTCTTGGAAGATCAAGCCAATTTTTAATCGTCGAGATCATCTTTAGCGCGATACTCTGGCCGATCTTCTGAGATTTGTACTGATCGGCCAGGACGATATCCATATCATCTTGGACGATAAAGTCGGCAACTTGTAATTAATGAGCTCCGTTGAATCTTTTCAATTTAAGAACTTTAGTTCAACATTTTTGAACATCCTTGGCTACTGTCTTGACCTCAAAAGACCTAAAGGAGAGAGAGAGAGAGAGGGAGAGAGAGAGAGAGGATCTTGTGAGGGGGAGCTTGTGAGGGGGAGCTTGTGAGGGGATTCACAAGGGTTGCTCCAAGCATTGTTCCACTTCTTTTTCCCTAGAGTCTCTTGTCCTTGGAAGAGTTGGGAGAGGTAAGTTTCAGCAAGTGATCGTCGTTCTCTGCCTGCTTCAGGAGGAAGGAAAAGGAGTTGGGTTCTCTGCCTTGCTGAGTGTGGCAAAAGGAGGTGTTTTTGTGAGGGCTTCTCCGCCTAGCTGTGGGGGCTAATGGAGAGTCACGTTGGTAGTGCAATACTCCGAGGGCACCTCCAGGGAATGGACATAGGTCTAGTTGACCGAACCACTATAAACCCTTGTGTTCTTGTTTATAGTGCTTCCGCATTTATTTTATTCCGCACTTTTTTTGTAGTGTTTTGGTTTGTGATAATTGTTCTTTTTTCTTAAAGAAAATTTTAAATACTAATTCACCCCCCTCTTGGTTAGCCTCAGGCCAGTTCTATAGGGCTTAACATCCCTAGCAAACTTTTGAGTGGTATTAGAGCGGGATTCATAAAAATTGAGTTTGAAAACTTTTTAAATTTTGATCCATGGCTAACTTAGGGAATCGTAATACACCGGAAGGATATTCTATTACCCGGCCACCTTTGTTTGATAATATCCCATTTGATTTTTGAAAAACTCGCATGTCTACATCTTAATAATCTACTGATTATCGCATGTGGATGCTTGTTAAGGATGGTTACACACCTCCAACTGGTAAACTTAACTGCATTACTGTTCCACTTCCTTTTACTGAATGGACTTTAGATGATAGAGATTTGGCTCAATTAAATGCAAAATATCTTAATTGCTTTTTCTATGCTTTAAAATCAGAAGACTACATGCGTGTTTCCACTTGCAAAACTGATAAAGAAATTTGGGATAAATTGTGTATCACTTATGAAGGCACTAATGAAGTTAAACAATCCCGTTTGAATATTCTCTTGCATGACTACAAACTTTTTCGTATGAAACCTCATGAATCAATTTCTGAAATATATACAAGATTTACTCAGATAGTTACTTCTTTGCATGCCTTAGGAAGAGAACTTTCAAACTATGAAAAAGTGAATAAGATTTTGAGATGCTTGCCTTCGTCTTTTGATGCTAAAATCACTGCAATCACTGAATATAAAGATTTAAATACGTATTCTATTGAATACTTACTTGGCTCACTCATTACTTTCGAGCAAGGAGTGAATAAAAGAAATCTTGATGCATGTGAGAAAAGAAAGGAGAAAATGGTGGCACTGAAGGCACACAAATCGGACTCTGAAGCTTCCGGGTCTGAAAGTGATGAATTTGCCTTAATCACAAGGCAATTCAAAAGCTTTCTAAGGAAGATGCAAAAGCATCATTGGAGAAAAAGTAAGGATAATAAATATTCAAAGGGATCTTCTGATGTTGTCTGTTATGAATGCAGGAAGCCCGGACATGTGAAAGCTGATTATCCTACACTTAAGACACACACAAGGAAGGAAAAGAGTGAGGAGAAATCCAAATTCAGACAGGACAAAAAGAGACTACAAAAAGCATTTTGGGCTGATTCTGTGTTGGATTCATAAGAGACGGAACCAGAAGATGAGACAACAAACTTGTGCTTGATAGCAGACAATAATATTAATCAAGAAGAGGTACGTGAACTTTACTACGATCTACTTCTTTAAGTTTCTAAAAAAATTCATGCATCATATAGGAAACTCAAGAAAACTCATACTAGCTTGAAATTAGAATTTTTGAATTTACAAAAAGAGCATGCAATTATGACTAAAGATCACTCAACAATAGATTCAAATCATATGGCCCTACTTGATGAATTTGATGTGTTAAACAAAAAGAATTATGAACTAATTAAAGAGCATGAGTCACTAAAAGTCACACACACCTCACTTGTATCTGATTTTAAGAAGTCTAAAGAGATGGAGAAAGGTTTAAGGATTAAGAATGAGGTCTTAAAAAGCACAAATTTGAAGATTCAAAATGAATTAGATATATATAAGAAAACTTGGATGACATCTACTTTTGATCAAAAGCTAAAACCTAGGAAGAGGCATTATAACTCAAACCACTTAAGAAACCCTTTTCCTGGAGTTAGATGGTTTTCCTGTGGCATGCTAGGACACATCTCACACACTTGTACAATTCACCATAGTACACATTGGGTGTGGAGACCTAAGTTGCATAATCCAAAACATACCACACATGCATTGCTTTCTACTTTTCATAAGAAGGGACCCAAACCTATTTGGGTTCCTATATCTGACATTTGATAATCTTGCAGGTTGGATCTCATAAAAGGCCTCGTGAGAGTATGTGGTACCTGGATAGTGGATTCTCTCGACATATGACTAGTGATTCCAATTAGTTTGTTTTGCTGGAGTCCAGGACTGGAGGCAAGGTTACTCTTGGAGAGAACACCACCAGGAAGGTGGTAGGCTCAGGCATAATTGGAAATTCCAAGAACCTTATGATTGAAAATATTTTTCTTGTAGATGGATTGAAGCACAACTTGCTGAGCATCAGCCAACTTTGTGACAAGGGATTCATCGTACAATTCTTTGCAAATTCATGCATTGTAAGTTTAAGTTACAACACTATTTTGCAGGGAAAGAGGATCAACAACATCTACATGCTTGATTTAAATAACATTGAATGTGCTGCTTCATTTTGCTTAAAAACATTGATTGATGATTTATGGTTGTGGCACCGGAGACTATGTCATGCAAGTATGAAAACCCTTAGGAAAGTGACCCAAAAAGACCTAGTTAGAGGTGCTCCCAAACTCAAGTTTTCAAAAGACAACTTTTGTGATGCCTATCAACTAGGAAAGCAAGTCCACTCCACCTTTCACCCCATTAAGGACATTAGCACCTCTAGACCTTTAGAAGTCCTTCATATGGATTTGTTTGGACCCATTAGCACTACCAACTTGGGAGGGAAAGTCTATGGTTTGGTAATTGTTGATGACTACTCGAGGTTCACTTGGACTATATTTCTTTCACATAAACATAAGTCTTTTGAGGAGTTTAGAACATTTTCTACTTGGATTCAAAAAAAGCTAGGTTGTGAGATCTTCACCATCCATAGTGATCATGGGGGAGAGTTTGAGAATGAAAGGTTTGGAGATTTTTTTGAGGACAAGGGGATTAGCCACAACTTCTCAGTTCCTAGGACCCCTCAGCAGAATGGGGTAGCTAAAAGGAAGAACCGGACCTTGGTGGAAGCCGCTAGAGCCATGCTTGCTGAGTATTCACTTCCAAAATAATTTTGGGCTGAAGCTGTTAACACAGCATGTTATGTGTTGAATAGAGAGAATGTTAGAGCCAAAATAGAAAAGACACCCTATGAGATCTTTAAGGGTAGGACACCCAATCTTTCCAACCTTCATGTCTTTGGTTG
>NW_021320070.1:1037635-1083625 GCF_001605985.2 Dendrobium catenatum | reverse complement strand
TTGTCTTTGGTTATAAAGGTTTTCATCCACAATAATAGAAAAGTCTCACTTGGGCAATATTTGATCCTAAACGTATGAAGGAGTGTTCTTGGGAATTCTAGTGTTGAGAAGGTCTTTAGAGTGTTTAACAGAAGGACTTGTGATGTGGAAGACTACACATGTAGTATTTGACTGAGTTTATCTAAAAAAGCCTAGATTGAGGATGATGATGATGTTGGAGAGGTACCACTGGAGTAAAAAATGGAGAAGGAGTGGCACCAAACATTGAAGGAGTAGATATGTCACCCAAGGAGTAGAAAATTATAGGATTTGGAGGAAAGGGTTGGACCTCTCCACACCTTGCTAGAATTTGAGATACTCTACAAGTACCCCAAGGATTTGATCATTATAGGAGACCTTTATGGTAGTTTGGACTAGACATGACTTAAGAGAAAGATAAACATTCTTCCTTTATCTCATGACTGAACCCATCATACATAAACAACCGCCTTAACTGATGGTTTTGGGATTTTAACCATGGCAGGAGGAGTTGACATTGTTAGGATGAAGTTTGGGAGCTTGTAGAAAGACTCTAAGCGGAGTAAAGTGTAGTTGACAAAGTGCGGTCTATTAGAACAAGTGTGATGATTCAGGAGTGTGGTTTAGGAATAAAGCAAGGATTGGTGGCTAAGGTTAACAAATAGAAGGGATGATTTTGAGGAAGACATTTGCCTCCTGTAGCAGATTGAAAGCCATTAAGTGCTTTTAGGCTTTTGCCTTTATAAAGGATTTAAGGCTTTATCAAATGGATGTCAAGTAGTGGCTTTTGAATGGGGAACTTAAAAGAGGATGTATTTGTAGAACCACCCCCCGGTTTGGAGAGTTCTAAATTTCCAAATCATGTTTTTAATTAAAAAGGCTTCTTTATGATTTAAGAAGGCAGGCCATGAGCTTGGTATGAGAGCTTAAGCACATTCTTTATTAGAAAGGAGGTTTATTAAGGGGAGCGTAGACACCACCCTTTTCCTAAAAAAATTGAAGATGATTGCTCATTGTTCAGATTATGTGGATGATATACTCTTTGATCCTTCTAATTAAAAACTTTGTTGATGAGTTCTCTAGACAATGGTAGAGAGTTTGAGATGAGTACGATGGGAGGAGTTGTCTACTTTTTGGGTTTAACATAAAACAATTGGATGATGGAACCCTTTCTTATCAAACAAAAATACACTAACAGGACTTTTGAGAAGATGAGATGATAATCTAAGACAATTAAATACATCCGCATGACTCTAGTGGTTCATTGGATAAGGACCCAAGTGGTATTCTTGGGTGATCATGAAGGAAGTACAGAGCGATGATTGGATCTTTAATCTACTTGACTGTGAGCTGACCCGATTCAATGTATTAGTGTTTGGCCTTTGTGCTAGATTTCAAGCGGCCCTAAGAATCCACCCTGAATGTTGTTAAGAGTTTTTAGATATTTTTAGGCGGACCAAAGTGTAGGATTTGTAATCCTAAAGACAACAACTTCTTTTGAGATTATTGGTTTTTCTGACTCTGATTTTTGGCAGGATGCAATATGGATAGAAAAAGTACTTCAGGAATTTCAAGTCATAAGTACTAATTTTTGTAGTCTCATGGTCTATGGAAGCAAAATTGTTGACTTCACTGCTGAAGCTGATACACTATCTCTATGCAGTTTGTGGCATCCTTTTGTTAAACATATAAGGTATCTGGATTTGGCATTACCCTATAGGCACATCTCAATCTTTTGTGACAACACTAGTGCATATGCATCTCTAACATCCATCCAAACAATTCGAAGGAGTTAAGCACATTGATAATAGTGCATCACTTCTTAGAGACATGTGAACTAAAGGGAACATGAGTTAGCCATATGAAATGAAATTTGGCGACATCTTTACTAAACCACTGGCCTTCGACACTTTCAGCTCTTTATACGACAGATGTTTGCAACTAAACTTGATTTCTATTTTTTTTTTTCTTTTTCTTTTAGTTGCTTTTCCTTTTGCTCTTTATTTTTTCTTTTTACTCTTAGTTTTTTGATTTGGTTTAATTTCTTTTGATTGCTTTCTTTCTTAAATTTAGCTTTCAAAATCGCTGAAATATATCGTATGCATTGTCCTTGCTTTTGAGAATTTGTAGTCAATGTTTACATCTCTTAACCTATACATGGTAAAAATATTTCTTTGATTGTGTCTCTTTCTCTAACCTATTTTACGGCATAGTTTTCTTTTCTAATAAAAAATGTATTTCAAATTAAAGATTATGTATGAAATTTAGATCCTTTCTAAACTCGCTTAAGCAAATCTATCTTATATTTATAAAGCTTAAAGTCTTTTTATCACATCAAGATTCCTCGTTACTCTTGTCATTGGTTATTGATTCTATTTTGTGGATAGTTCTTGTCTATGTTAGAGAGAGAGCCCATATTCTCTAATATCTTGAAGATATACTCACAACTAAGAATCCTTTTTAAGAGTTGTTAAAGAGAATGGAGCTTGCAAAAATAAAAAAATAGAAAAAATTAGCCAATGATGCCAACAAAAGATCCGCAATGATGCCAAACTGAAAAATTATATATTAAAAAGCAAAAGATGTGCAAAGCACCAATCAATCGACAAGAGGCATAAAATGAAACTAAAAAGCAAGCTCTTCTCTCTTTTCAAATCTTTTAAAAACTTAGAAGTTTTTATGTATCAAAGGCTTAATTTCGATTGTTTTGCGATTAAGACAAATTTACTTTGGTTCATTATTCTATAAGATATTTTTTCTTAGACCAAGTGATGAATGGGTTTTTTTTTTCTCATATCCAATTGATTTTTTGAGTTAGGTCATTGATTTCAAAAGTTGATTCTACCGTAAGAGAAAGTCCGAGCTAAGGGTAACCATGATCGGATATTCTACCATTCTTTGGATTGTTGATGTTGTTAACTCATTAACTCACAAGTTTTTAAAATCAATCACATGGAATACTACATCATCTTCATGACTTGGTAAAAAAAAAAAGGGTGTCTTGTGGTTTGCTTTAGTTCTTAATTCCCTCCTTTTTGAGATGTCAAAAGGGGGAGTAGTTTTAGGATGTTTCTTACACTTTCGATTCTGTGTGTTACACTGCTATTATTTATTTATTTGTCGTAATATTTTGCCATCATCAAAAAGAGGGAGATTGCTACAGATTCAGGTCCATGAACTATGTTTTGATGATTGGCAAACACTCTTACTTGTCTTGGACTGCCTTTTACTACGGACTTTTCAGGAATCAAAGAACGGACAAAAAAATAGAGCCAGCTCAAGAATGGGTAGATTAGGATTGAGTCAGTCTGTAAATTTATTTTTCCCTTCTTGAGTCAATTGTAATCTTTGGTGTGATTGATGCAAAGTAACCCTACACACACACACACACTTGAGAGACTTAGAATTTTTTTTTCACATATCGGCCAGGACGATATTTACATCATCCTGGACGATCTGGCTTAAAACAGAAAATCTAACCAAGGGTTCTCAATTAAGGCAGCCGTCATTAGCTAATCGGCCTGGACGATACTTTTGTCGGCCAGGATGATAGGCTTAGTATATAAAGAATTTGCCGACATAATCAATTTAGGTATTCTGTATTTTTGGAAATCGGACAGGACGATCGTGAGATCGGCCTGGACGATATCACATAATTATGCCTAAATTAATCCAGGAATCAAAGAAGTAATTAAGGATGATTGATACGATCACATCATCCTGGACGATCTCCAGATCGGCCAGGACGATATATTAAAAAACCCTTAGTTACTCCTGGATGATGAATATCGGCCAGCTTGAATTCAGGGCGATGCTTTGGACGATTCTCCTCTGATTTAAACTGATTGGCCGAGACGATCATGATATCGTCCTAGACGATCAAGCCAATTTTCAATCGACCAGATCATCTTCAGGGCGATACTCTGGCCGATCTTCTGAGATTTGTACTGATAGGCCAGGACGATGTCCATATCATCCTGGACAATAAAGTCGGCAACTTGCAATTAATGAGCTCCTTTGAAGCTCTTCTATTTAAAAGCTTTAGTTCAATGTTTTTGAACATCCTTGGCTACTATCACCTTAGAAAACCTAAAGGAGTGAGAGAGAGGGAGAGAGAGAGAGAGGATCTTGTGAGGGTGAACTTGTGAGGGGATTCACAAGGGTTGCTCCAAGCATTGTTCCACTTCTTCTTCCCTAAAGTCTCTTATCCTTGGAAGGGTTGGGAGAGGTAAGTTTCAGCAAGTGATCGTGGTTCTCTGCCTTCTTCAAGAGGAAGCAAAAGAAGTTGGGTTCTCTGCCTTGCCAGGTGCGGAAAAAAGGAAGTGTTTTTGTGAGGGCTTCTCCGCCTAGCCGTGGGGCTAAAGGAGAGTCACGTTGGTAGTGCAATACTCAGAGGGGGCCTCATGGGAGTGGATGTACGTCGAGTTGACCGAACCACTATAAACCCTTGTGTTCTTATTTTTATTGCTTCCGCATTTATTTTCTTCCGAACTTATTTTTGTGGTGATTTGGTTTGTGATAATCGTTCTTTTTGCTTAAAGAAAATTTTAAATACCAATTCACCCCCTCCCCCTCTTGGTTACCCTCAGGCCAGTTCTATAGGGCTTAACATCCCTAACGAACTTTCATACACATTTTGCTCAAATAGTTACCTCAATATATGCTCTAGGTAAGGAACTAATGAAATTAAAAAAAGTTAATAAAATCTTTCATTGTTTACCCACTACTTATAATGCAAAGATAACTATCATAATTGAGTTAAATAACCTAATTGTAAATTCTTTTGATAATTTACTTGGATTATTGATTACTTACGAGCAAGAAGTAATTCAAAGATAGATCGATGTAGGTGACAAGTGAAAGGAGAAGAATATATTGTTAAAAGTGGATGATTCAGAAAGTGATCAATCGCTACCTAAGGATGAGGAAGATATTCCACTCATGATGAGACAATTTAAAAGTTTCCTTAGAAGAAAGCAACAGAGACATCAATAGTGAAATAAAGGTAAGTTCTACAAGAATGCAAAAATGATGTCATTTTTTATGAATGTAGGAATCCTGGACATATTAAAACTATCTGCCCAAATCTTAAAGGTAATCCTTGCAAGGAGAAAATTAAGGAGAAAACCAATGTTAGGAAGGGCAAGAAAAGACTACAGGGAGCTTTTTGGGTTGACTCAACTTTAAATTTCTTAGAAATAGAAGCAAAAAAGGAAGTCACAAACTTATGTTTAATAGCAAATAAACTTGATCATTCAGATCAAGAGGAGGTATGCCATTCATCCTATGATGAATTATTTGAAGTTTCTGAGAAAATACATACTATATATAGGAAACTCAAAAAATAACATGCTAAACTTAACATAGAATATTTAAATTTATAAATAGAGTATAAAATCCATAGGAATGATCACGCATCCATAGATTGTAACCATATGGCATTATTAGATGAATTTGTGATTTGAATAAGAAACATGATTTATTGAAAACATCTTATATTAATCTAAAAATGAATGTATGGTGTTTATAGCTGAAGAGGATCAAAGAGAATATGAGCTAAGATTTGACAATGTAGTTTTAGAATGTGCAAACTCATATCTTAAAAAAAATTCAAAGCTTTAATGAAAATAAGACACCCCTTATACTTGAACAATTTTACAATCTTGATCGAAAGTATAAAATTTCAAAACATAGGATAAGACATTTTATCTCAGTTAGATTTATAAATCCTTTTCATAGTGTTAAATGATTTTCATGTGGAATGATAGGACATATTTCTCACACTTTCACAATTTATAGTAGAACACATCTAGTATGGATACCTAAGATGCATAAATCACAGTATATCAAGCATGCAATTGGTTTTTCATTGTTAAGAGGTGAACCCAAATTTAATTCAATTCATGTTTAATAATTTTATAAAATTTATCTCAAACAAGCCCTCGTAAGAGCATTTGATACCTGGATAGTGAATGTTTGAAGCATATGACTGGAGATACAACTTAATTCATATCACTAGAATCTAAGAATAAAGGCAAAGTGATACTGCGAGACAATACCACTAAGAGAGTGCTAGGTACATGTATGATTGGTAACATGAACAAACTCTTTTTTAAGAATATATTGTTGGTTGAAGGCCTAAAACATAACTTGTTAAGTTTTAGTCAGCATTGTGATAAGGTTTTTAGCATTAAATTTTTACCTACAAGCTGCATTATAAGCCAAAATAGAATTAATGTGTTGCATGAAAATAGGGTAAATAATATATACATGCTTGATTTAAATTATGTTAAATCTTCTAATGCTTTATGTTTTAAAACTCTCACCGATGAGTCATGGTTATGACATAGAAGACTCTATCAAGCAAGTATGAAATATCTTAAGAAGATTACCCAGAAAGAATTCATTAGAGTAATACCCAAAATAGACTTCACTAAGGATCATCTGTGTGATACTTGTCAATTCAGAAAATAAGTGAAGTCCTCCTTTCATTCAATTAAAGATCTTAAAACTAGCAAATCATTAGAAGTCATACACATAGATCTTTTTGGACCAATTAACACTATAAGTTTAAGAGGAAAAGTTTTTGGGTATATAATTATTTAAGATTATTCAATATTCACTTGGATTAGAATCAAATGACATAAATAAGAGTTAATCATTTGTAGAGTTTAGAAAAGTTTCTACTTCAATTTAGAGGAAGTTAGGTTGTAAAATTTTATCAATTCAAAGTTATCATTGAGGAGAATTTGAAAATGAAAATTTTGAAATATTTTGTAAAGAGCAAAGAATTAATCGCATTTTTTCAACACGTAGGACTCATTAGCATAATGGGGTGGTTGAAAGATGGAATAAAACTTTGATAGAAGGCTCTAAAGTCATATTAGCTGAATATTTACTTACAAAATATTTTTAGGCTGAATTGATTACTACGACTTGTTATGTTCTTAATAGGGTGAACATTAGATCCACAATGAACAAGACACCCTATAAACTTCTTAGGGGGAGAACACCTAATCTTTCATATTTATAGGTTTTTTGATGTAAGGTGTTCATTTATAATAATGGTAAAATTCCTTTAGAAAAATTTGATACTAAATCTAATGAAGGAGTTTTTCTAGGATATTATAGTGTTGGTAAATCCTATAGAGTTTTCAATAGAAGAACTTTGGTAGTTGATGAGATCACACATATAGTTTTTGATGAATAAGGTATTTATAAAGAGCCAAGGTTGGAGGAAGAACATATTGAAGAGATCTCACAAGGAATTGGAAAAAAAAATTCTGAAGAAAATGTTGGAACAAAAAGTATATTGCCAAAAGAATGGAAATATTCTAAAGTCATCCTAAAGAATTGATTTTAGGTGAATCAAGTGAAGGTGTTAGAACTAGGCATGGACTTAGAAAAGAAGTGAATCACTCAGATTTTATTTCAATTATTACACTAGTATAAATCAAACATGTTTTGATGAATTTTGGATTTTGACCATGCAAGAATAATTGAATCAATTTATTAGAAATAATGTTTAGGAATTGATCGAAAGGCCTAAAAATCAAACTGTTATTGGAACTAAGTGAGTATTCAATAATAAAATGCATAATTCAGGTGTAGTTGTTAGAAAGAAGGCAAGATTGGTGGCCAAGAGGTATAATCAAATAGAAGGAATTAATTTTGAAGAAACTTTTGCCCCACTAGCAAGACTTAAAGCGATAATGGTACAACTTTCCTTTGCTTTTTTTAAATGTTTTAAATTATTTCAAATGGATGTTAAGAGTGTCTTTCTTAATGGGATAATACAAGAGGATGTTTATGCTGAGCAACCTCAAAGTTTTGAAATTCAAAATTCTCTAATCATGTGTTTAAATTGAAAAATGTATTATATTGACTAAAAAAAGGCACCAAGGGCTTTGTATGAGAGGCTAAGCACATTCCTACTTGAAAGATAACTTGTTAAAGGAAGTGTGAACACCTCTCTCTTCTTAAAAAAGGTAGGAGATGACATACTTATTGATTAAATATATATTTATGTTATCTTGTTTGGATCCAAGAATAAAAATCTCTGTGATAGTTTTTCAAAAATAATGAGTAGTGAATTTGAGTTTGATGGAAGAATTGAGTTAACTTCTTATTTTTAGCATAAAGTAAAAAGTGGATTGAATATTTCTTAGACAGTCAAACTTTATTAAGGATATTCTTAAGAAATATGAAATAGATAAAGCTAAACCAATGAGTTCCCAGTGCAGTTAGGTAAGAACGCTAAGTGAAAAGATGTTGATAAAAACAATTAAGAGGAATAATTAGATCATTACTTTACTTAATTCTAGTAGACCATATATCATATTTAGTGCTTATTTGTGTGCTAAATTTTAAGCTAATCCAAAGGAATAACATTTTACTATTGTTAAATGAATTCTGAGATATCTTTTGGGAACTCAAAACTTACGAATATGGTATGCTAGGCATAGCTCTTCTTTTGAAATCATTGAAAATTCTGATTCAAATTTTGTAGGATGTAGGGTTGATCATAAAGGTACTTTTGGAATGTGATAATTCATTAAAAACACTTAATTTTCTTGTCTAGTAGAAAATAAATTTCAGTAGCCCTTTCTACTATTGAAGTATAATACATAGCATTAGGTAGTTGTATGGCACATGTTCTTTGGTTTAAATAATAACTTATTGATTTAAGATTTTCTATTAGAACAATTCCAATTTTCTATGATAATACGAGTACCATCTGCATTGCAAAGAATCCTTTTCAACACTCTAGAACCAAGCATATAGACATAAGGCATCATATCATTGGAGACCATGTCTCTAAAGGAAAAATTGAGCTACATCACGTAGCTACTGATAATCAACTTGCAAAAATTTTCATAAAACCACTAGCTTTTAAAATATTTAGCACCTTAAGAACCAGATTAGGTGTAATTGATATTCATTCTTTATAATTGTAATTTTGCAAATTGTATTTGAAATGTAGTTCATGTAAAATGAAGTGTATGGTTTATTCTTTATTTATATTTTATTAATGATTAATTTTTCCACTATTTTTTGTTTGTTTTTTCATTAGTATTATTTTTGTTTGCATTTTTGCATCTCATGGATCTTGGGTGATTTATTTTTGGAAAAGAGTTTAGTTTATCATATCTTAAGTTACTTTTCTATTCGTACTTTATGAACCACTTTCATATTCTACAAATTCAATAGACTATACATGATATTTTTCTTGAGTTGAGCAAACAAAAATGAGATTTTTGTAAGCATATGGTACTATATGATGACATCATCATCTATATGATCCATTTATTTTTGTCTATATGAATGGGATAAGTTTTCCAATGATAGTTATTTTCAAATATTATACGTACGAAATCACATTTCATATGCATGATCCAGTTGTTAGTTGGCATATGGATGATCTCAAGTGTTTGGTACGAAAATAATTACTAATCATCCCAGACAAACACATGTTTGTTTGTATGATGATTTGGTCAAAAAGTCATATGATATGACTCCACGAGAATTATGTATTACAAAAAGTCATTTCATCACATTAACTATTTTTGATAGTTTTTATTCATATGTAAAAAAATATTTTCATCCAATATAAACTTATAATCGTATGTATAAACCTAATGTCATATTATACAAATGTTCCTGATTTCATTAAATTGAAGGCCATTCCATAAAATTTTCATCATCCCTTCACTTTTAAACTTTCTTATGCTCAATCTTTCAAAAAATGGAAAGCAGTAGCAAGCATCCTCGATAATCTAGGGGTTCTTCATCTCATTCCATTCAACAAGATGAAAATTTTCTTTCTAGAAAGAATGAAGAAGCAAACCAGTGTTACTTCGAAACAAAGATGACTCCATCTTATCTTCTTATTCAAGAAGACATCAACTTTTCTATAATGCCACTTTTTTTCTACCCACTTTGCTTTCATTCTCACTTTGATCGATGCCTCAAATTTTGACACCTTCTATTACTTTCTTTCTAATCTTAGAATGTAATAGGACCACATAATCATGTCATCTTTGTTCTTCACCAAAGGGTAGAGATAACGAAGGCAGATTTAGGCACATATTTACACCCTAGAACATAAGGTGTAAGGGCACACACTATGACATTAATAGTTGTTTTTAATTATTCTATCATAAATCAACCCCTTAGAGGTGTTCCTTCATTCAATTACTTACCTTGTGTTCACACTTTAAATCAAAATGCTAGGATCATCCAGAATGTGTTGAGAACTTCAATTATTCCTAAAGTTGGTGATCATGTGCCTTACTCCTTCACTTTATATAGTCACTTTTATTATAATGTCGTACACTCCAATTGATGAAGCCCAATTAATTCTAGACTATATTAATAGTCTAACATAAATTAAACTTCCTTCCATAAGAAGGAAGAAAAATGTGTCTTTAGGATATCTAATTCTTTATATTAGTTATAAAAAGTATAATCTAATTCATCCTGAACCCCCAAAAAATTTTCCAATCTACTTTACTGATGCTTCTTTTCATGCCTTTTTTCATCAGGACCAAGAGGACGAGGGAGATGAGATGGGAGGAGAAGAAGATGCTCCTGCCCCTGCACCTGGTCCTAGACTCGAGCATCATTTCTATCAAGAAATGGTCAAGAGATTTGATTGACTTGAGCATCACTTTGATTAATGCTTTCATCATATTGAGACTCACCTAGACTAGTAAGATGCCAGATATAATGAAGATATGGCTAGATCATAGGGAAGTTTGATGCAATCAACACTCAAGTAGATACCAATAGTTACTTTAATATGTTCACCCCTCCTCAGCCAACCAAGATCAAGATCGCCCAGCACATTAATTTTAATTTTCTATTGTAGTTTGAATGTTTTTATTTCTTAGTTTTCATATGATGGCATTTGAATGTTTGTGTTATTATTTTAGTTGTATTTTCTTTTGTATCATGAGTTTGTTTTAAAAAAATGGAATGATATTTGTGTTGTCTTGAGCTAAATCTTCTTGAATTATTTTAAATTTCTATAGACTGGTCAATTATTGTTGATCTATGGAATGAAATTTTAAAATATTTTGCTTTACAACTTAATTTCTTTACAAAATTTAATTTCTTAAAATTTTAAATTAAATTATGATTAGATGTAGATTACAATATCATCTTCATATTCTTTTTGAAAAATATTATTTAGCTTAAGTATTACATAAGAGATATCTGATATTTTAAATTTCTTATTTAATTTTTGTTTTATTAATTAATATATTTTATTTTGAGATTTATTGATATTAGAAAGACTAAAAATGAAAAAAGATGCACAAAGTGTGCCAAGGAAGCACAAAATGTGTCACAAATTTCAAAGATGCGTAATGTTCACAAAAAATAAAAGAGGCACAAAATTAGCCAAAACAAAAAAGATGCACCAATGCATTCCAAAACTTGAAAAGATGTTCAATATCGCCAATCAAAATTATTATACAAATCTTTCCTTTATCTCTCTAATTCTTACACAAATCCATTCAATCAATAATAATCTCCACTATTAAATTGGAAACTAATTGATCTTTATTTCATCATGTTTGTAAAAATTATTTTATTTAATAGGTCTAGAATGAACAGTGAACCTAGTTATCATTTCTTATCTTAATTATTATTTGATTTAAAATATTAGACTTTCCTTTTAAGCCTGAGGTCATTAATGTTATCTTTGTAAAATTTTAAAATCATCTTTTTCATCATCTATTAGATTTGTCAATAGCAACTTACTTTTTAAAGAGGAACTATCCTTTTTCAAAATGGGGAGTCATTTTTTTTACTTATTTGTTTGATTGAATTAATCATTTATATTTGTATTATTTGGTGTGTGTGTTTTTAAATTCATTTTGGCCTTGCATTTTTTAGTAATCCCTTATTTTTAATTAAGCCTTCATTGAGGGGGAGCTTAGGAGAAAAAGGACCTTTAATTTTAATTCAAATAATTATTACTTTGCCATCTTAAAAAGGGAGATATTATTGCAACTTAGAAATCAAGGTTGAGTTTTGTGTAATGTGATTTTTTGATGATAACATAATAATAATAATAATAATAATAATAATAATAATAATAATATTATATTATTACTATTTTTCTTAACATATATTAGATATATGTATGTTTATTTTTGTGTGTACTAAATTTTAGGAAAATCATTCTTCAGAATACTAAAGACTTCAAGACAGAGTAGAATATGATTTCATGTAATGAAGTCAATAATTTTTATTTTCTTGAGTCTGAGAGAGTATGATTATAATTGAGTAATTATACACACAAACACAAGAGGAGAGAGTTAAAATTGAAATTGAAAAAAAAAATTAACCCTATTCATATTGTACGATGTCAGTTCGTATAGATAACTGATAGTGTATGAATTAAGCTTCGTACAAGATCATCCAGATGAATTTTAACTGTTTATGCAGATGCTTTAAATATCATATAGATGACTAACACTATATGAAATAAGCTTTGTATCAGATTATCTAGATAAATTTGTACTATTTGTATAAAAGATCTAAATTTCATATAGACGATTGACAGTGCATGAAATAAGCTTCATACCAGATCATCTAGTTGAATTTGAATTGTTCGTATATATGATCTAAATATCTATATATGACTAACATTATAAAAAATAAGCTTCATACCAGATCGTACAGTCAAACTTTATCAGTTCATAGAGATGACCTAAAAATCATATAAATATCTAAAAGTTTATGAAATAGTATTCGTTCCAAATTATCCAATAATTTTTGAACTATTTATACAGATGATCCACAATCATACTGTACAATCAAACTCATTTTCACTTTTAAAATTCAATTTATGGATAGTTTTTATGTATTTTCTATATAATGAGTCTTAGAAATTGACTTAGATATCTATTTTGCTATGAATTTCACTTGAGAGTGAAAAAGCGAGTGATTTGGGAAAGTGTTTGGGAGAGGAGAGTGAGAGATCATGCAAGAGTAAATTGTGAGGGATTCACAAGGTTTTCCAAAGATGAGAATCTCTTAGTTATATTTCAAAACTCTGCCCTATTTCTTTTGAAGGCTCTTGAGAGAAGATATCTGCAGTATATCGGGTACTCTGCCTTAATTAGGAGGGTGAAAAGGATGATAGTACTATGTATTCACCTAGAGGGTAAAAAAAATGACGATATTCTGCCTTCACTAGGAGGGTGAAAAAGGATGAAGATTATCTTCCCTACTAGGTTGGTGGAAGAGAAGGTTTTATAAGGGCTTCTCCACCTTATTATGAGAGAAAAGGGAGTGTCACTTATTTTTAGTGCAATACTTGGAGAAGGAGTCTCCACATAGTGTATGCAAGTCTAGTTGGACCTAATCACTATAAAATTTAGTGTTCCTAAGTTCTTTACTTTTTACTGCATTTTAATTCTCCAAACTTTATTATTATCGTGGTTAAAAGAAATATTTTGTTAAAATCTATTTCTTCAAACAACTGCATACTTAATAATCATTGAGTATAACTTCTTAAAATGGTTTTCTAAAATCCAAGAGATTTTTAAAATTACCAATTTACCTCCCCCCCCCTCATGGTTAGCCTTGGGACAGTTCTATTAGGTCTAATAACTTGCATAAACTTCATAGACCTAATGATCCAAGGAGCTTGTAGAAGCACAAAAAGTGAAGACAGAGAGTATCCCACAAAATTAACTTGATTTAGTCCTAGGATTAGAATCTAAGTTATTATTAGTGGTGCCTAACAACTTTAAATTTTTTTAGACCCTTGGTTATAATTAATGGGAATTTTCCATTTAACATTTGATTTATTTATTTATATTAATTGATTTGATTGATCTTCTTACAATATTTGGATAGCAAAAGATGCCTACTTTTCTTAGGTTTCTTTTTTAGCATGTCATATTTGATTTAGCCTGGATATGATCGGAGGGTTGTGAGGGTATGAATATAATATTTGTTACAAATCTAAGTTCATGGATTAGACTTTTGATGATAGCAAACATTCATAATTATCTATGACTGCTTTGCCTACTAACTTTTCAAGTCCACAAGATTGAGTGCAACTCAAGCCAGCTCAAGATTGGGAAGATTTAATTTGAGTCAGTTTGTAATTTTTCCTTTCTTGAGTCTATTATAAAACTTGTTTTGATGCTAAGTAACTTTGCACACACACACTTGAGGGTTTTTCTGTTATTTTTTATTTTGAGTACATCATCCTGGATGATGTTCATATCAGCCAGGACGATCTGACTAAAAATAGAAATCCTAATTAGGGCATCCTGGTTAAGGCAGTCGTCATTAAGCACATTGTCCTAGAATATCCTTGTATCGGGCTGGATAATAGGCTCAAATTAGAAAGAATCAGTCGCCAGATTTATTTAGGTAAGATTTATTTTTAGACATCAGCTAGGCCGATCCATTACAACGGCCTAGATAATTTAACACAATTATGCCTAAATTAATCTGGTAATTAAGGAAAGCAATTAAGGCTTGATTGATAAGATCACATCATCCTGGATGATCTAAGGATCGTCCAAGACGATCAGTTAAAAAATCCTTTGTTGCTCATGGACGATCAACATCTGCCAGCTCTTATTCAGAATGATGTTCTGGACGATTTTCCTTAATTTTAAACTAATCATCTGGGATAATTGTGAGATCAGTCAAGATAATCAAGCTAATTTTAAATCATCCAGACCTTCTTTCCAAGCAATTGTTTGGCTGATAATCTGTGATTTGAAGTAATCATATTAGATGATATGGTATCGGCCTGGATGATATGAATAAATTTCTTCTGTTCGTCCAAGATCATCCCGGTTGATTAGGCTTAAATTGCACTGATCGTACAAGAAAATATTTATATCGTCCAGGATGATAAAGTCTGCAAGTTGCAATTAATGAGCTATTCTGAAGCTCTTCTATTTAAGAGCTCTTGTTCTTCACCTTGTAAGACCTTTAGTTGTTGTCTTGACCTGAGAGAGCCAAAAGGAGAGGGTGAGAGAGGGAGGAACTTGTGAGGGAGATTTTGTGAGAGAGATTCACAAAGGTTTCTCCAAGCAAAATTCCAAGGAGTCTTCTCCAGTCTTCATCCTTCCTCCTTTGGGGTTCAAGGGAGGTATTTTTCAGTAATTGGTAAAGGTTTTTTGCCTGCTTCAGAAGGATGCAAAAGGAGTTGGGTTCTCTGCCTCGCCAGGGTTGGCAGAAAGGAGTTTTTGTGAGGGCTTCTCCGCCTTGCTATGGGAGCAAAAGGAGAGTCACTTTTGTAGTGCAATACAAGGAGGGCGCCTCCGAGAGTGGATATAAGTTTAGTTGAACGAACCACTATAAATTTTCTGTGTTCTTTTCTTACTACATTCCGCATTTATTTTTCCGCACGTTGTGTTTTCTTTGTGGTGATATTGGTTTGGTTTTAAGTTTTGTGTTTTACTTTAGAAATTTTTTAAAATACCAATTCACCCCCCTCTTACTTAGCAATGGGCTAGTTCTTAAGGGCTTAACATCCCTAACGAACTTTCAAGTGGTATCAGAGCGGGATTCATAATATTAAGTTTATAAACTTTTTAAATTTTTGATTCATGGCTAACTCTAATAATCGTAATACTGCGGAAGGGTATTCTATTACCCGACCACCTTTGTTTGATAATATCCCTTTTAATTTTTGGAAAACTCACATGTCTATATTTTTACAATCAATTGACTATCCTATATAGATGCTTGTTAAGGATGGTTATACACCTCTGACTGGTAAACTTAGTGATGTTATTGTTCCTCTTCCTTTTACTGATTGGACTCATGATGATAGGGATTTAGCACAACTTAATGCAAAGTGTTTAAACTATTTTTTCTGTGCTTTAAAATCTGAAGATTACATATATGTTTCAACTTGCACAACTGGTAAAGCGATTTGGGATAAATTGTGTATCACTTATGAAGGAACCAAAGAAGTTAAGCAATCTCGTTTGAATATCTTATTACATGATTATGAACTTTTTCATATGAAACCTAAAGAAATGATTTCTGAAATGTATACAAGGTTTACTCAGATTGTTACTTCATTGCATGCATTAAAAAGAGAATTTACTAACTATTAAAAAGTGAATAAAATTTTAAGATGTTTTCCTTCCTCTTTTGATGCTAAAATCACGACAATTTTTTAATATAAAGATTTAAATAGTATTTGATTGATAACTTACTTGGTTCACTCATTTCTTAAGAGCAAGAGGTGAACCAAAGAAATCTTGATGTAGGTGAGAGGAAGAAGGAGAAAATGGTGGCACTTAAGGCGAACGGCTCGGACACTGACTCCTTCGAGTCTGAAAGTGATGATGTTGCCTTAATAACGAGGAAATTTAAGAGCTTTCTAAGGAAGAAGCACAAGAATCATTAGAAGTTGAATAAAGGTAAGGATAAAAAAATTTTCAAGAATTCTAATGATACAATTTGTTTTGAATGCTTGAAGCCAGAACATGTTAAAGCTGGTTGCCCTACACTCAAGTCTCACCCAAGTAAGGAAAAGGGTGTGGAGAAACCCAAGTCCAAGAAGGACAAGAAGAGATTCCAAAAGGCATTCTGGGCGGATTCTGCATTAGACTCCTCTGAGACTGAACCTGAAGAGGAGACAACATACTTGTGCTTAATGGCAGATGATCATTTTGGTCAAAGTGACCAAGAAGAGGCATGCGAACCAACATATGACCAACTGCTTAAAATATGTGAGAAAATTCATACATCATATAAAAAACTTAAGAAAACTCATGCTAGTTTGAAATTGGAGTTTTTGAATTTACAAAAAGAGCATGAAATTTTGATTAAAGATCACCTCCAAAATAATAGCAATCGCATGTCTCTACTTGATGAATTTGATGATTTAAATAAAAAGCATTCTGAATTAATTGTTGAGCACGATTCATTAAAAGCATCACACACCTTACTTGAATGTGATTTTAAGAAATCTGAATAGAGGGAGCACAATTTGAGAATGGATAATGCTGCTTTAGAGAATACTAACTCAAGGTTTAAAGTTGAGTTGGATGCACTTAAGAAAAATTGGATGACACCCACATTTGATCTAAAGCCAAAAATTAGGAAGAGGCATTACTACCCGAAATAATTGAGAAATCCTTGTCCTGGTGTTAGATGTTTTCATGTGGCATGTTAGGACACATAGCACCCACTTGCACCATTCACTGTAGAGCATATTGGATGCGGAGACCCAAATTGCATAATTTACTGCATAACATTCATGCATCGCATTCTTCTTTTCATAGGAAGGAACCAAAACCTGTTTGGGTTCCTAAATCTGACATTTGATGATTCTGTAGGTGTGATCTCATAAAAGGCCCCGTGAGAGCATATGGTACTTTGACTACGGAGGCTCACGACTATTAATTGCATAATTCTGCTGCTTAATCAAGTCTTAGTTACATGATTTTCTAATCAATTGCTTGTTGTTAATTTCTTTTCTTTCCTTTCTTCTTTAATTAGAAGGTTTCCTTTTCTACTTTTTTAGTTATATTTTACTTTTGATAATTTTGGACGTTCTTTCTTAGATCAATCACTGAATTGATATCTTATGCCTTATTTTTGTTTTTTGAAAATTTGTAGTCAATATTTTACATCTCTTAATATGCTAAAGGGTAAAAATATCATTGATTGTGTCTCTTTCTCTAACCTATATTGGTTGTGAAATTCTCTTTTCTAAACAAAAGTCTATCTCAAATTAAGAACTAGATTTTGCAATTGAGATCTTTTCTCCTTTCTACAGTAATCTTGTTTATATTGTAATAGTCAAAGTTTTTATGTTACTTAAAGATTTCTAGTTATCTTGTCAATGCATCTCTCATATGATTTTTATTCTGTTTTGTGGATTATTTTTTCCTATATTAGATAGTGAGTTTTTTCTTCTCTAATATCTAGAAGATATACTCAATACTAAGAATATTTAAAAGTTTTTGGAAAAGAATCTAGCTTGCAAAAAAAAGGCCAATGATGTCAAAAGCAAAAGATGCGCAATGTCGCCAATGTGTGTGAGTGTGTGTGTGTGTGTGTGTGTGTGTGTGTGTATATATATATATATATATATATATATAAAGTGTATAAAAAATCAAAAGATGCGCAAAGTACGCCATTCAATGAACAAGAGGCATAAAATGAGCCCATCAAAAAGTAAGCTATCTTTCTTTCTTCCAACTCTTTAAACTTAGAAGATTTCATGTATCACTTGAGATTTTCAAGGACCTGATTTCGAATTTTGCGATTGTAATAAACTACTTTGATACAATATTCTATAAGATATTTTTTTGAAACTAAGTCTTGATCGGATCTCTTTTTCTTATCCAATTGATTTTTTCTGATTTAGGCCTTTTGATTTCAAAAGATGATTTTTCCCTAAAAGAAGTCCGAGCTTAGAGTTAACATGATCGGATATTTTACTATTTTTTGGATTTTTGATGTTTTTAACTCATTAACTTACAAATTTTTAAAATCAATCACATGTAGACTAGATCATGTTTATGCCTTGATTTAAAAAAAAAAAACTTTATTTCCTTGCTATTTTTTTATGCCTTTTTTGTGTTTATCATTATTTTTTTTGTTGATTTTATTATTTTTGGGCCTTCTCTGATCATCTGCATCCTTCCTCTAATTTCAATTTTTTGTCACATCGCCCGAGCGATATTTATATCGTCCTGGACAATCTGTTCATCTTTCTTCAAAAACTCCATATGTTGAATATGTTGACTTTTCTACTCTTCATCATCCTGGATGATCCATTATCATCCTGGATGATATGATCTTCCTCTGCTACAATCATCTTGATCGACCTGGCCGATACATTTTTATCCTGGATGATAAGTTTATTGGTAATCATCCCGTCCGATACACCTATTTGTTCGGGATGATACACGTGTCAGCACGTTTAAAATCTATAAATTAGCTTGGGATGATTCATTTTTGGACAATCGTCTTGGATGATCCACTATTCATCCCGAACAATACATGTGGCATATGATTTAAAACGTTTTAAATTTAGCCGATACGATCCATTATTGAGCATCGTCCTGGTTAATCAACATAATCAGCTTGGACGATACGCTTTTTCAACGGTCTTCCGACCTAACTCCTCAGGATGATCGCCTGTGTCTAATCATACCGGATGATATCTAATCGTCATGAATGATAGAATAGCCTTTTTAACCAATCGGCCTGTATGCAATAATTGCACCGAATCAGCTTGGACGATCCTGCGATCGTCCTGGACGATCAGTCCGATTCTTTAAATTAAAGCCAAAATTCAGTTGTTTCCTTCACACCTCACTTTTCCTTTGTTTCCTTATTCCTGTTCCTTTCTTTTTTCTGCTAATGGCTGGCAAAAAGCATTCTCGTCACACATCTTCTTGAGGGCCATGTTGGACCCTCGATTTTGGGAGGCAGACGATCAGGCTGCCTACCACAGATACTAAGATTGCAGCATTACTCTCTCCAGATCAATCAATCCAAACCACCTCTTCTATCTGGTACTCGACCTTTTTACTCTTACCTCTTTATGTTTTATTCTCACTCTCGCAGTCCCTTTTAGTTCAAAACTTCTCTTTGAATTTTATGCCAACCTCCAAATAAATTCTGCCTACACTGCTCTCACCTCGTAAGTGAATCGACGCCTGGTCGAGATCCATACCAGGATTGTGCAGAATTGCTACAGCTTTCCACCACTAGGGATAAGTTGCATACCCTGGTTTCTTATCCTGATTTTAGCTAGCTAGGCTACGACCAATCACTTTCTTTGTAACACTAATACCCCCATTCATGTTGGAGAGACTAGCTCTTTACTTAAGGATGCTAGGACGATCTAGCACATCCTTCGCACCTCTGTGATTCCCAAAGTCGGCAACCAAATCCATATCACTCCCCTTCTTTCACTCACCACTTTTTACGTCATGGCCAATCGTAAATTCAGTGCAACTGGCCTGATCTTTTGCTACATCAAACATTTGACTACAATTCGAGATCCATGTCATAGAAGGAAGCCCAATCTTGCTCTAGGACATATCATTGCATATGTTCTAGAATCTAAATACAACATTTAATATCCTGCTCCTCCTGACCTTTAGCCACCCTTCTACTCAAACAGTTCCTTCAACGTCCTTCACAGTACTCATCTCCACCCAGAAGATGAGGAAGCTTAGGGGGCCGAGGAGGAGAAGGCTCCCACTCCTCATCTTTCACCTATTCCTCTCCACCAGTACTCTCAGTTGGATTAGTTGGTGGAGATATTTGATCAGTGGAAGATCCGCTTTGAGGCCTACATTGCTACACATAAGCAGCAACATACC
Organism: Dendrobium catenatum; assembly: GCF_001605985.2. Taxonomy (NCBI): domain Eukaryota; kingdom Viridiplantae; phylum Streptophyta; class Magnoliopsida; order Asparagales; family Orchidaceae; genus Dendrobium; species Dendrobium catenatum. The sequence goes on along the minus strand of NW_021320070.1, from coordinate 1,063,259 downwards.
AAGGACATCATTTGAATGCAGCACTAGAACGACCAGGACATGGTCTGGTTTGGATCTCAGTTTGCCTTATTGACCAGTTACATTCAGCCTCCACCACCACCACCTCCTCCTTCTGATGATCGAGATCCCTCATTTTACTAGTTGTTTATTATGCTATTTTTTTTGTAGTTTATTTTTCTTATGGTCGTTTTAGTTTCTATTCTGTTTTTTAATTTCCTCCTCCTTTTTTTGATGTCAAAAGGGGAGTAGTCTGTTGTATCTTGTACATTTGATTCTGGAATTTAGTTAACTGCTTTTCGTTATACACTTTTCATTAGACTGTCATAACTACTTAAATTTTTCTGGTTGTGTTTGCCATCATTGAAAAGGGGGAAATTGTTGCAAATCGAGGTTTATGGATTAGAATTTTGATGATAGCAAACATTCATAATTGTCTGCAACTGTCTTGCCTACTAACTTTTCAGGCCCACAAGATCGAGTGCAACTCAAGCCAGCTTAGGATTGGGTAGATTTAGTTTGAGTCAATTTGTAATTTATCCTTTCTTGAGTCCATTGGAAAAGTGGTTCCTAATGTTAAATAACCTTGCACACACACACTTGAGGGTTTTTTTGTTGTTTTCTGTTTTGAGTACATCATCCTGGAAGATGTTCATATCAGCCAGGATGATCCGACCAAAAATAGAAACCCTAATTAGGGCATCCTGGTTAAGGAAGCCTTCATTAAGTAAATCATCCTGGAGGATCCTTATATCATCCCGAATGATGGGCTCAAATTAGAAAGAATCAGCCATCAGATCTATTTAGGTAAGATTTATTTTTGGACATCGGCCAGGCCGATCCATTACATCGGCCTGGACGATTTAACACAATTATGCCTAAATTAATCTAGTAATTAAGGAAAGTAATTAAGGCTTGATAGATACAATCACATCATCCTGGATGATCTTAGGATCATCTGGGATGATCAATTCAAAAATCCTTGGTTGCTCTTAGATGATCAACATCGGCCAGCTCTATTCAGAGTGATATTCTGGACAATTATCCTCGATTTTTAACTAATCATTCAGAATGATCGTGAGACCATCCCTTACGATCAAGCTAATTTTGGATCATCCAAACCTCCTTTCCGAGCAATTGTCTCACTGATAATCTATATTTGAACTAATCGTACAGGACAATATGCTATCGGCCTGGACAATGTGAACAAATTTCATCTGTTCATCCCAGATCATCCTGGCTTATTAGGTTAAATTTCATTGATCGTACAGGATGATATTTATCGTACAAGATGATATTTATATCATCCTGGATGCTAAAGTCAGCAAGTTTCAATTAATGAGCTATTCCGAAGCTCTTCTATTTAAGAGCTCTTATTCTTCACCTTGTAAGAACTTTAGCTGTTGTCTTGACCTGAGAGAGCCAAGAGGAGAGGGAGAGAGAGGGAGGGAGAGGGAGGAACTTGTGTGGGGGAGTTTGTGAGAGGGATTCACAAAGGTTGCTCAAAGCAAGGTTCCAAGGTGTCTTCTCAAGTCTTCATCCTTCATCCTTGGGGGTTCAAGGGAGGTCTTCTTCAGCAATTGGTTGAGGTTCTCTACCTGCTTTAGGAGGAAGCAAAAGGAGTTGGGTTCTCTGCCTCGCCGGGTTTGGCGGAAAAGATTTTTTGTGAGGGCTTCTTCGCCTTGCTATGGGAGCAAAAGGAGAGTCACTTTTGTAATGCAGTACCAGGAGAGTGCCTCTGGGGAGTGGAAGTAGGTCGAGTTGACCGAGCCACTATAAATTCTATGTTTTCTTTTCTTACTACATTTCACGTTTATTTTTCTGCACGTTATGTTTTCTTTGTGGGGATATTGGTTTGGTGTTAAGTTTTGTGCTTTACTTATGAAAATTTTTAAAATATCAATTCACCCTCCCCCCGCCCCCCACCTCTTGGTTATCCTCGCGCTAATTCTTAAGTGCTTACCATCCCTAACGAACTTTCAATATTTTCTTCTCAAAATTAAAATTAAAATTTTTGGGTCACATAAAAATTCTAAAATCTTAAGAAGTTAGCTCAAGAACATTGAGAGTCTGTATATATGCATATTAATATCTTCTCCTCTATTTTATGCACCACTCTGCCTGTTGGTTCTGGCAAACTACCTGACCTATTAGGGTGCAAATATTTTAAAAGGTTATTGCATAATTTCTCAAATAAAAAATATTTCAAGCCTTTTAAAAAATTACTTCATAAACATTTCATGTATTCGAGTCAATTATCACGTATTACATTAGAAACTGATTAAACTCTCAAAATTTTAATTACATTTTACTTTCAAGCATCTAATCACCCTAAATAAGTCAAGGGGTCACTTAGGATGCTATAGATGTCAGCCACATTTCCTCAAACTTTATTAATTAAGGTCTCTACCACTCTTTAATTAAAGACCTTATTTTTGGTTATAAAGAGCATAGTTGGTTAGTTGGCTCCCTATTCCAGCCTAGGATAAGTCTAGATTTTGCACTAAATTACTTAGGTTTAAGCTGCTAACCATTCATTCAAGTTTAAATCCTACACACTATTTTTTATTTTGTCAGGAAAGTATCAAAATCATTCTTCTCATAATTTTAATTTGGTCAACTGAATGTTAGACCACCTAAATCTTTTTGTCTTAACATTTTAATAAGGTCAGGTAGTGATTGAATCTTTTCAAAATATCTTTATTTATAATTTTGATATGGCCAACTAAACATTGAGTTATCCTTCTTTACTATTTTGATATGGTCAAGTAGTGATAGGATACCCTTTATAAATCCAATTGAATATGGCTTATTTTTAATATATATACTATTTGACTTCTGTTTCAACTTAAATATATATATTATAGATAAATTTTCATTAGATATTCATTTTTATTAATTTTTTTATTTAATATGATTTCCTATTAGGAATTTTTAGTTAAATTTCTTTAGATTCAATTGATTTCTTCATTCAATACCGTCACGTGTGATTTACCTTTTAATTTCATCACACCTATTGGGGGTCTATTTATTGACCACATTTTTATCGAAGGTCAAAACACTTAATCAGAGATCCTTACATGGATTTCAATGCCTAACTCCACTTCAAAGATTTAATTTATTTTCCCATTGTGCTCTAGCATGGTGATTCAATCATTGAACTCAAAATTAGTCATTTTAAAACTTTTCTTAATAGTAATTTGATCAACCACTCAATAACTGAAAATCACCCAATGCATGTTATTTATATGTGTATTTTGAAATCCTAAACTCTTAAATACACCTTAATCCTTGATACCAAATAAAATCCAAATCCAAATCCATCTTAAAACTCTAAACCTTAAAATCAAGAGTTTAAACTTGAAGCCAAATGCCTTTAGACATTACAATTTTAGGAAATTTTTTTATTTATTCTAAACCATGGGTAAATTCTTTATAATGGTGTTTAATCTTTTACATATTGATTAAGAATATCTCTAGAGTCTTCCTCTATGCCCTTCTAAACTGTAAAACCCAAAGCATGTTTGAAGCAAACAAAACCTTCAAATATTTATAGTTTACGCCATTGGATATGGCATCTTTTTGTAAATCATCTAGAAAGCTTTGAAAATTCATTGAAATATTACATAATCATCATTATATTGATTTAAACTCTTTTGAATATTTTGTTGACCATGGTTGACTTAGTCTTTCCTAGTTTGACATATGGACCTCCTTTATACAAAAACCCTTTAGATGCCTAATAGTAATAAATCAATAAATCAAAAATATGGATTGCAATTCTAGGTATTGAATAATCATTCACAATCATTCATAGATTATATTCAACCCTTCAATGGGATATGTTGACCACCATTATTTATGATGGCCTTTAAGGGACCCCTTGATACCTAAATTCTATGTTATACATAGAAGTCTACCTATACGTCACCAAAAAATCTAAATGTTTTCAATCCATAAACCATACATGACTAAACCCAATTGAACTCCTTGTGAGCTATTATTGACCTTGGATTACCAAGAAGCCACTAAACCCTAAAATCATAAAAATGAACCTTTGAATAAACTCTTCATGTCTCAATAAATACAAGATCCAAGACCACTTCTAAAAAATTCAAATACCTTTAGGAGTACATTGGATCTAAACCCAGTCCTTATTTAAGCTTTGTTGACCAAGTTAACCTAGGTTTTACAAATCAACCCTTAAGCAACTAAACATGCATTTTGTATAATGGCCTATTCAATGACCTAAAACCTCTTCCAATAAGTTAACTTAACTTGAAAAAATCTTCCATTAAGCCATTAAAAATGGAATGACTGTCCACCATTTGGAAGTGGCTATGTTTTACAATCGTTCATTAAAATATTCAATGCTAATTTCAACAAATTGCATTCTTCTTTCAATCCTAATATTCTGATAATCATTGCCAACCAACTGTAAGTGGCCATGTTAAAATGTAACAAAGTCATCTACTGACTTTATAATTTTTAAACAAAATCTATTGTGATATATGAATCTTAGAAAATTCATAACTCCACTTACACTTGAACAAATCAAGCATGCTCGGGCTCTATGTATATTTCTTGAGAAGTACTTTAAGAACCACATTATTATAACATCTAATTTTTAACATAATAAAATTAATTTCATCAAGAAATACAATTTACTATGGGCTCAAAATTAAATGAAGTATTCTATAGGATGGCTTTGATATGTCTAAAAATTTCTATGGTCATTTGAATCCTCAAGAGCTTCAATTGACCATTCCAATCTCTGTGGTCAATATTTGACCTAAAAATTTAAATTTCTCAAAACACAAATCCATAAGGCAATATAGATTGATTGTTTGTTGTTTTCTAAAGTATAGTATAATGGTTAGTATGCCTTTGATTTCAACCCAATTCATCTTCTCTATAGCCTAAAATAGAATGTATAAGTGTATATATATATTTACTTTTGTGATTGATTTCAAACCCTAAAAAGACTTTGAAGACTTTAAAATTTTGAGTATGAATATTATGTTTTAATTATACTATGTAAGGTGTCAAATTTCTTTAGTATAAACTTTATGTTTTTATTAACCTATAGTTTAAATTTCAATCAATTTGGAGTTCATTTATTCTATCTACTAAAGAACCCTAATTCACATTGCATAATTAACCATGGATCTTAAAAAAGAAATAAATCCATAGAAACAATCAACCGTTGCGGTATGGTGTTCTCTTGCGACTCCTAGGCAATTTAGGTATTCTGTTCGTGAGCTCGGTTTTCATTCTCCTGGCATGCCCTTTTGAAGGTTTTTTCTTTATTTTTTCTCCATGATTCTTCCTCATTTCCTTTGCGGCTTTCTTTTGAGGTTTTCTTGTGTGGTTTTGGCTTTTGGAGATGACGACTTAACCCATCAGCCTCTTCATTTCTTGATGGTCGTTCTAGGGAGGTATTAGCTAGATCTACTTCTTCTATACCTAAACTTCATTTTGTTCAAACCTTGTTCATGGTTTAGTTAGATTTGATGTTTGATAACGTTGTGGTTTCTTAGTTGGCTGCTCCTTTTGCCTTACCATTGGTTGGAAAATTTCTTCTTCATCATCCGAATCTTTGTGTCATTTGAAATTTTTTTGTTAACTTGAATCTTTCGGGATCCTTTCAAGTTAGCTTGCTAGATTAGTGGCATATTATGATTTAACTTATGAATGACCTTGATTATAGCCATATTTTCTCAAGGAGATCATACTATATTCAAGCTTGTCAGATGTGTCTCCTCAAATGGATGCCAAACTTTGATGTTATGGAGGAATCACCTATTGCTTCTGTGTGGTTTTCTTTTCCAAACTTGAGGCTTTAGTTTCTTAATTCGCAAATTTTATTTGGACTTGTTTCTATTTTTGGTAGACCATTACAATGGATCAAGCGAATGCATCTATTTCTGATCTGTCGGTGGCTCGTTTTCTTGTTGAACTAGATATTTCTAAGAAACACTCTAATGAAATATGGATAAGGCCAGCGTTGAATGGTTATTTCCAAAAAGTTGAATTAAAAAACCTACCTATTTTTCACTCTCATTGTAAAATGTATGGTCATGGTAATAATGAATGTTTCAGGTTACACCCTCATCTTCATAAGGAAAAAGTTTCTCTCAAACAACTGTAAGGAAATAGGATCATTTCAACTGAGCTTGAGAATGAATATCTGATTTGTGCTGAGGATGAAGGAAATATCCCCGATATTGCATGATGAACTGATACAAGCATCCAATGTGCATTCTGAACCGTCCCCTGTCATTGTGGATGTCCCTCTTTCTTCTTAGGAAAATAACATTAGCAATATTTCCAACTTAGTTTATGAGTGTGAAAATTTGGATGAACAAATGCTAACCATTACTACTACTCAAAATAATGTTATTTTAGAATCTATTAGTCCATGTGTCATGAACAATAAAATGTTGGATATGGATTGCATGTTGATTACCAATAATTGCACTAATACTAGTTCTTTTCAATCTGTTGTGAATGATTAAGAAACTATTTCTGGTACTGATATAATAAGTACGGAGAATGAAGGGATTGGCAATAACTTGAAGGAAGATGAATTGGCTCTGGTTGTGGAAGAAAATGTGGAACTTGGTCTGAATAGCAATGAAAGTGTAAAGGATGGAGATCTTTTGGAAGGTGAATTACCTCAAAAGGTAAGGTAGGATGGGTTGCAAAATGATAGTAAGCTTCCCTCTAACTCTCATTATCATAATGATGCTTTTACTAATATGGAGGATAAGGCCTTCTCTGCTAAATGTTTTGCCAAAGATGATAATGAAACTAACTACATTAAATTTCAAAATAGGAGAGGTAGGAAAAGCAAGAATTTTAATTTACAATCTTTTAGGTATACCCCATTGCAAACTAGTCGTTATATCTATTTTTTTATGTTCTATTATGTTATTTGGAATGTTAGGGGCATTGGGTGCCCTTCCTCTTGATTGAGGGTTAAGAACTTACACCTTATTGTGATGTTTCTATCCTTATTTTACTTGAACTTCTTATTAATGTTTCTAAATTGCTTGGCACTGCTAAATATTTAAGCTTTAAGCATGTTATTTCAAATTCTACAAATAAAAATTGGCTTTTTTGTAAAGATCTTGTTCGAATTGATATTAATGGTGATTTTACTCAAGTTATGCATTGTAATATTGAAGTTTTGAATATGAATTGAGGTGCCCCTTTTATCTATGCTGCCTTTTCAAAGTCTCTAAAATTTACCCTAGCTTATGGGTGGTGATTTTAAGACTATTTCTAATCCTTCTGAGTGTATTGGGGATTCCAATCTTATATATCATTCTATGGATGATTTTAATAATATGATTATGGATTGCAATTCAATTAATATTGGCTTCTCTGGTAACAAATTTACTTAGACCATGGTCATTTATGGAAATAGCTGGATCATGTTTTACTTAATGATAGCTGGCTTAAATCTTTTAAATCTATTTCTGTTGAGCATTTAAAAGAATGCTTTATGATCATTCTCCTTTATTAATTAGTCTTAAGACTAGACATGTGAATTCCTTCCCTAAGTTTAGATTTCAAAATATGTGGTTACTTTATGAATCTTTTCTAAATGTGGTTTATGAAAATTTGTATTCCCCTTTGCATCCTAATCATTCTATCCTTGTTATGAAAAGACTTTGGAATAAATTGATAAGATTGAAACAAATCCACAATTGGTGGAATCACAATATTTTTAAAACATCTTTATTAAAATCATAAGTGTGGAAGATAGAGTTAACAATGTTGAAGTTAATTATCAAATATCTCCTTCTGATGATATTTTTTTTTTACTTAGAGAGGCTAAGGAGCGCCTCTTTAAACTATAAGCTCAAGAGGATGATTTTTACAAATAAAAGAGACTGCAAAGCATCTTGTGAAAGGTGATAACAACACTAAGTATTTTCATGCTTTGCTTGAGAGGAAGCATGCTAAGAAGTCCATTAACAAAATCAAACGTAAGGATGGATCTGTTATTGAGAACGTTGAGGAGATTGCTATGTTAGTTGTGCAGCACTTTCAAAAATGGCTTAATAAGGATTTTACCCCTAAGCTTATTTAGAACCCTTCTATTATTCCCAATATCATCTCTCATGAGGATAACGATTTTCTTTCTAAACTTGCCTTGTTTGATGAATTAAAAGATATTATTTATGGTATGAATGGTTATTCTGTGGTTGGGCCGGATGGGATTACTAATAAATTTTTTTAGAAAGCTTGGCATATTATTAGTGATGATATTTACTGTGCTATTATGGAGCTTTTTGTTGGGCATGCTATACCTAAATTCGTTACTTCTACTTCTAGTTTTTGATTCCCAAGAGTACTAATGTTAGTAACTGGAATGATTTTAGACCTATTAGTCTTTGCACTTTTTTTAGTAAGTTGATCTCTAAAATTATTATGAATTGTTTGACTATTATTCTTTCTAAAATTATATCTCCCTTTTAAATGGGAGTTTTTAAAGGTCGAGCTATCGCTGATAATATCCTATTGCCTCATGAATTTTGCCTTTATTTGGATGTTAGGATGAGGGAGATTATTGGTTCCAGACACCAAACATGTCCAGAGACTAATAAAAAAGCATCACATCACTGGGCGCTCGGTACTGCACTTGGTACTGATCGCGGTACCACTCGGTACACTCAGTACGCTGTTCGGATAGAATAATTTTTCCAGAGCGAGAGGTTTCAATATGATCTTGAACCTTGATATTTTTAAGGCCAATGATAATATTAATTGGAAGTTTCCCTACAATATTAAGTAACTTTGGTTTTAATTCAGTTTTTATCAATCTTATCAGAAATTGTATTAAATGTTCTTACTTTTCTATTATTATTAATGGCAAAAGCTTTGCTTTTTTTAGATCCTCTCATGGTTTAATATAAGGGGATCCTCAGTCTCCGGCCCTTTTCATTATCGTGGATGATTATCTTTCTATAGACCTTGCCAACCTCTTTGAGAACTACTTTAGCCTCTATTTTAGGACCTTGGGGTGTTTTCCTATCTCTCTTTTATATTTTGTTGATGATTTTATCATTTTTATGAATGCTTCTCTTAATAGGATTAATAGACTTTTGGACTTCTTTCAAAACATTGAAAATGTTAGTGGGCTTTCTTTGAACAATCAAAAATGTTTTTTCATTGCTTCCAATAAGGTGGTTTATGCTCGTATTATGGCTATCAAAGGCCTGAATGGTTTTATCCAAGGCCACTTACCTATTAAGTATCTTGGGATCCCTCTTTTTAAAGGTAGAAATAAGTCTTTTTTGTTTGATGATTTAATTACTTCGGTGTATAATAAGCTTTTATCTTTGGATTCTATTTTTTTTTTTTAGTATTTTATTGGTAGGATTACTCTCATTAGAAGTGTTCTTTATTCTCCCCTTCTTTACTCCTTTCAAACTCTTTTGTCCACTAAGATAGTGTGTAATAGAATTGAAAAAATTTTGAATAATTATTTTTGGAAAGGGGTTAATAGAAACACTAATAATACTTAGTCCTCATAGGGTGTAAGTGTATGTTTGATTTGGCCTATTCTTTTTTCCTTGAAGTTATGATATACCTTTCATGCTAAAGTGAGCCTTTGGGCTAAGTTCATGAATTCCAAGTATTTTGTGGGGAAGCATCCTACTATTTGTTCTTTTAATATAGGTGATTCTAAAGTTTGGCAAAGGCTTTTCAAGGTTAAATGGGTTGTTGAGCCTCACTTATCTTTGGGGCTTAGTGGTGGCAACATCTTTATTTAGCAAGATCATCGGTTGGGTAATTATTTCATTGAATCCATCATGAATACCTCTTCCACTATTGCAGTTAAGGTAAATTTTTTCATTAATGATAATTGTTGGGATTATGATAAACTTGTTAATGTGATCCCTGATTCTATTATTCAACAAATCCTGAACCTTCCTTTGATATTGGACTCGGAGGATCTTTTATTATGTAATTTGTCTAAAGATTGGAATTTTAAATTAAAAGATGTTTGGCATTTGTTTAGAACGAATAAGGTCATAACTAATATTTTTTCCATGATTTGGCATAAAAGTGTTTCGTCTAATGTTTCTATCTTTATTTGGAGAATTTTACATATATTCATTCCTACTGATGACAACTTGATTAAAAGAGGTTTTATCTTATCGTCCAAATGTCAATGATGTTATCATGTTGAAAATATGCATCATATTTTTCTTTCAGGTCCTTTAGCTGTTAAAATCTAAAGTTACATGAATGATATTTTTAAATTAAAATATTTTAATGCTAATTGTTCTATTAATGTTTTGCTTAATTCTTAGTTTGTTAATTCTAAATGTCATATTAGAAACCTTATTCCTTCTCCTAATTTTTGGTACTTATGGATGGAGAGTAACAACACCCATTTTAATGGCATTAGAATGAACTATCATAAGATTATTAAAAATGGTAAAGACAAAGTTTTGAGTCTTTATTCTATAAATCTACTTTCTACCAAGAGCTTCAAAAACTACTACTTTGTTGCTGCTGATTTAGGCATCAAGTTGGTTGAGGTTGATCCTATCTCTGAACCTCGATATGTGTACTGGGTTAAACCATTTTCAAACTATTATAAACTGAATGTTGTTGGTTTTGATAATGGCACCATCCAGGGATGTGGTGGGATCATCAGAGACTATCACGGCAATATTACTATGGCTTTTTTGGACCCTTTATAGAATGGTAGTTTGTATTTTGTTATGTTTAATGCTATCCTTATGGGATGAGAATTTGTGTGTCTCTTGATATTCCTAACATTAGGATTGAGGTTGATTATATTCATAGTATTCATTGCATTAATAATGCTGAGGATTTGGTTTGCAATCCTATAGATTTTATTTGGTTAGGGATATTAAACAATTGATGATATTTGTTAATGTTTCCTTCTCTCAAGTTTTTATGATGGGTAATACCTATACTAATTGGCTGGCCAATTTTGGGAGTGAGCCTGATTGATTCATTAATTTTACAGTTGCTAATATACCTATTCCTTTAAAAGGGATCTTAAGATTATATAAAATTAGTATGCCTTATGTTTGGTGGTAATTTGGTGTTTTTTTTTTGTTTTTGTGGGGTTTCCCTTCTTGTTATGGTGCTTCTTGTTCATTCTTACTGGTAGTGCTGCTCCGTTGGTTCCTTTTTGGTGGTTCTAGATTTTTTTGGGGGCCTCAGTTTTGGTTTTCTTTTGGAGCCTTTCTTTGGTGGTTTGCTAATTTCCTACTTATGTTAATGGTTGTGCTTCATTTTTACGTCTTTATTTTTCTAGTGAATGTGAATTATTGCTGGTATTCTGATATAGTTTTATACTTTGTAGTTGAGTATTTTGGGCTTTTGGGCTTGAGCTGTGATTGCACTTGTTTTATTATTGATGGTATTCCTAGTTGTTTCTCTCCTACCTCCTGCTGCTATTATTGGACCTATTTGGCTGGATTTTATGGAGGTGGGTATTAATGGGAGTAATGGTGGGGAATGGTGCTATATTGTTGTTGTTATGGATTTTTTCTGGTATGGGGTTGCTGGATGGTTTTAAATGATCTACTAGGATGCCTGGGGCATCTCCTCTTCTCGGTGTATCTAGGTTTTGGTTATTAGCTTTGGGGTCATTTTTAGCCCCCATTTTTAGTTGGGCTGTTGGTGTACTCCTTGGGGCCTTGTGTGGTTAGTTATTAAGGCCCTCGAATTTTCTTTTGTGCTGTTATGCTTTTCTATCCAGAATTGTCTCTATCTGAGTGTGGGTGGTTGCCTTCTCTTTGAGCTCATCTTGTTGCATTTTGGAGCTAATTGTTAGGGGCTGGATGCTATGGTTGGGTGGTAGGATGGAGTGGCATTGGGATTGCCCATGTGATAAATGTTGGTTTCTTACTATCCTGAGCTCATTCAGCCTGTACCCTCATTTGGCTTTTAATTGTGGTTTGGGTTTGTTTTTATTAATAGCCTTAATGGTTTTTCCTACTCCTTTATGTTATTATTTTTATATTTTGTGTTGCAGTTATACCTTGGATCATTGCTATGGCATTGATTTACATGGATGTTGACATTTTGCTAATCTGTGGGAGAGTTTTTGCTCGTGAGCTTCATATAAGTAATATCCTTTGTTATTATTCTACCCTTAAGTTAATTAATATCCATCAATATTACTTTGTTTCTTTGTACTTTAGTTTTTTGTTTTGCAACCCTTTTCATCCTCAGGAGCTTACTTTTATGGCTGTGATCAAGACTTTTTTTAGAAAGATTGTGCTACATGTTTCTATCAGTATCTTCTTTTTTATGCTTTTCTTTAGTATCATTAGTTTGTTACTAGGTATTCTTATATTTGGGCTTAGTTGGGACTATCATCTCATAGGTTTTCTTTTGCTTTATTTTGTAGCACTTTTGAGCATTAAGGAGTTGAGGGTCCCCCTTAAGGATTTTGTAATCATTCTATTATTTAATGAGTAGGACCCTCTATGGGTTTTAACTTAAAAAAATTGGATCTTAAAAAAAAAAAATCCAATTCTGTCTCTGGCAATTCCAAGTGCGATTCCAATTTTCTCTATTAATCTTCGTGTTTTCTACTGTAGTTCCTGGATCTTGTATTTGCTTTCCATTTTCTGGTCTCGATTCATTTCTTTTTTCAGGTTGGTTTGACTTGGGTCATTCTCTTCTCCTGATGGAGGTGGGGCCATCCTCTATGATACATGATGCTTAGGGTGTTCCACATTCAGCCTCGATTGCTTCCTCGAAAGGTTTTATGAATAATGGTGATTCATGTTTTAGGTCTCTCTTTTTATGATGTTTTGGCAAGATCATCCTCTTCGAAAGTACCAATTTTTTTATTTTACTAAATCGATGGTAAAAGGTTTTCTTGTGATTTTAATGTCCAATGATGATATTCTTAAACATGCTAGTCCTTTTTTGTTTATACTTTTGGGTAAGTTTTTGGTTTGTCGACCAAACCTTAATGTGATCTAAAACTTTTTTGGCAAGTTGAAATTATCTGGTAATTTTGCTATCGGTTTGCTTGTTGCTAGACAAGTTTCTATTCAGTTATCTAATGATCTTAATTATAGTAGGGTTTTTACTAGGAGAGCTTATTACATTCTCAATTGCTAGATGAAATTACTTAAATAAACTCCATTTTTTTATGTCAAAGAAGAATAGCCCGTTGTTCCTACTTGGATTTCGTTTCCTAATTTATGTTTTCATTTCTTTAATTCTCATGTTCTACATGCTTTGGGGTCCATCTTTGCTAGACCGGCTCAAATGGACCAAGCCACCACCTCTCATTTGAGGCCTTCGGTGGCTAGGATTCTAGTGGAGCTTGATATCACTAATAAGCATCCTAAAGATGTATGGCCTGAATATGAAAATGATGGATATTTACATAAAGTTGACTTTGAAAAGGTTCTAGATTTTTGTTTGCAATGTAAATTCCATGGGCATTTGATTAATGATTACTTTGTTGCTCACCCACAACTTAGAAAGAACAATAAGACCTCCATATCTATGGTTGAACCAAACAATAGTGAACTGGTTGTGTATGCAGGTCTGTTTCTTCCTAAGGATAATGAACAAGCCATACTTTTAGAAGATTCAAAAGCTTATGGAGATGACATAATGACCGATCTATTAGATATTTCCATAAGGAGTGAAGGTTTGTTGGATAAGACTTGTAAAGACGGTGAAAATAATATGAACATTTATAATGTTGAAGAATATATTATAGTGGATGTGGATGAGAGTGTTGTAGGGGAAAAAGTTATTGATGGTCTACATACTAATGATTTGGTGGTTAACCAAGGAATGGATGAGAAAAAATGGGTTTCTCTTTATCATGACATTGACATTAATGAATGTGATGTTAATCAAGTCACTGATGATAAAGGTGAAAGTCATTGCGAGCTCAATAGTAGAAAAATTCAGTTGAATTATGAGGACAAGATGAGGAAATGGAGGAAGGGGAGGTTGGGTCTCTTGAAATTTCCACTCCTAAGGAAGGTATTAAGGATTGTACTTCCAACTCTATGTCATCTCCTAATGGGAAGGTTAATATTGTTGAGGATGGTGATACTTCTTATTCCAAAAAGAAGGGAAAGAATAAAAAAGGCAATCAGAGCATTACCCCAAGGGTCACTAGAGCTTATAATCAATCTATTAATAGTTAAAGCTCTTGTGTGAAATATAAGGGGTGTGGGTGGTTCTCTATCTAAGAATAAAGTTTAGAATCTTTATTGGATTTATGATATTCACCTTCATGTTATAATTAAGCCTTTTATTACTACTAATAATTTGGACTTTGTTTGTATTAAATTGGGGTTTAATTTTTCTTTTGGAAATTGCACTAATAAAATTTGGATTTTATGGAATCATTTTATTACTTTAGATGTTATTATGGATTTTCCTCAATTGATTCATACAAACATTTCTTTCAATCAAGTTCATTGCTATGCTTCTTTTTTTTATGGCTCTTGTTCTAGATTAGGGACAAATGTTCTTTGGGATCAACTTTTGGATTTTTTCTCATCTGTCAATGCCCCTTAGTTTGTTGGAGGGTATTTTAACTGTATTACTAATGTTGCTTAAAGGGTTGGAGGTAAGCCTCCTAATTTTCATGCTATATAGGATTTCAATGAGGTGATTATGAATAGTAATCTGCAAGACATTAGTTTCTCTGGGAAAAATTTTACTCGAACTAAGGGTACTCTGTGGAAAAGATTAGATCACATCCTTTTTAATAACTATTAGATTTCTTGTTTTCCTAATATTGAGATTGAGCATTTAACCCGTACTTTATCTGATCATTCCCCTTTATTATTAAGCATTAATAGGACTAGTAGTAATACTTTTTAACCATTTAAGTTCCAAAATATGTGGCTTCTTTATGATCATTTATTACATATTGTGCAAAGCAATTAGGATGCTCCTCTTACCCTTATGGAAATGTTTATGGTATAACCAGACTTTGGTTTAAACTTAAAAGGCTTAAGCAAAAACATACGTGGTGGAATAAATACAGTTTTAAGAACATATTTTCTAGTATCTTGCATGCTGAAAAAGATGTGGATAATGCTGATATGGCTTACATGCAAAATTCCTCTTTTGAAAATTTATTTGTTCTTAATGAAGCCAAGACTACCTTTTTTGATGCTTCAAGAAAAAGAAGAAGCATATTGAAGACAAAAGGCTTCCTCTAAATTCCTTATGGAGGGAAACCACAATACTACTTATTTTCATAACATTGATAATCATAATAAAGTTAGTAGACATATTCAGAAGATCACTTCCTTTGATGGTAATGTTATTGATAATTCCTATTTGATTTATGCCTCGGGTACTGAAAATTTTAATAAAATGTTCAACTCTAATTTTATCCCAGATCTTAATACTGATTTTTTTTAATCCTTCTCTTATCTCTGAGGATGATAATTTGATGTTGAATAACATTTCTACTAAAGAGGAAATTTGGCGATCTGAAAGATATGAATTCTAATTCTTTTTATGGCCTTGACAGTTTCACCAATAAATTTTTTCAAAAATAATGGGATATCATTTAGAAGGATCTTGTTAATACAGTGGTGGATTTTATTAGGGGTAATCCTATTCCTAAATTTTATACTACTACTTCTATAGCATTAATTCTCAAATCTAATAACATTAGTCTTAGAATGATTTCCATCCTATTAGTTTATGTGCATTTTTCAACAAACTTATTGCTAAAATTATTATGGGGAGGCTTGCTTTAATTCTTCCAAATATTATTTCCTTAGAACAAACTGGTTTTGTGAAAGGTATATCTATATTTGACAACATTTTACTCGCTCAAGAATTAGTGTATGGATTGCATGCTTAGGTTGCTGGTGGTAATATAATTTTCAAAGTTGATATCACTAAAGCTTATGATACATAAATTAAGAATTTCTTTATACCATTTTAAAGATGATTGGATTTAATTTGCAATTAATTAACCTTATTAAAATTGGTATTAAGTTTTATTATTTCTCTATTATTATTAATGGCAAGTCCCATGGATTTTTCAAATCTTCTCATGGCTTAAGAAAAGGAGATCCTCTATCTCCTAGTCTCTTTATTATTGTTGTGGAATTCTTATCTCGTGGTATTAACAATCTTTTTAGGATTCACCCCACTTTGCATTATAGAATGAGTGGTGGTTGTCCCATTACCCATTAAGCTTTGCGGTTGATTTAATTATTTTCTTTAATGGCTCTATTAAAATGTTGTATTTTATCTTCAAGTTTCTTAACTCTTATTTAGCATGCTAGCGGTTTAATTTTTAACTCCTCTAAGAGTTATTTTATTCTAGCTAATTTTATTTCTCCTACTCATATTAATAGTGTTAAAAGAATATTTGGTTTGAAAAAGAGGCTTCTTCCATTTAAATATTTGGGTACGCCTCTCTATAAGGGTAAGAAACGTTCATATTTATTTGATGATATTTTCTCTACTATCCATTAGAAACTTTCTTCTTGGGCTTTCAATTTTCTCTCATATGTTGGTAGGCTTGTTCTTATTAAACATGTTTTGTGCTCTATTCCTATTTATTTACTTCATGTCTAACTTTAAATGTTTGTAGTAGAATGGGGACTTTATTTAATAAATTTCTCTAGCATTCTAAAGATGGTAATCGCTCTATTATTTGGGGCTCTTGGAGAAATTTCTTGAGGGCTATGGATGGGGAAAATTAGGTTTCAAAACATTCACTAATATGATCAGGACCTATAATCATAAACTATGGTTTTCTTTTAGAGCTAAAAAGAGTTTATGGGCCAAGTTTATGGTTTCTAAGTATTGTGCTGGGAAGCGCCATCTGAATTGTGGTTTTAAAATTGGTGACTCCTTCAACTGAAAAAGAACATGCAACATTAAGTGGGAAGCTGAAGAATTTATTCAATGGGGTTTGGGAGTTGGGAAAATTTTCTTTTGGCAAGATAAATGTTTGGGTAATTTTCTATTGATAATCTTTTATATACTCACTCTATCGCTGCTTGTAAAGGTAAATATTTCTTTGGTAATGAGGGCTAGAATATTGATTTACTTTCCAATTTGGTGTTTGACTTTATTATCAGTTAATTCTCAAGGTTTCGATTCATTCAGAGATTGAGGATTGCATTTTGTTTAACAATTCTAATGATGGTAAATTTGAAACTAAACAATATTAAAATTCTATTAGGCAAAGTCTTTCATAAAATCCTCTTTATTTATTTTTTTTGGCATGCTAGCATTACTCCCTCTTACTCTTTTCTAGTTCACAGAATTTTTCATAAATATTTGCCTTTGGATTTTTTCCTTTTCAAGAAAGGTTTTTATATTGTCTCCAAATGTCAATATGCTTATTACATTGAGAATATGAATCATGTGTTTATTATGGGCCCTATTACGATGAAAGTTTGGGTTCATTTTGACAATATGTTTAATATGTTTTCTACTACTCGGTTTAAGTCTATTAGTGATCTTCTTAAAGAGTGGTTTACTCCTACAAAATGTCATATTAAGAATATTCTCCCTGTCATTATTTGTTGGTTTTTATGGAATAGTAGGAATGATTTGAAACATGAGAATATTAAAATAGATGTTTTAAATGTCATAAAGTGAAGAATAAAATTTATCAACTTTTTGTTGCTAAGATTTTAAGGGCTGACTCTTTTAAAGAGTTTCTTCATTTACCTCTGAGTTTCATTTGGTTTTTAGTTCATATACTACTAGTTGCAATAGGATTGTTTACTGGAGAAAGCTTATGGAAGGGTATTTTAAACTTAATACTAATGGTTCCAGGAATAATTTAAATGCAGGTTATGGTGGTACTATCAGGAATTCTAATGGTTTTGTGATTGTGGCTTTTTTGGGTCCCTCTAATGATATTAGCATCATTCAAACTAAAATTGAGAGCCTCCTGCTTGGGATTCAATTATGCATTTCTCTTGGCCTCACTAAGATATGGATTGAAGTTGATGCTATGCTCTTGATCCATTTTGTGAATGGTAACATCTCCTCTAATCCTGATAATTTCTATATGCTTAGATATATTAAGTACTAGGTTTTTCTGATACATATAATATTTCTCATATTTTGAGAGATGGGAATGTTGTAGCAGATTTCTTGGCAAAAAATGGGTTGTAACTTAAATGGTTTTACTAAATGCTATGAGCATACTCTCCCTAAAGAGGTTAAAGGCTTGGGTCTCCCTTACATTCACTTTCAATGGATGGTTTGGCTTTTTGATATGTTCTCCCATTCTTTAGTTTGTTTGTTAGTTGTAATTTTATGATGTTCTTTTACTTCTCTTTTGGGATCCTTTTTTGTTGTTTCTCCGTGACGTTTTCTTAAACCATTTAGCTGTTGGTTCTCATTTGGGCCTCTTTTGTTTAGACTGATGTCTTATTATTGTTTTTATTGGCTATGTTTTACTGATGTGATTGGTTGAGGAATATCAATAATTGGAACTCTTATATTGTTGAATTAACCCATTATTGCTGCTCTCTTTTCCCTGGTTGTAGCCTTTGGGGGAGTGTGGATTTTGTTCTGTATTATCTATTTCATGTGAGGTATTTTATTTATGTTGGCTATTTTAGGTTTGGTTGTTGCTCTTTTGATTTAACAAGCAATTTGTTTTTATCTGGAATTACTGAGACATTGCTATCTGTTCTGGTAGAGTCTCTAGTTTTATGTATCATGTTTTCACCAATTTCCCTGTCTATTCATATATTGATTTTTATGTGTTGTTGTCTGGCAAGTTCAGGGATTAAATGTTAGTGGCATTTGGGGATTTATAATGAAGGTGTAGGGACTATAAACCTGAGCTATGTACTAATTGATGACTCTAGTTCTATGGCAATTTCATTTTCCTCTGCTGATATTAAGACCTATGGTATTTTTATAGTTCATAACTATTTCAGTTGTAGTTTATTTTCTTTTGTACATTGGATATGTACTTCTTATTATTTGATTCTTTACTATTGTTATTATAGTCCATGTTGTGGTTATGAGATTAATTATGATCATAAAGTTTCTTGTTATATTGCAAGACCAGCCTTTCATTCACTCTTGATGATTGATTATTCCTTTGAGATGTGTAAGAGCTCCTATGTTATCATTATCTCATTTAATTATACTTATTTGTAGGAATTTTTTTTAGCTTGGTATTTGATCAAGTGGCTTAGCTATGTTAATTTCTTTCCTATAGTTTCTCTGTGTTTAAATTTTTTGTTTAGTGTCCTTGCAGGTCTATTTTCAGGTTTTTAGAGACTTGTTCTCATTTTATGAAGGACCAGACTATGATTGGAAAGGTTGTGTTGATTGTGATATTCTATTTCCTTTATTTTAATGTTTTTAGTTTTCTATGTAATTGAGCTTAATAGGGATATCCAGCTCTTTGATTCTTTTTTGACTTTTTCTATAGCTCTTTTGAGTAGTAGCGAGATGGAGGTCCCTTTAAGGACCTTGTACTCATTTTTTTATATTCACACGTAGGCCCCCCCGGGGGGTTTTAAAAAAAAAAAAAAAAAAAGGATCTTTAGAAAAAGGTTCCTTAATAAATCTTCACTGAGGTTTTTCTTTAATGTCAAGTTCACTCATATTCATAAAGAAGGCAATGTATATATGCCGACTGGTTGGCTAATCATGGTTTTAACCATCAATTCCTCACTAAAGTTTCTTATAATCAGCTCCCCTCTTTGGTCAAAGGAATCATTAAATTAGATAAACTTAGTTTTCCTTATATTAGAAATTAGTGGTTCCTTTTGTTGGCACTTTTTTGGCATAATTGTTGTTCTATTGCTTTATTTTTTTGGGCTGGTAGTTTACATGTTATTATTGTCTATTTTAGTTTGTCCTTACATTTTGACAGTGGACAAGGTTTTGATTCCCAGATTGTGGATTTTTGGAGTTGCCAGATCTTTAATTGTTATCTTATTAAAGCTTGTCAGAATTATAGATGGTTATTGTCTTACCAGTATGGGTTTAGCAATTAGTAAAATAGCATTCTTGGCTTATTTTTCGATGCTAATTGGTGGGTATGGCCTGGTTTGAGCTATGATAGGAAAATTTTTTCTATTGTTCACCCCTATTTATGCTGCTCATCAAGTCCCACGGTTAGTTTGAATTGGCTTTTTGTCATTCATCTTCTTGGTAATGTCTGCTAGGTTTGTACGATTATGTTATTTTCATGGCTTTTTTTTCTATATCCTTGTGTGGGTTATTTTTAAGTTTTTTTATTTATTTTATTTTAAGTCTTTCTTTCATTTATTCAGAAACTTTTGTTGGGCTATTTCGGTAAAATTTTATGGTTGTATGCTTGTTCTATCTTCGCTCAATTGTGTTTCATTTTATTCAAGTAGGGCTTTCACGTGCAGGATTGTTGTGAGCTTCATCTTATATGGGTGAGTTTGGGAGTAGATTGGGGTGGCAATTGAGTTTTGTGTATGATAGCATCATGGATACTACTTGCCTGATCTTATATGGCTATCCTTTTTGTTTTGGCTTTCTGGTTCTGACATTTTTGGAGCTATTTCTTATGGTTGGTGGTGCTCTACCTAGTTTATGTATTTAATTTTGGCTAACTAGTGCTTTATATTAATGCGATTGGAATGTTTTAATGTAGAGACTTCTTATCCTTTTATGCAGGACATCTTTATGTGTGATAACATTAAGATTAATACCAATACTTCCTTTTTTGGTGGTAACACTGAGATAATTAATAATCCTTTTTATATCATTTTTTGGTTTTTATAATTCTGATCCATATAGCATGTTATTAAGTTATCTTTGTAAATTATGTATAGTTTTAGAAGTTATGGATTCTGAAGCTTATGTGTTGCGGATCAATGGTTTATGATTTTGATGAAAGCAAACATTCTTATTTCTCTACGACTGCCTTATGTACTGACATTTCAGGTTCACATGATCGGACTGCTTTTTGGAATCAGCTTAAGAATGGGTAGACAAGGTTTGAGTCAGTTTGTACTCTTTTTCCTTTCTTGAGTCTGTTGTATTCGATGTGGTACTGAATGATTTGTAAACTTGGAAGATGTTCTGTTGTATCCTAAAGATTTCTATTTTTGGTAATATCGTCCGGGACAATATTTATATCGTCATGGACGATCTGTCCAAAAATAGAAACCCTAATTAGGGCATCCTCATTAAGGCAGCCGTCATTAGCTGATCGGCCTGGACAATACCTGTATCAGCCAGGACGATAGTCTCAATTCAGAAAGAATCAGCCACCATAATCAGTTTAGGAATTCTTTGTTTTAGGAAATCGTCCAGGACGATATTCATATCGTCCAAGCCGATCTAACTCAATTATGCCTAAATTGATCTGGTATCTTTGGAAACCATTAATGGTTGATTGATACGATCACATGGTCCGGGATGATCGCCGAATAAGCCGGGACGATGTCCTGAACGATCTACATCGGACAGCTCGAATTCAGGGTGATGACCAGGATGATTGAAATCGATTTTAAACTAATCGGCCTGGATGATAGTGTTATCGGCCAGGACGATATAACCAATTTTCCTCTGATTGTCCCAAATCGTCCCGAGCGAAGAGCTAAATTTGTACTAATCGGACAGGATGATATACATATCGTCCTGGATGATAATGTTGGCAACTTGCATTAATGAGCTCGTTTTGAGCTTTTATATTTAAGCTTGGCATGACACTTTGTAAGTGCTTTGGCAGCCATTGTAGCTTTATTCTTGTGGGGGAAACTTGAAGAGAAAGCTTGAAAGGGAGTGAGGAACGGGTGAAGTCTGAGAGGGAGAAGATCCTGTGAGGGGCGACTCAAGGGAGTGTGGAGGGGAATTCCACACGGTTGCTCCGGTAGGCTTGCACCTTAATACCCTCGGATTCAAGGCTTGTCTCGAGGGAAGTTCACCAAAGAAGAATATCTCTTTGGGGTCAAAGGACCCGGGGACTCCGCCGCACCAGGGAAGGTGGAAGTGATTTTGTAAGGGCTTCTCCGCCTAGCTGTGGGGGCTAAAAGAGAGACACTTATTTTAGTGCAATACTTGGAGGGTGCCTCCAAGGAGTGGACGTAGGTCAAGGTTTGACCGAACCGCTATAAATCCGGTGTGTTTTTCCTTATTATTGCCTTCCGCATATAATTTCCACATTTGTTTTATTTGTGGTTATTTTGGTTGGTACTTTGCTTAAAGTTTCTTCTTTACCAATTCACCACTCTCTTTATTTAGCCTTGGGCCAGTTCTATAGGTCTTAACATCCCTAACGAACTTTGATTATGAACTTGCGTTGATGGCTACCGATGTCCCCTCTAAGGAATGTGAGAAAAATCTTCACTGTAAAGGTGTTGTTTGGACTCTATTTTGGGGTTTAAATCATTTACTAGCGCATCTAATCTAGTGTTGTGTGAACCCCTTTTGTCTAGTTTTGTTTCACAACATGGTTCATTTCGGAGTCAGTAGTTACTCGACCTCTCCCTTGTGAGTTATAGCAGGCGAGGAAGATCGCACCTCCGTAGTTGGGGAAGGGCTAGTGAAGCTCCATTGGAAGTTTGAATGCTACATCTAGGATAGATTTACTTGCTAGTTCAGCTGCTGTTAATTCCTATGAGTTAAACATTTCTTGAGAACTAATAGAAATGGAATGTAGGAACATCAATGCTTGTTGACCACATTTTGGTATGAGGTCACTAGGGACCCAACCAAACTCCAGATCGATCCTGTCCCTACATCAATCTAGACCCTAGACCCTAGGATCTACCTTGACCCTAGGTTTCTCCCAGATCAATCCAAACCCTAGGATTCTCCTAGATTTAGGCCTTAGGATCTATTCTAGATCCTAGGAACCTTCTAGAATCTAAATCTTAGAATCTATTCTAGGTCTTGAGATTCTTCTAGACTCCAGACCTTAGGATCTACTCTAGACCCTAGGAATTTTCTAGACTTTAAATCTTAGGATCTATTCTAGACCCTAAGATTCTCCTAGATCCAGACCTTAAGAGCTACCTAGACCTTATATCAATCCAGACCTTGAGATTAATTTAGATCTCAAATCAATTCAAACTTCAAACCAATCCTGGCATTAAACTAATCCAGATCTCAATTCAAATCAAACCTCAATCAAAATCCAGACTCCAGTCCAGTTCAAGATCTTAATCTCCAGTTCAAACCTTGATCTTATTTCTGATCAAACTTCAACCTTATCCAATCACATATGATCCTCAAAATGATCATAAATGATTTAGATAACTCAAACTTAATCAATCAAACTCAAAATCTAGATCAAATCCAAAATCTAGACTCAAATCCTCTGTCCAAAAGCCCTGTCCTAAAAACCTTTTCCAGGAATTTTTCAAACACTTCAAAACCCAGCCAAATGACTTTTGATTCAGAGTATGTCAGTTGCATACTGATAAGACATGGCTTTAGAGGCAACCCTCCAAAATTGAGCCCATTCTAAGGTCTCTAACCCCAGAAACTAAATCAAAATCCAAAGACTGTAAAACCTTCAAATATTTATGATCTATGCCACTAGACCTGTCACCCAGTAGATCCTGACCTTAGAGCCTTCTCCAAAGCCTTTAATCACTTTCAAACATTTAATCCTGAGCCATTGAACATTAAATTCCATTTTGATGGACCCATTTTGACCCCCAGTTGACTAGGGGTCAAAATGACCAAAATACCCCTATGGGATTCAAACATCGATTTCAAACCAAACAAACTCCAAATTGCTTGAAACCACTTCCAACTAGTTTCAAATATCAAACCTAACCTATTAGACCCAAACCTAGACCTTGGGTCAACCTGGTTGACCAAGCCAACCTAGGTTGACCAAACAGGCCCTTAAGGGTCAAAACAGGCATTTTTACTGAATTGACCTCCCCAGACCTTGGGACCACCTCCAATAGTCTTTAAATGTTATTTCAGACCTGTCTAGCCCAGACCCATCCCCTGGGTCAACCTAGTTGACCCAATCAACTAGGTTGACAAAATCAACCCTTAAGCTTTTCACTTTGAATCAAATCATCCAATCAAGTTAAATCAACACATTCAAGCTTAAGACCCTTACAAACTTTGATTCAAATACATTCAAATTTAGTCAAGGCCAAGTCACCTTGATTTGACTTGGTTAAACATTGACCTAAGACTAAAGTCATGTATGATATATGTCTTTCCACACAAATGTTAAACCTTGTTGATTTGAAAACTTTTGAATCCATTTTATTTTAATATTTTGAATATCCCTTGATATGACATGACTCAAACCATGGTCAAGTTGACCAAGTCAACCCATACATGTTGGTCAAATCCTCATGGCTCTAATCGAATATATATATATATATTTGAGCTCTTACGACTTTACCCAACCAGCCCTTAAAGGCTTCTTCACTACCACCTCAGCAGTCTACTTGGATAATGACCAGTCAATAAGCATTCAAATGGATTAAATGTGGTCAAAAATCCCATTTAAGCTTAATCTACTCTAACCCAAGCCCATCCAGCAGTTTAAGTGGATTCTAGAAGCATCTTAGGACTTATCACAGCCCTTCAATCTTGATCAAACGGTCTCAAATCATCCAATGTGCTTGAAAGGACAAGGGACCTTTACACATGGCTTGTACCTATGTCCTCTTTAATCCTCTGCTCCTAACAACCCCAGGGACTAGTGTCATGATCTTAGAAACCCTCTGAGTCAATCACGGCCGTCCAAATCAACTGGTGTCATTCGAATAGGGTAAAACCCTCAAGAAAGCCGTCATTCCCTAGAGCCACATTCTCTAACCATTCAAAATGTATCGAGTCCCTTTAGGATTTTGTTCAAGCCTCTCAGAGGTTCCTCAAGCTCCCCCAAATAAAATCCAACTGGTCGGAGCCGCCGGCGACGAGCCTCCGGCCACTACCACCTTAATACCCGTCTCATTCTAACCTCTACACTATCTCTCCACTCAAGCCTTCCTAGACCAAGAACTCATTTCTTTTGAGTGTTCCGGGAGTATATCAAGCTTTCCCGACAAAAATCCGGTCGGTCAAAGCCGTCTCCGACAAGCTTCCGGCCACCTCAAGCCCAAAATCCGTCCAAGCTTCCATTTGTCCACTCCATAGCATTTCAGAACGTGGGTTAAAGAGGGAAAAGTTGCGGGGACAATCCTCAAGTTCAGAAAGCCAAAGAACTCCCGAATCCACCATGTGGATTAGGTAAAAATCTCAACCCTAGTGTAGACACACTAGATTAAATAGCTTTCCATATAGTAAATATTAAGCTATAAAATAAAATCCCCATGAATTATGTTCATCACCTAAACCTAGGTTTAAAATTTCAAGCCTTTTGATTAACTGGATAGAAAAAACGAACCAAAAAACAAGTATGGGGGCACTTTTGTGATCTCGCTCAGGGCTGTGAAATATCGGTCGTTGATCATCTGATCAACGGACGTGATTTCGTTCACCTGTGTCTCGGTCCAACGTGTATTAGAGGCTAGGTGTTGAGATATCTGTCCGATCGCATCCTGGCCATCGATCTGGAACTGCGGGATCAAAATCCCACTGTTTGATCTCTCCTCGTAAGATCAGACCGTGGGATTTAATCCCAGCCGTTCATTTCATCGCGTAGGTGATTCGG
>NW_021320070.1:1019520-1031879 GCF_001605985.2 Dendrobium catenatum | reverse complement strand
TTATCGCATAGGAATCTTTTGCAAGTTTTTGAATCTAACTCATAATTTTCTTAATTGAGCAATTTTCTTTGTCACTAAGATGGGTTTTCCTTTGTTTTTAAGATTTAAAAAAGGAAGCATATTCAAAAAATTGGCCAATGATGCCAAAAATAAAAGATGCGCAAAGACGCCAAATTGAAAATATAGAATACACAAAGTGTATCAAAAGATGCGCAGTGCGCCAACCAATTGTCAAGAGGCATAAAATGAGCCCACAAAGTTAATGCTTACCATTCTTGTACTTCTTTAAAAGCTTAATAAAACCCTTGATACTTTCGATACTTGAGTTCGAAAATCTTGATTCTTGATTCAAAAATTTGTGCATTGATCTTCTATTAGATATATTTTATGGAAGGAGTTTTTAAAAAATTATTGTTTCTTTCTCTAATCTATTCCTTGATTTAGATCTTGAATTAAATTTTTTTTTCCTTTTTAAAGAACTTGAGTTTGGATTATCAATTTCTGAGTTTTTAACCTTTTTTGGGCTATGCATTGTCAAATCTGATTCTATTATGATTTTGATTAAAACCAAGAGGTAACTTTATCATTATAAGAATATTCTGGTTTCTCACTAGATCAGGGAACGTTATTTGTGATTTGTTTTTTCGTACCTCCTCTTTTTTTGATAATGTCAAAGGGGGAGAACGTACTGTTGAATTTGTATCCCTTTTTTTCTTTCTTTTTAAAAATTTTAAAAAATCAAAAATATTTTTATCTCCCCTATTCTTTTAAAGTGTTATTCCAGTAAGGTGGAGATTAGGAGAAAATATTTCTTTTTAAAAATTCAAATTGAAGTTATTTGCCATCATAAAAAAGGGGGAGATTGTTGCGGATCTATGGTTTATAATTTTGATGATAACAAAAATTCATTATTTCTCTACGATTGCCTTATGTGCTAACATTTCAGGTCCACACAATCAGACTGCAATTTGGAACCAGCTCAAGATTGAGTAGACTAGGTCTGTGTCAGTTTGTAATCATTTTTCTTTCTTGAGTCTATTATATTTGGTGTGGCATCTAATGATTTATAACTTAAAAGATTTTCTATTGTGCCCTAAAAGATTTTTATTTTTGGTAACATCGTTCGGGACGATATTTATATCGTCCTGGACGATCTGACAAAAGTAGAAATCCTAATTTGGGCATCCTCATTAAAGCAGCCGTCATTATGCAAAACACTTCATCCTGGATTATTTTGTATAGGCCAGGTCGATAGGCTCAATTCAGCAAGAATCTGCCGCCAGATTTATTTAGAAATAACCTATTTTTGGACATCGTCCAGAGGATCGTCCAGGACTATAAAATATTGTCCAGGATGATCCAGGTCATTTTTTATAAAATTTCTCTGGAATTTAAGGAAAGCAATTACAGGTCAAATCATCCTGGACGATCTCCAGATCGTCCGGGCCAATTAGACATCGTCCATCTTCATTTCAGGGCGATATTCAGGATGATTTTCCTCATATTTGAACTAATCAGCCATGACGATATGCCTATCGTCCTGGACAATAATGTCGAAACCTTGCATTAGTGAGCTCGTTTTGAGAGATTCTATTTAAGCTATTGCATGACAACTTTTGTAAGTATCTTTGGCAGCCATTGCAGCTTCGTTCTTGTGGGGGAAACTTGAAGAGTGAGCTTGAAAAGGAGAGAGTAAAGGGTGGAGTTTGAGAGGGAGAAGATCATATGAGGGGGGGGAACTCAAGGGAGTGTGGAGGGGATTCCACACGGCTGCTCCGATGAACTCACACCTTAGTACCATCAAATTCAAGGCTTGTCTCGAGGTAAGTTCACCAAAGAAGAAGATCTCCATGGTGTCAAAGGACCCGACGACTCCACCGCACCGGGAAGGTGGAAGTGATTTTGTAAGGGCTTCTCCGCCTAGCTATGGGAGCTAAAGGAGAGTCACGATTTTAGTGCAATACTTGGAGGGTGCCTCCAAGGAGTGGACGTAGGTTAAGGTTTGACCGAACCACTATAAATCTGGTGTGTTCTTTCTTTAATACTTCCGCACTTTAATTTCCGCATCGTTGATTTTCTATGTGGTGATATTGGTTTTTAGCTTGAGTTTTAGTTTAAAGATTCTTCTTTTCGAATTCACTTCTCTCTTTGTTAGCATTGGGCCAATTCTATAGGGCTTAACATCCCTAACGAACTTTCAACTAACTCTAATTTTAGGCTAGGCCGGTGTTTACTTTTCCTCTGTGTGCCGAGTTTTCGAGCTTTCATTATAAGCTGGTTGTTAGCTTAGAATTGATGTGTTTATTTATTTACTTTTCTGCACTTTGTGTTGTAAGTAACTGAGCATTCCAAATTTCAAATATTAACTGCTTGAGATTGAATACTAACTGCTTGGGACTGTATACACAAATGTTGATTATTAGGATAACCCTGTAGGATCGAGTCTAGATTTTTCAATTTTGATTAACGTAAATTTGATTTGATTTGAGTTGTCATTTCAAGTGATTTAAGATGGGATAACATCCAATTTGGAATCCAAAGAGGAATGGAAATCCCTTAGGGGAGAGTCCCTATCCATTTGGAGCTCGAAATTAGGATGATTTTAAAATATCCAAAGAGAAAAGATAACACCCCTTCCAAGGGGGAGTTTCTTTTCATTTGGATATCCAGACCTGACGATCCAAGAAGCAGCAGAAGGACAAAGAAGTTGATAATGAGAAGTCCGATTCTCAAAGTCACTTGAGTCTTAGGATTAGAAATTCGGGTTGTTGTCAGTGGTACCCGGCCACTTTACTTTTCTGTAAATTCTGGGATATAATAAGAAGTGGCACTTGCCATATGGACATTCAATTTGAGCTATTGATTTAATTAATTTGTTTAATTGATTGCACAATACAACTACTTGCTTTTCTAGTCTTTTTTATGTGCATGCCGATTTTGATTTGACCTGGAATTCGATTATAGGCTCTTAAGGACTTATTCAAAACTATTTCTACTTAAACAAAAAATAAAACATTTAAGCTCACATAGAAACTCTAACATTTTTAGAAGTAAGCCCGGGACCACCGGGAGTTCTCATTTCAAAACTATTCTTTCAAATTCAATCATTTAATCGAGTCAATTAGCATGCATCGCATTAGCAACAAACTTAAAACTCTCTAAATCTTTAATCACATTTACTTAAGCATCAAACACCCAACATAAGTCAAGGGGCTAATTTGGATCTGCTCTAAATGTCAGCCCTATTCTCAAAAACTTTTCTTAAAAAACGTCCCTACCCATTCTAACATTAAATGACTTGATATTTTTTTTTAAGTGCCTAGGTGGTTTAGCTGGCTCCCAAATCCAGGCTGGGGTAAGTCCAGATTCGCGTTGCACTATCTAGGGTCGGGTCACTTTTAAGTACCCAGTTTAGACATAGGTTTTGAGGCGGGCACGGGCCATAAGACCTCAACCTCCGGGAATTGAATCCCAATTTTCTAATAAAATTGATCATTTAACTTAAAAATATCTTTCAATCAAATTCGAGCCCAACACTTAGGATAGTCTGGGGTGTTTCTAAAGTAATTCAAAATATTAAAACACTCCCTACTCCTCTTCGTTTGACTCTCAAAATAAATACTCAATATCGAACCAATCCCATTTGAAAATTCCTACCGTTTTCCTCCTTTGATATCAATCTTCGAAATTCTTAAATAAAATTCATACCGCTATTTTAATCGAGAGTATTCGTAGGAAATTTCAATTTCCTACGATGAAATTAACTACGAGGGCTTGCGCTCGTAGTAGATTTAGAAACTCAGACCTGATTTTCAAAATCAAGTTTTCAAAACCTCTAATTAATTATCTTTGGAAATTCAAAAAAAATGGCGATCGTTATCATCATATTCAAATAATCGGTAATAGGTAATATCATCTTTCTTCGGGAAGATATATTATTTTATTATAATTATTTTGATTATGAAATTAACGATCTCTTATCTAAATTTTTAGATTTAAATAATTCATTAAACGTCATTTTGATCTTTCGAGATCATATGTTGTTCCCCATGAGTTTAACTATGATAATTCAGATAAATTTAAAATTCTAAAATTTGAACCCATTAGGGAACGATATGTTCGCCTCCTGAGGCGATATATTATTCATAATGACGTGTTCAATTTTAAAATTAAAAAATTTAATATTCCCAAAGAAAAGTAATCCTTTTTCAAAATTATATTTTTTAAACAAACAAAAAATGGTGACTCCACTGGGGATAAATCTCTCTCTCCATCTTTAATAGCGATATAAATTTTATTGTATCGATAATTTTGACTACTTTTCTCTCCATTGGTCCCTCTACCATTTCTTCCTTGGCTAAGTGTGACCAACTGAATTAAGACATGTTAAAAGAGAAGTGAGTGTTTGAAACCTCTGTTAAAGTTGGGTTTTGACATTTTTCCTCGAAGATAATTGGTAGAGCGAAAGAGTCAAGCCAAATCCTTTTGTATATGTTGCAAACTTGCATGCAAAAAAATATCTAACATGCTAAGTTTCACAATTTAAAAAAGAACCTTCAATTTCAAAATTAAGATTTTAATCCTTTAGCAAAATACAATCTCTTTCAAATCTTGATCAATTTATATATTCTATCTTTACGTACGAAATTATAACTCCTATAATTTAGCATGTGTTATAGAATATAGACTTCGTGTTCAAATTCAATTCTAGAGTCTAAGTTTTTCCGACAAAGTCTATCTTTGACATTTCATTCCAATTCAATTGGTGAAATGAAAGAGTAAGGTCGACTTTTAAGAATATTCACTGCAAATTTGTAAACATTTATTTGAATGTGAATTCAACACATTGAGTTTCAAAATAAGGGAGATTCTGTCAGATATTTTTAAAAAAAATTCATTAACTCATTCAAAAATTTTTCAAATCAACTTCAATCGTCATTGCCATGTGTCTTTTATAATATTCTGTTGTAATTGAACACATGCAACGAAAACCCAACTCTTAAGTCAAATCTGGATTTTGACATTTCACACTAAGCTAGTTAGTGTGGTGAAAGAGTCAATTCCAGGCTTCTCGATTTTCCCTTAATTTTTGTTAACCATTATGTTGAAAATAAAAGTCAACATCTTGAGTTTCAAAAAAAAATAATAAAGGAAAATCGCTCAAACTAGTTTCAATCGTTGTTGCCATGTCTCTTCTGTAACAATTCATTGTAGTTGAACATATGCAACACAAATTCAAAACCTCTGTCAAATTTAGACTTTGACATTTCACTCCCAAACCACTTGGTGGGGCGAAAGAGTTAAGTCTAATTTCTTAGGATCTTCCTATAATTTTGTAAACCTCAACATTTGAGTGAAACTCAACATGTTGAGTTTCAAAATTTAAAGGAGATCCATTTACTTTCAACCTCTAGTACGATCTTAACTTCCACCTTGAATTCAAGATTGATTTCAATTCAAGATTCAACTTTAAATTTGGTTTCAAATTCAAATCCTAGTTCTGGCATTTATCCCCCAAGCTACTAAGCGGGATCAAAGAGTCGAGCCAAATTTCTAAGATTTTCTTTTTAATTTTTGTAAACCTGCATATTTGTATATGATTCAATATGTTGAGTTTCAAAATTTAAAGAAGATCCGTTTGATTTCAACCTTAAGTTTAAAATCAATATCAATCTCAAATTTAACTTCAATCTCAAATAAAATGCAATTTCAACCTTGAATTCAAATCCAAATCTTAACCTCGAGATTAAAATTTAAATTCAATATCAAGCCAAATTCAATCTCAACCTTAAACTCAAGTTTGATTTCAACGTTAAATTCAACCTTAAATTTGATTTTAAAATTCAAACCTGAACTTTGACATTTTGCCCCAAGTCAATTGGTGTAGCAGAAGGGTCAAATTCAAGTCTTGATTTTCACTCGTCAATTTTTTGAACCACCGTGTTCAATGCAAAACGACACGATTGAGTTATAAAATTTGGAATAAAATCAATCAAATTCAAAACTTAAATTTCACTTCAAAAATCACTAATTCAAATCACTTTCTTAATTCCAAGAAATCAAACGCTCAAATGGCTAAGAAACTCATCTTCTCACTAAATAGAGATTTGCCTGTAGAAGAAATTCTTAATGGAAATTCAATTCAGTATGAAATGGAATTCCAAGACCTCAAGATTTTAGTCAATGGAGAAAGAATCTTAGATCTGTCCGCTTGTACTCAAGGGAATTTCCCCTTAATAGAAGTTACTTTAGGGTCAGGAGCTAACTCCCCCATCTCTAAGATGGAGGTCGTTGTCGCCCCTGTATCCACTATATCCTCTGCTCAGGAGGATAAAAACTAGAAATAAATAACAACAGAAGATCTACCATCTCAATCTGAGATTGGGTCAAGTTCTAGCACTCTTTTTGTTGGCAAGAACCAAACGAAGAACTACCTTCGAAGAGTCAGAAAGAAAGTTGTTAAGGCCAGAATGACTGCTGAGTCAGAAACCTTAAATCAAGTCAAATTTGAGGTCATTAGAGAACCCGTTGTTCCTTCTACGTACCCTCTCCTCTCACAAAGGAGGGATGTTATAGAGATGAGAGCACGATCTTCAATACACCTACTTGACTACTACACTGAAAGATTCAAGCAAAAAAGAATTGAGCAATTACCAGCAATAGGCCATAGGCCCTCAACTGAGGGTTATGATCCATCCACTCTACTAGAAGATGTTAAGGCACATTACTATACGTGTCAGACTACCTCATCTATAGAGAAGGAGGAGTAGAAACCACTCGGGGTGCCACTCTCTTAACTACTAGGCCACTAGTAATGTGAGAGGAGGAAATAATCTAAGATTGTATCAGATAGTGATACCGTAAAAATTTAAATTTCGACGGGGTCCTATCACAATAAATCTTTTGATTACAGTAATGTTGTGCCTTCTAGGGATGTTGTAGATCCTATAACATTCTCTTCCTCTAAAGAGATTATAGGAATTCATTTCCATGTTGATAAGGGTCTTGCCACCTAGACTAGCAACTTCTTAAGGAAAGTTTCCAATTTCTCAAGTGTACTGATTTTGAATCTTCAAGATAATTGATTGACCTTTTTAATCGAAATTGACCCCTACCTTAAGTCTTAACCAAGAGAGCGTTGTAGTTGACTCCATCAAATGTTCGAATGTCCCTCCCTCCCAACGCTTCAGTGAGTGATTTAACTGTTGAACTAAAATCAATATCAAACTTAAGTTAACTTAAAAAATGACAATTTTATCAATCTTCTAGCAATCTTCTATCTTAATAGGCGATTCTCGCATGTCTAAAATCTATTCAATGATTTTCAAAAGTCAATCCCATACTCTTTTCAAAAAGAATTGGATGTGCTTTGAGGATTATTCTTCCTTGTATAAGAGAATGAATTTTCTTCTCTAATACTTGAGATATAATCCCAACATTCAAAATAAAAAGATCAATCAATTTAAGGTATTTGAAGAAAGTGGAGCCTCTTCTCAAAATCAATTAAAATTAAAAGATGCACGAATACGCCAAAAATCAAGAAATGCACGAAGTGCATCAAAGTAAAGAGATACGCAATCTGCATCGCCAGAAAGACAAAAAAAGTTACGCAAACTGTGTTACCAGAAAAACAAAAAAAAGAGTAAGATGGCTTCCTTCGTTTAAATCCTTAAATCTAAAAAAAAAATCCAATCAACTTTAAATACTTGACTTTGAAAAATTCTGAATTCAAATTCTTCACCATGCATGAATTATTTATCAGATAGAAGAGAATCGTGCAAGAAAATTGAAATCGATTTTAATTCAAACTTCATATAAGGGAGACCATAGTTTAGTTTCTATGAAACTTGATATGGGTCGACAAAACCTAAATCCTTAAAAACCTTTTCAAGGTTAGTAGTAGTCAACTCTATTTCTCACTGTACTTCTAAATTTGTTCCCGTTTGTCGTTCCGATAGGGTCCAAATAGTTAGAGGAAATTTTCAATAAAATGAATGAATCGTCTTCTTTTGATTAAAAATTTAAATCATGTCCTTGAGAAATGTGTGTAAGTCCTTGCACAGAGGCATCTCTTCCTTTAAGGCCTTTTCAACAAAATTACACTCTATGCTGGGTCTAAGATCAGACCCATTAGAGGAGTATTTTACAATGCTGGAAATTATTGTTCAGAATCAAACCACGACTGAGCAGAGTGCCCGACTCCAATTTGAAGAGTTCGAGGCCTTGCAGAGCTTTGTCTTTAAGGCTCAATAAAACTTCGAATCGTACAAAGCCAGAGTGGTTCAAGCTTTTGATAAGATAGTGTGACTTAGAACCTTTTAAGTAGGAGACTTGGTCTAGGTTCTTTGGATGCCTATATTAGCCTACCAAGAGATCAATGGAGGGGTTTAAACCATTACAAGAGTGTCATCTTAACGTAGAGACGATTTTTGAGAAAATTTCAAACATTAATTGATCAACCCTGAAGGATGCCATCTGTTATTTTTAAATATTGGGCGGCTCTTCAGGAAGTACCATGACAAATGAGTGTCAAATTTAAAATCAAATTCAAAACCTCTTAAATTCACAACAAAAAAAATCAAGTTCAAAATTTTTCAAAATCAAAATTCAAACCAAATCAAATTAAAACTCTTCAAGTTCAAACAAATCAAAATTCAATCAAATCAAATTCTTCAATTTCAAGATTTAAGATCAAATTCAAAGATCCTTTGAATTCAAAATCAAAATCAAATTTCAAAATTCAACATCAAACAAAAAAATCAGATTTAAAAAAAAACCTACAAATTCAAATTTATCAAATCAAATTTCAAATTCAAACTTTTTTTAAAATCAAATTCAAAATCAAATTTCTAAAATCAACTTTCAAATTCAAATTCAAAATCAAACTTCAAATCGAAACACATTTAATCCAAAATAAAATCAATTCAAATTCAAGAGTCATTCAAATCTCAAATTGCAAAGTTCAAAATCGATTCTATGTATTGAGCAAGTTTCCCTACACATGATCATTCCAGACCTGATCCTCTATATGGAGCAAGTTTCCTCCATATACGATCATTCTTGATTCGATCCTCTGTGTAGAGCATGCTTCCTCTACATACGATCATCCAGACTCGATCCTCTGTATGGAGCAAGTTTCCACCATACACGATCATTCTTGATTCGATCCTCTGTGTGGAGCAAGTTTCCTCCATACACGATCATTCTTGAATCGATCTTCTATGTGGAGCAAGTTTCCTCTACATATGATCTTCCAGACCTGATCCTCTGTGTAGAGCAAGTTTCTCTACATACGATCATCCAAATTCGTTCCTCTATATGGAGCAAGTTTCCTCCATATACGATCATTCCAGACCTGATCCTCTATATGTAGCAAGTTTCCTCCATATATGATCATTCTAGACCTGATCCTCTATGTAGAGCAAGTTTCTTCTACATACGATCATCAAGACGAAATCCTCTATGTGGAGCAAGTTTCCCCCACATATGATCATCCATACCCAATTTTTTTTTTTGTGTAGAGCAAGTTTCCTCTCCATAAGACCATCCTTTAGTGATGAAGTACGCCCTTTATGGCACCATCCTAATTTCAAATCTATATCTGATCTTTCATGGAAGCAATGCTTCCTTCCCATGAGATCTTTCTAGTTTTCTTTTCCTTAAGGACATATGTGAGTCATCGTGCTTTCTCTCTTTAGGATTAGATCCACTAGTGATGGAGTACGCCCTCTACGGCACCATCCTTGTTTAAAACTCCAGATCTGATCTTTTGTGGGAAGCAAAGCTTCCTTCCCACAAGATCATCCAATTTTCTCTTCCTTAAGGTTAGATGTGAGTCATCATGCTTTCTCTCCTTAGGATTAGATTTTCTAGTGATGGATCATGCCCTTTGTGGCACCATCTTAGTTTTCAAAATCTAGATCTGATCTCCCGTGGGAAGTAATGCTTCCTTCTCACAGGGTCTTTCAGCCTCCTTCTCCTTAAGGTTAGATATTCTCTTTTCCCTAGGATTAGACTCCATATTTTCAATTTCACCCTCAAATTCCCAAATTCATTTTTCTTCTTCTTAAGGTTAGGTTGTTTCCCTTCCTTAGGATTAGACCCACTAATGGTAGAGTACGCCCCTCGTGGCACTACCCTAGTATCAAATTCAAATTCAATCTATTGAGTCTAGTGAATAGGTTGTTAAACCTAAGTTAATATCCCAAAGCTACCAAGAGGGGGGTGAATTGGTATTTTAAAAATTATCCCTCTTTTAGATAAGTTGAACCGAAAATAAACTTTAATGAATTTTTATAAAAAGTTTTTCAACCATAACTTTTTAAATAAAAAAATGCAGAAAATAAAAAGCAGTAAAGATAAATGACACAAGATTTATAGTGGTTCGGTCTAAACCAGACCTACATCCACTCCCAGAGGCACCCTTTGAGTATTACACTAATACCAATAGTGTCTCTCATTTTTCACCCACAGCAAGGCGGAGAAGCCTTTACAAACACTCTTTCCACCAATACCCGATGAGACAGAGAACCATCATCCTTTTACACTATCCTCAGTGTTGGCAGAGAATCATCGTCCTTTTACACTCTCCTAGTGTGGGCAGAGAACCCTTCGTCCTTTCACACTCTCCTAGTGTGGGTAGAGAACCCTTCATTCTTTCACACTCTCCTAGTGTGGGCAGAGAACCCTTCATCATTTCACACTCTCCTAGTGTGGGCAGAGAACCTGATCTCCTTAACATATCTTCTCACAAGAAATCTAGAAGGAAGAAAGAAAAAGAGTGAAGTAATCTCAAATTACAAGTAGGAAATCTTACCTTTGAACACCAAGCGAAGCCTTCACTCTTAAGTGGTAGAAATCCTTCCTTGAATGCTCTCTCTCACTCTCTCCTTGACTCTTCTTTCAATAGGCATGAAGATCAATGAGCAAAAAGATTTTGGTGTCAGTAAAAATTGGACCTTATATAGGAGAGACAAGAAAAACCATCCAAAACTACATAAATTTCAAGTTATCATGAAATGGATCGTCCCGGATGATTTTACTTAAAGTGTTAGAAATGATCTTGATGTATATTGGTACGAATTATGTTCGTACACTCTAATCATCCCGTACGAACTAGGTTCGTTCGTTATGAAATGGTTATTCCATAGGTCAGTTTCAAAATCCATGAAGGACGTAACCAACTAAGGTAAGTCGGTTCGGTTCATCCTGGGACGAACAAGTTTCGTCCTGGATGATTTTATACATAGAGTTTCATCCAGAGACGAAGGTTAATTTTGTTCAGTACGATTTTATACAGAGAGTTTCGTCCAGATATGAAGGTTAATTTCATCCAGTACGATTTTTTACAGAGAGTTCGTCCAGAGACGAAGGAAAATTTCATCCAGTACGATATTATACAAAGAGTTTCATCCAGAGATGAAGGTTAATTTCGTCTGGATGAATAGTGCAAAGTGAGAATCCCGAGACATTCGTCCCGGGACGAATGTTAAATTCATCATGGACTATTAGGACTTAGAAAAATTTCTCCCTGCCTGTCCGATCCATTGCACTTCCGAGGGCTTAATTGACATGATCGTCCCGCACGAACTAGGTTCATCCCATACGAACTAGGTTCATCCCGTACGATCAGTTCATGAAAATTGTTCCCCCAAGTGTGTGTGTTGTAATTTTTAACTCAATTACAATCACTCCCTCTCAATTTAAAACTTATAATTTACAAATGAATATTTGCTAAATTTGATTTGAAGTCTTTATAGCTTGGAGTTGATCTTCCTGAAATGTTAGTACACACTAGAGCAAAAATAAATCTTCCAAAAAATTTAGGAGAATATATATACAATAAAACAATATATTTCGAAACCATTAAAAATAATACAAGTTTGCAAAAATATTAAACATTGCAAATAAATACTCTTCTTAGATTAATATCCCGGTTTTTGATTGAATGGCAATCAATCATTAATTGATTTGTAGGATATATCTAAATTCTAAGAATTCTCAACTGCAAACCTATCCCTCTGAGAGCTTTGATGAATACATGAAAAATAAGGAGGCTATAAGTTTATTGAGAAATTTTGTTTATTTTTCAAAAATTTTATATTCAGCAAACTAAAATACTACACAACTAAATCAACAAAAAACAAGCTAAATATAAACATCAATTTCTCCCCCTTTTGACAACAGCAAAAAGTGAAGAAGAAAAAAAGTTTTGAAATGCTATGTAGAAGTATGGAAATTTCAAATTGATATATTTAAATCTTGAAAGTGATTGAATAAGGATGCAATAAAATAAAACATTAGGAGAATCATAGAATTTTAATATAATTTAAGAAAGTGATATAACATAGAATGAAAAG